>NC_057798.1:464716220-465020530 GCF_018294505.1 Triticum aestivum | reverse complement strand
AAAGAAGCTCACGCATCCTGAATATTGGGAGGGATCACCGAGGCGCAAAGAGAACAAGTGGTGCAGCAAGGCAACCGAAGGAGGAATGCCCATCATTGCCTCGCAGACAAAAGCGAAGACGACAAGGAGAGTAATGGATTCAGGACCCAAATGCATCATGTGAATCTGGTAATGGGAAAGCACAACGTTGAAGAAATCAGAAAAAGGGGGAACCAGCCCCGCCCACAGTGCATCAGCGAAGTACCGGACCTTGGTGGCTATTCTGTCAATAGAGAAGTGGGACGCGGGCCAGATTGTCGTACTCCCACACTCGTTGAAGGTGGTGGCAAGGGCGGAACTGACCTTGCCCAAAGCTTCCAGATTGAGTATGATCGACTGGTCGACGGCAGGAGCCATCGGCGGTAGCAAACGGGGCGAGGACACCGGATTCTTCCCCTTCCCTTTCTTTGTTGGCGCCATGACGACAGAAAGGGGAGGGTTCGAGATTGGATTGGAAGCGGAGCTTAGAGCTCAGGAGGAAGGAGAGCAGGGGACGCACAAGCGATGAGAAGAGGGATGATTGCGTACAACTACGGGTCCGCCTAGCCAGGCACAAAATAAGGAGGCGTGGGGAACAAGGATGCCCACGTCCAATCAACCGCCACACGGCGCCCAAGGCCGCAGGCTGTTGGGGCCCACGGCGCTTTGCACTTGCCCCTTCGCTTCTCTGCTAAGCCAAGTCCAGGCGCGCCTTGGGCCCGGGGGCTACTGTCGGCGTTCTAGGAACGGGGGTACCTAGACTTGCCTGCCTGCAGCCTACGGCGTGGCTCAAGGGGTGGCCCAGTACGGCCCATCTTCATCAACACGACCTCAAGACCCTTGCGAGGGGCCAATCCTCACGGGGCGGACGATAGGAAGCTTCCTCAGGCACGACCTCATCAGGCTGCCTCGCGAGGAGGCGGAGAGATCAAGGCGGCGTACCTCACGAGGTGCCAATGACGCAATCCATGACGACCAAAGCCAGGCGAGCGCCAGGCAGGCGCCGTCCTGCGCAGAGTCCTTGTTTCCTCTTAGGTGCAAAGGGAGCAAGCTCAGGCAAGAGTATCAAGCAAAGGCAACCATTTCGGTGCAACAAGACCAAGACCAGCAGAACGGCAGGATGGAGGTCATCGTGGAGCCCAAGCCGGCGTCACCGCGAGAGTCTTTGGCAGGCGAGGACCAACTTTAGTCAGGATAAGTGTACTAGATGTTCCCCTTCAAAATGGCCAATTGTTGGCGCCCTTCCCGCTCAATATTTGGGAAGAGGCCAAGGGCCTCCGCCTATAAATAGGACTAGCCACCTCCAGGGTAGAGGCATCTAGAGATCGATTTGAGAGATCGAGCAGTAGAACCCTAGCCAGAACCACCAACACAAAAACACCCCTCGCGAGGCAGTTCTTCCTTGTATTGTTCATCATCCGCCCCTGAGGCAATCCACCACACCACAAACTAGAGTAGGGTATTACACCACATGGTGGCCCGAACTAGTATAAACCTCGTGTCCCTTGTGTTGTTCTTCGTGTAGTTTAGATCCTTGCGAGGCGACGAGACACAGGTAGGTAGGAGGTGCGATCTCCGCGTGCACCCCAGAGTTCGAACCTAGAGGGCCTGCCGGAACCCGAAATCCGACAAGTGTGTGGTGTGTGGATTGCCTGAGGGGCTGATGATGAACAGTACAAAGGAAGAACAGCCTCGCGAGGGGTGTTCTTGTGGTGGTGTGGTGTTCTTCTTTGGAAGGATTCGATCCAAGATGCCTCCCTCTTTCTACGTGTGTGTCTCTAGGTGTCCCCTCTACTATGGTGGCTATCCCTATATATAGAGGCCCTGGCCCTCTTCCCAAATATTGAGCGGGAAGGGCGCCAACAACGGCCATTTTGAAGGGGAACATCTAGTACAAGTTAACCTGACTAAAGTTGGTCTTCGGCTGCCAAAGGCACTGGCGATGACGCCGCCTTGGTCTCCACTGTGGCCTTCGTCCTATCGCTTTGCTGGTCTTGGTCTTGTTGCACCTAAATCGTAACCTTTGCTTGATGCCTCGGTACTCCGCGCATGTGCTTGCCCCCCCCCCCCTTGCACCAAAGAGGAAACAAGGACACTGCACAGGCTGGCGCCTGCTTGGTGCCCGCCTGGTCTCGATCGGCATGGCTTGCGTCATGAGCACCTCGTGAGGTACCCCTGCCTTGATCTCTCTGCCTCCTCACGAGCCTGCCTGGTGAGGCTGCTCCTAAGGAAGCCTTCCGTCGTCTACCCCGCGAGGGTCTTGAGATTGAGCAGATGAAGATGGGTCGTACTGGGCCACCACTTCAGCCACGCCGCAGGCCGCGGGCAAGCAAGTCTGGGGACCCCCGTTCCCAGAACACCGATAGTAGCCCCCAGGCCCATGGCGCGCTCTGACTTGGCTTAGCAGAGAAGCGAAGGGGCAAGTGCGGAGCGTCGTGGCCCCAACAGCCTGCGGCCTTGGGCGCCACGTGGTGGTTGATTGGACGTGGGCGTCTCCGCTTCCCCATGTTGTCTCGGCAACTGCCCGACTTGACAAGTCCCTACATGCAAAAACGAGTCATGATTACCTGTGATCATGGAGGCCGACGGTTGGCCTCCACTGGACTATAAGTACGGGATGGTGTGAGCCCTCCCAGTCCATCTCTTCTTGCTCTGCTTCTTCTTCCTTGTCCTCCTCCATCTTGACGCCAATAGCGCCGATCCGCCGGTTCTCAGCCGAAGAGAAAGGAAAGGCCCCCCGAGAGGGGCCCGTCCCGCTCCTGTCAAAGAAGCGGCCTGTCCCCGGCCGCCGTGACGAGGTCGCTCGGCAGGGGACATCGAGGCCTTGGTACGAGCTTCCTCCACCTGGGTTTCCGCTACCCTTGCACGCCTGGGCTGAGAGCCCTAGGGAAGAAGACGCCGAGCAGCGCCGCCTGCGCCGCCGCTGACATCGACGAATCTTGGCGACACGTGTCGTCGCCCCAGGAGTCCATGCCGTGGACTCCTCTCGCGAGCTCGTGCTTCACGCCGCCATGCCTCCAAGCTCCTGGATTCACTTTCCTCCTTCGTTTGCCTTCGAGATGCCGCAGAGGAGGCCTCTTGAGCTCTGGCAGCAGCATGCTAACTGCAGTACCCCCGCGACCGGAGCGGAGGTTGAGGTTGTCGCTCCAGGCAGAGTCTACATGACTCGAGGCTGGGGCGAGATTGCCCGGGTCTGCCGAACAGTGGGCACCCTCATGATTCATCTCGAATACGATGGCGCCTCCTTGATGCTCTTTAAGGTCTTCCACGAGGAAGGACGCCGGCTGGAGTGCTGCCCCAGGGACGGCGGCCGGGGTACCGAAGTGGTGAGGGCTAAGCCTGCCACCCGCTTCTCCAGCAGCTCCTCTGGTAGCAGCGGAGATGCCGGGGGGTCCAACGACTCTCCTGAGCTTCTCGTGACTCCGGAGACGAGCGACGACAGCTATGAGCCCCCGAGCTAACGTCGCGCCCGGAGCAGGGTTGCTGCATCAGGCAGCCGGCATGGCTGATCTGGATGGGGCTGGCTCCGGCCTCTTGTGGCCCACTGTTGATGATGGCGTGGGCCGCAGAGGCGCCTGTAGTTAGGGATCCTTAGGATTTGCACCTTTTGTTCCCTGTTAGGAATCAAGGAAATACCCCGTGGGGGCATGTAAAGCGTTTCCAATGTCTTTCGTTAATATCATCCTTATCACGGAGTGGTGCGAGATGCTTGTCCTGCCTTGGCTCGGTTCCCCCTTTCTAACCTCACGAGGGCTTGGTGCTCTACGCCGACAGGTCCCGGTCCCCAGGCAGGCTTCAGCCGTCGCTGGTATGCCAGGTCGCGATGCCGTGGTCAAGGCCAGGAGGTGAGCGGCCCGAGGTCCAATAAGAGCCCCCGAGGTGTGATGCTCAGGAGGTCCCCTATAGCGCTCAAGCAGCCGCCGCTGCGCGAGAAAGGAAGGCAACGTCGCCGTCACAGAGCCGCATTAAGTTAGGATTTGGTGTTGTGTTAACTAGCTATTCTCGGAACGTGACTTATCTCGGGAGCTTGGAGCCATTCCTTAGCGAGGTGCCGGACCTGCGCGTCGGCAGCTGGGAAGTTTCTGGGTCAGGCCCTCGTGAGCTTCTCCTCTCTCCCCCGCACTCTCCTTCATGCTCTACGTCCTTAGGTCCCAGCCCTCGAGCGAGCTCAGCCGCCGCTGGTATGCCAGGTCGCGATGCCGTGGACAAGGCCATGGGGTGAGGGCTGGAGAGCCAGTAAGAGCCCCTGAGTCACGATGCTCAGGCGCCCCCCTTTTAACGTGCAAGCAGTTCGCACGAGTGAGAGAGAGAGGGAGCTCGCGAAGGTCTCCCCCAACGTTATTCCTTAGAGGGGCCTGTAAACCAACACGAGGAAAACAAGGGTTGCCATTACGATTGCCGGCCAGCCATTGGTTGCCCCGAGGGAGTGATGAGGGCACTGAGGGCCTGGTGAGGTAGCGCCTTGCGGGGCTGCCGCGGCCAGAGCTCGACCACTCAGATTTGTCGATGTTGCAGGGACGGACCCATGCACAAGTGTCGTGCCAGAGCGAGCGGCTCCAAAGGTTGGTGTCAATTGAGCAGACGATTATCACAGGCAGGTTAAGCATGAAAGAGCAAACCAACTTAGATAGATGCAGGAAAGACACATGCCACTGGGCCAGGCCCGAGTGGCTTGGGGATGATGCAGCCCGAGGGGCGCCCCCAGCAAGGTAAACTAAAGACATAAGCAAAAGAGATACACGCCACAGGGACAGACCCACGCGACCTGGGAATGATACAGCCCTGGGGCCGCTCCCAGCTGAAATGGAACTCAAAAGATGTCACCTGATATCATTGCAGAGCGAGTGTTGGAGTAGCTGATGATGCGTGGTGAGGAAGCCAATCCTCACGAGCTCTCGGAGCCTTGAGCCTCAGGAGGCCCTGGAGGTCCAGGTGGCTCCTCGAGGTCCATCTCCATTTCCTTCAAGAACGCGCGGTGCCTGGCCACCTCGGCCTCTAGAGTGCTCCTCATTAGGCGCTGATGAGCAGCAACCGTGTTCGGCAGGCCGAAAGGCATGCGGACGTAGCTGTGAGGTGGACCCTCGCAACGTCCCACACACGAAGGCCAGAAACGCCCCTGAGACGCGACTCGACTGAGCCATGGGTAGTCGATGCAAACACGCATCCCGCCATCCTCGCCTAGATGGGGAGCTACACCGGGTAGGCGGCGGCTGCCGCGCATGACTCTCGATTCCTGCAGCTCCTGAGTGACCTTATTGATGAACTCCTAAGGGTTGGGCCCTCCTTGCCTCATGCCTTCCTGAGAGAAATGTGCCGTGAAGCACGCCTCCAAGTGGTGCCCGAGCGCCTCCCTCGTGAGCATGGCAAAGTCAGTGGCCCTCCAGGAGAGATCCCCCGAGCCTTGCCTGAGGAGGGCACGGGCGCGCCTTCCTATGCGACGGAGGGAGGCGCCCCTTGTACGGGCGTGGATCCTGGCGCAGTGCCACCGGAGGTGCTTGCCTCCTGAGGCCTTGAGATGGATGATTTCTTCTTCTTCTTGGGAGCTGCCTCAGGAAGGTTCCCACTCTTGCTGTCTGGGCCCTCGACTGATGCGGCTTGGAAGGCACGCTCGAGAGAGCACACTGCATCCTTCTCTTCACAGGGGACTGTGATGACTCCGCCGCTGCCCGGCATCTTGAGGACATTGTAACCATGGTGATTTACTGCCATGAACTTGGCCAGGGCTGGATACTCGAGGATGGCATTGTACGGCAGGCGAATGTGGGCAATGGCGAAGTCGATGAGCTCGGTACGGTAGTTCTTGCGCTGTCCAAAGGTGACAGGGAGGCGGACCTGCCCTATCGGGGTGGTGGAACCGTCAATGACTCCTGAGAAAGGCTTGGTGGGCTGAAGTTGATCGTATGGCACATGGAGATTGTTGAACGTCTCGACGGACAGAACATCGAGTCCTGCGCCGCCATCGATGAGGGTCCTGCTGACTTGCACATTGCTGATAACTGGGGAACAGAGCATTGGGAGGACAACGGCTGTCGCTGCACACTTGAGTTGATCCGCTGAGCTGAATGTGATGGCACATGTGGACCACCTGAGAGGGTGCATGGCCTAGAGCTTGGGGAGGAATGCATTCACTTCGCAAGCAAAGTGCTTGAAGATGCGCTGAGAGGCCGGGGCCTGGGCACCGCCCAAGATGCAAGCGATAGCACACGGCTCCTGGAAGCCCCCAGCCCCCTTGTCTTGATGATGGTCTTCATTCCTTCTTGGTGGTGGTGGCAGAGGAGGAAGGCTTGTGTTGCCTTGTGGGCGATCCTCACGAGGTTGATCCCTCCAAGCCCCCTCACGAGGCTGGTCCTGCCGGCGGTCCTCGCGAGGCCGGTCACGCCACCCTTGGCGAGGGCCGCGGTCGTCCCATCGTCCTCCACCTCTTCCTCCTTCTCGGCCATATCCCTGATACCTACGCTCGGGGCATCAGCCTACACGTCCTTCTCGCACGGCCCTGAGCTCTTGGCATTCGTTGGTGTTGTGGGTGTGGAGGTTGTGGTACAAGTGTCGGATTTCGGGTTCCGGCAGACCCTCTAGATTCGAACACTGGGGTGCGCGCGGAGATTTCTCCCTCTGCCTACCTGCACCTCACCACCTCTCTATGATCTAAGCAATGAAAGGAACAACACAAGAGACACAGGGTTTATACTGGTTCAGGCCACCATTGTGGTGTAATACCCTACTCCAGTGTGTGGTGTGGTGGATTGCCTCTTGGGCTGATGATGAACAATACAAGGTAGAACAGCCTCGCGAGGGTCTGTTCCTGGCTGGTGCGATGAACTTCTAGGGGGAGTTCAGTCACTCTCTGGATCGATCATCCTACCCTGGGAGTGGCTAGTCCTATTTATAGGAAAAGGCCCTGGGCCTCTTCCCAAATATTGAGCGGGAAGGGCGCCAACAATTGGCCATTTTGAAGGGGAACATCTAGTACACTTATCCTGACTAAAGTTGGTCCTCGCCTGCCAAAGGCTCTGGTGGTGACGTCGGCTTGGGCTCCACGATGACCTCCATCCTGCCGTTCTGTTGGTCTTGGTCTTGTTGCACCAAAATGGATGCCTTTCTTGATGCTCTCGCCTGCACTTGCTCCCTTTGCACCAAAGAGGAAAGAAGGACACTGCGCGGGCTGGCGCCCGCCTGGCGCCCTTGGTCGTCATGGCTTGCGTCATGGGCACCTCGTGAGGTACCCCGCCTTGATCTCTCCGCCTCCTCGCGAGCCAGCCTGACGAGGCCGTGCCTGAGGAGGTTCCTTGTCGTCCACCCCGCGAGGCTTGGCCCCTCGCGAGGGTCTTGAGCTCGTGCTGATGAAGATGGGCCGTGCTGGGCCGCCCCTTGAGCCACGCTGCAGGCCGCAGACAATCAAGTCTGGGGACCCCCGTTCCCAGAATGCCAACAGTAGCCCCGGGGCCCAAGGCGCGCCCGGACTTGGCTCAACAGAGAAGCGAAGGGGCAAGTGCGAAGCGCCGCTGGCCCTAATAGCCTGCGGCCTCGGGCGCCCCATGGCGGTTAATTGGACGTGGGTGGCCCCGCTCCCCCATGATGCCTCGGCAACTGTGCAAACTGTCAGGTCCCTGCATGCAAAGCGGGTCGTGATTACCTGTAGTCGTGGAGGCCGGCGGTTGGCCTCCACCGGCTATAAGTACGGGGTGGCGCCTGCCCTTCCGATCCATCCCTTCTTGCTTCTCCTTTTTCTTCATGGCTCCGCCAAAAAGGTTCTCGGCCGCGGAGAAAGGTAAGGCCCTCCAGGTGGAGCTTGACTCTCCTCCACCCAAGCGCGGTCGAGGCCGTCCCCGCAAACACCCTGCGACTCCCATGGTGGCTCCCCGTGGTCGCGGAGGCGATCTTCCGCGTGGTGGAGGGCGGTCGGCCGCCACTGGGGGACGCGCCATGGCCGCACGACCCCCTAGGCCGTGCTCCCACTCGGCAGAGGTACTGCCGGAGTTCGTTGTGTGGGCGGCGGAGCCGGCCAGCACCCGGCTCCAACTTCCTCGCTTCCTCCTAGGTGAGCTTCCGGCTGGCGCCCCGGGCGGCCTCTGGCTCCAGGTGGACGGTTGTTGCGGCCGAGCCTCCTGGGCTTCTATGGAGGTCTCCGCAGCCGGGAGCTTGGCCCTGACCCACGGCTGGCAAACGTTTGCCCGCGCGCGTGGACTGATCCGGCGGTGCACCCTGCACTTTAAGTTCGACGGCGATGCCACCCTCTACGTGAGGGTGTTCGGGGAAGACGGTCGCCGCGCTAGGTGTTGCCCTGAGAACGACGACCGCGGCCGTGGGTCCAGCCCCGGAGACGATGAAGATGACAGCGCGCGTGTGGTCGGTGGCAGTCGAGGTTCATCGAGCTTCGACGGCTCTTCTTCGGGCAACGGCTCCTCCAGCGGTGGCCGCGATCAACCTCCGCGTCGCCGCGCCCACCTGGAGGGAGGCAGCTGGTCCGCCCACCGTCGCGCTTCGGTGAAGCGCGAGATGGAGTCCTCCTGAGCTCCGGAGGCGGTTCAAGTCTCCCCCGCGAGTTGGTGTTGGGCGATTCGCGCCTGTTTTGTTCTTTTTCTTTTTCCCTGCGCAAAAAGACAGTAGTGTAGGGCCTCGCGAGGGTGTGCTTGGACTATTGCTGTTTAATTATCGTACTGCTTCCGCTACTCTGGTATTGTGCCTTTGTGCCGCGCGCCTACGCGCAGATATTACTTACCTCGGGGGGAGGGCTTGTCGTGACCCTTGCTTCCTGAGGCCGAGGCTTCATCGAACGTTCCATGTCCTGCGAGGGTTAGTCTGGAGAGGTAGTTCCCGGGCTCAGCCATGGAGGCGATCGACCCAGGTCCTGTGTTCGTGTCGTGGTGCCCGTGGGGCACGGACTGGAGGGGTGCTCCGGTAGTGGACCCGGGTTGGGAAGCCTCGAACGACAAGGGCAGAAAACACTCGCGAGCGTGCCCGCGGTGCCCCCTCGCGAGACTTGCGTGAGAGAAATCATGGCAGGAGAGCAAAAAAGGCAAAGAGTCACAAACCAAAGACGACAACAACTTCAGCAAAACCTCGAAGATGAATAGCCAACTGCAGAAAGCAAATGAGAAAAGCCGCGTCCGGCACCTAATCTAGTCTTTGACGTCTTCTCACCAGCGCGGAGCTAAGTGCTGCCACTGGGCGTGGGAGGGAGCCCCAGGGCCTGAGGCCGGCGCTCCTGAGACTCCGGGGCGTGTACAGCCCCACTCATTATTATGTGATAGTGTCACGGGCGGCGAGCTTCACAGGCATTGGCCTTCTTCACACGCTCCGGGCCTTTCTCGGGAGGATAAACTTCATAGGCGTTCGCCTTCTTCACAGGCTCTGGGCCTTTTCCAAAACGCAACAGCTTCACAGGCATTCGCCTTCTTCACATGCTCTGGGCCTTTTCCAAAATGCAACAGCTTCATAGGCGTTCGCCTTCTTCACAGGCTCTAGGCCTTTTCCAAAACGCAACAGGTTCACAGGCGTTCGCCTTCTTCACAGGCTCTGTCCTTTTCCAAAACGCAACAGCTTCACACGCGTTCGCCTTCTTCACAGGCTCTGAGCCTTTTCTAAAACGCAACAGCTTCACAGGCGTTCGCCTTCTTCACAGGCTCCGGGCCTTTTCAAGGGTAAAATCTCCGGAGGTGCTGGATGTTCCACGCGTTCTGTATGGGCACCCCCTCTTGAGTCTCCAGGCGCGTAGAGCCGGGCATGGAAACATGAACAACCTTGAACAGGACCTCCCACATGGGAGAGAGATTATGCAGTCCCTCCCTGGAGAGGACCCGCCTGAGCATGAGGTATCCTACCTCGAGTGTCCTGGGGCGGATGTTGCGGCAGTGGTATCGCCGTAGTGTTTGTTGGTATCTTGCTGCTCGAAGCGCAGCTTCCCGGCGACGCTCCTCCCCCAGCACGAGGTCCGTCCCCCGCATGGCGTCCTGCTGCGCCTCGTCGAACGCCAGGACCCGTGCGGAACGACGTCTGACCTCGTGAGGGAGGACCGCTTCAGCTCCATAGACCGGGAAGAATGGGGTCTCGCCAGTTGGCTTGGTCGCGGTCGTGCGGATGGACCACAACACGGACTGAAGCTCGTCGTACCAACCTCGGCCGCAAGCCTCCAACTTCTTCTTGAATGTCCTGGTCTTGAGGCCCCTCAGGACCTCCGCGTTGGCCCACTCGGCCTGACCGTTGCTCCGGGGGTGCGCCACTGAAGCGTAGCATATCTGCGTTCCAAGGTTAGCATAGTATGTTTTGAAGATGTTACTGGTGAACTGCGAACCGTTGTCGGTGATGATGCGGTTCGGCACCCCGAACCGGCTCACGATGCCCTTGATGAACTTGACCGTAGACCCTGCGGGGATGGTGCGGACGGCTTCCACTTCAGCCCACTTAGTGAACTTGTCCATGGCGACATAGAGGTAGCTGTAGCCCCCTGGCGCCCGAGGAAATGGGCCCAGGATATCCAGCCCCCAGACTACGAATGGCCATGAGAGGGGTATAGTTTGCAGACCTCCAGCCGGCTGATGGATCTGCTTGGCATGGAACTGGCAGGCCTCGCAAGCCTTCACCAGTTCGACGGCATCATTGAGAGAAGTGGGTCAATAGAATCCACTGCGGAACGCCTTTCCAACGAGGGTCCGCGACAACGAATGATGCCCACAGTCTCCACCATGTATATCCGCCAGCAGTTCCCTCCCTTGCTCCCTGGAGATGCAGCGCAGGGACACATCATTCGGTCGCCTTCGGTAGAGCTCTCCATCTCTGATGCAGTATGCTGTGGCCTGCCGTGCCACGCGCTCCGCTTCCTCCTCCTTCTCTCGCAAGATCCCTTGTGTCAGATAGCTCCAGAGCTCCATGATCCAGCACCCCTCCTGAGGCTCCATTGTCAAGAGTAGACGCACCCCTGAGGCCGGGCCACAGACCGGGGCTCCCGAGGCTGGCGGCTGGGGGAGCTCCTCCCGAGGCTGCACCGCGCTTGACAGTGACGGCCTGGCCGAGGGCTTGAAGAGCCGCTCTTCGAAGACGCCAGGCTCCTGAGGTAGTCGCCTGGATTCTCGCTTGGCGATGTCGTCAGCCTCCTGATTGGTGCCACGGGGCACGTGTTGTAACTCCAGTCCCCAGAACTGCTTCTCCATCATGTGGACCTCCGCAAGGTAGGCTTCCATGTGCTCATCCCTCGGTTCGTATACTTTGTTGGAGAAGTTGACGAGGAGTTGTGAATCACCCTTGATGGTAAGACGCTTTACTCCAAGGGCGGCCGCGGCCTTCAGGCCTACTATCAGGCCTTCATATTCTGCTATGTTGTTGGAGACCTTTTCTCCGTGCTGGAAGCAGAGCTACACGGCGTAGTAGAGCTTGTCTTGGGTAGGAGATATAAGCACTGCACCAGCCCCCGCGCCGTGCCTGGAGAACGCCCCGTCGAAGTACATGACCCAACCTTCCGGCGCCTTGCATCCCGGGGAGAGGGATCGATCCTCATCAGCCTTGAGGCCCGGCGCCTCCGTCCACTCTGCTAGGAAATCTGCCAAGGCGGCCCCCTTGATGACTCTGGTTGTGCTGAATTCGAGCTGAAATGCTTGCAGTTCAATGTTCCACTCAGCGACTCTTCCAGCTGAGTTAGGGCTCCTAGCACCCTTTCCAAAGGGTATGCTGAGACAACCTTGATGGGGTGGCCCTGAAAATAATGCCGCAACTTGCGCGAGGCCATCAATAGCGCGAGGAGAAGTTTTTGAGGCATGGGGTACCGCGCCCTTGCGTCCCGCAACACTGTGCTGATGAAGTACACCGGATGTTCAACGAGGTTGGGAGCGCCGGTGTCGATGGCGCCCTCCAGAGACTATGGCGCCTCCTAAGACAGGGGAGCCCCCAATGGCTAGTCGCTAGGGGGAGGGGTTTCCGCCGTCTCGAGTGTGTTCCCCAGTGGCGGCTGATCCTTCTCGGCTGTGGCGGTGGTCTATGCGGGTCTTCCTTGTTCATGCTTCGCCTCGACCCGGGCAGATGTCGTGGCTTTGTTCTGACACTCCTCCCTAACCGCCACCAGGGCTGCGTTGGCGGAGTAGGGAGTGGCTGCAAGGTAGAGCACCAGGGGTTCCTGAGGGCGCGGGGCCACCATTACCGGAGGGCTGGTTAGGTACCTCTTGAGGTCTTGGAACGCCTTATCTGCTTCTTCAGTCCATTCAAAGGGTCCCTTTTTCTTCATCAGCTGGAAGAAAGGCAGCGCTCGCTCCCCCAACTTGGAGATGAAGCATCCCAGTTGTGTCACGCGCCCAGTGAGCTTCTGTATTTCTCTGAGGATCTTTGGCGGGCTCATGTCCTCGACTGCCTTGACCTTCTCTGGGTTAGCCTCGATGCCTCGGTGGGACACGAGGAAGCCCAAGAGCTTGCCTGAGGGGACCCCAAACACACACTTCTCTGGGTTGAGCCGCAGACTCACGGCATTAAGGCTTGTGAAGGTTTCCTCCAGGTCTTGTATCAGGGTCTTGGCCTCGCGAGACTTCACCACAATATCATCGACGTAAGCCTCAACGTTCTTCCCGAGCTGCGGGCCCAAGGCGATGTGCATCAGCCGCTGGAAGGTGCCCCCACATTATGCAATCCGAACGGCATGCATGTGTAGCAGTACACCCCACACGGGATCAGAAAGGCCGTTTTTTCCACATCTTCTACCGCCATCTTGATCTGGTGATACCCGTAGAAGGCACCCAAGAAACACAACAGGTCGCACTCGGCGGTGGAGTCGACGATCTGATCGATGCGGGGGAGCGGAAACGGATCTTGCGGGAAAGCTTTGTTGAGATTGGTAAAGTCGACACACATACGTTCCTTCCCGCCTTTCTTCGGCACAACGACTGGGTTGGCCAACCAATCCGGGTATCGGACCTCGCGAATGACCCCTGCAGCTTCCAACTTGCGGGTCTCTTGGATGATGAAAGCCTGCTTTTCCGTGGACTGCCGCCTTGCTTTCTGCTTCACGGGTCACACATTGGGGCACACATTGAGGTGGTGCTCGATTACGCCTCTAGGGATCCCCGCCAGCTGATCGGGCTCCCATGCGAATACCTTCTTGTTCCCGCGCAGGAACTTGACCAGGGCCTCCTCCTGCTCGGGCTCGAGGTTGGCACCTATGGTGAAGGTGGCGTCAGTGGATCCGTCCTCGTCAACCAGCATCTGCTTGGTTTCTGCCTTGTCTTGGGTGAACAACTGCTTCTTCTTGGACGGCGCAGCCCCCTTGGGCTCAGGGGCGTCCGAGTCGGCAGGCTGCACCGACGCCACCGCCTTGAAGGCGAGCTTGAGCACTTGCAACGCGTCCCCGGTGTCTCCGCACACGGTGAGGACGCCGCTGCTCTCGAGCATTTTCATGAGGTTGTACGCCGGGTGAGTCGCAGCCATGAATCGAGCCTGCACCGGGTAGCCAAGGATGGCGTTGTATGGGAGGCCGATGGGGGCGATGTCGAAGTCGATTAGCTTCGTGCGGAAGTTGTCGTAGGTGCCGAAGGTTACCGGGAGGCGGATCTGCCCCAACAAGCTGGAGGACCCGCCCCCGACGCCCAAGAAGGGCCGGCTGGGCCGAAGCCGCTCCGGTGGTATGTGGAGGAGGCTGAAGGCTTCAATCGAGAGCACGCTGAAGCCCGAGCCGCCGTTGATGAGAGTCCTGGTGACGGCCACCTGGCAGATGGTGGGAGTGCACAGCATCGGGAGTGCACCCGAGCAGGCTGAGTTGGAGGGGTGGTCCTTCGAGCTGAAGGCCAGATCGGCCTTGGGCGCCGACCGACCTGAGGGAGCCCCCTGCCGCATGGAGGCGGCACCGACCTGGCGGACGAATGGCTTGACGTGGCGGCCCGAAGGTGGCGCCTGCGACCCGCCCAAGAGGGCCGCAACGACCGGGGGCACCGGCGCAGCGTGCCTGGCGAGGAAGAGGTTGCGCAGCTCTTCCCAAGGGGCCACGGAGGCCGCTGGTAACTTGTCCGGCCACCTCACCTGTCACAAGGCTGGGGCCAAGGCTCGGAGCCCCCTGGCCCCCGCGCTAGCACTAACGACCGGAGCGGACGGCCCGCCGCTCATCGCTGGGCGAGTCGTGGTGTTGGCGGAGAGCGGGTCGGCGGAAGGAGAAGCTCTGGCGCACCCCTACCTGGCGCGCCAAATGTTGGATTTCGGGTTCCGGCAGACCCTCTAGATTCGAACACTTGGGTGCGCGCAGAGATTTCGCCCTCTGCCTACCTGCACCTCACCGCCTCGCTATGATCTAAGCAATCAAAGGAACAACACAAGAGACACAGGGTTTATACTGGTTCAGGCCACCATTGTGGTGTAATACCCTACTCCAGTGTGTGGTGTGGTGGATTGCCTCTTGGGCTGATGATGAACAATACAAGGTAGAATAGCCTCGCGAGGGTCTATTCCTGGCTGGTGCGATGAACTTCTAGGGGGAGTTCAGTCGCTCTCTGGATCGGTCATCCTACCCTGGGAGTGGCTAGACCTATTTATAGGCAAAGTACATGGGCCTCTTCCCAAATATTGAGCGGGAAGGGCGCCAACAATTGGCCATTTTAAAGGGGAACATCTAGTACACTTATCCTGACTAAAGTTGGTCCTCGCCTGCCAAAGGCTCTGGTGGTGACGCCGGCTTGGGCTCCACGATGCCCTCCATCCTGCCGTTCTGCTGGTCTTGGTCTTGTTGCACCAAAATGTATGCCTTTGCTTGATGCTCTCGCCTGCACTTGCTCCCTTTGCACCAAAGAGGAAAGAAGGACACTGCGCGGGCTGGCGCCCACCTGGCGCCCTTGGTCGTCATGGCTTGCGTCATGGGCACCTCGCGAGGTACCCCGCCTTGATCTCTCCGCCTTCTCGCGAGCCAGCCTAATGAGGCCGTGCCTGAGGAGGTTCCTTGTCGTCCACCCCGCGAGGCTTGGCCCCTCGCGAGGGTCTTGAGATCGTACTGATGAAGATGGGTTGTGCTGGGCCGCCCCTCGAGCCACGCCGTAGGCCGCAGGCAGGCAAGTCTGGGTACCCCCGTTCCCAGAACACCGACAACAAGCAGTACCGGATTCCCTTGGACGACTCCGGCTTGTCCCTGCCGTGCTTCATGTCTGGCTCTGCTGCAAGCACAACTGCTCCTTTGTGCTTCACGTCCTTGGCCTTGGCTTTCTTCTCTTCAGGATCTGTGGCTGGGAGCTCGAGAAGGGAGAGGCGTCCCTCCTCAGCCCTTGCACACTTGGTCACCAGGTTGAACAGCTCCAGAGACGTGCACAAATCTTCGTGGATCGCCAGTTCTTCCTTCATCTTGACGTCACGGATGCCATCAGAGAATGTTGAGATGATGGCCTCCTCAGTTACCTTGGGAATCTTGAGGCGAGCGTTGTTGAAGTGCTAGATGTACTTCGGCAGGGTCTCTCCGGGTTGCTGCTTGATGCGGCGGAAGTCACTCATGACTGGGGTACGATCGCGAGTGCCCTGGAAATTGGCGATGAAGCGGGTGTGCATCTCGTCCCAAGAGGAGATCGTGTAGGGAGGCAGGTTCAGGAGCCAGGTGCGGGCACCGTCCTTGAGCGCCATGGGAAACCAATTCGCCATGACTTTTTCGTCTCCGTTAGCCGCTTTGATGCCCAGCTCGTAGAGCTGCAGCAACTCCGCAGGGTCGGCGGTGCCGTCATAGCGAGGAGGCAGATCCGGCTTGAACTTGCCTGGCCAGGCGACGCTGCGTAGCTCGGTGGTGAAGGCGCGGCAACCTGCGGTGGCCACCGGAGCCCTTTGCTGACGCGACGCTTGCTCTTGGGGGTCCCCACGTGCCGCCGCCAGGGGCAGCGCCGGGTCTTGACGCGCTGGCGCAGGAATGCAATCATGGCGCGCCGGTGCAGGAGCACGCGAGTACCTTCTTGGGGACGAGGGATTTCTTGGCAGCTCCGTTCTTGTCACGCGGACGCCGGACGCGATGGGTCTCGTCCAGGGGTCGCACGCCTTGGAGCCAGGGCGCCTTCTTGGGGAGGAGGCGGCGGAGGCACCTCCGGAGCTGCATCACCTGCATAGGATGGAGGGCGGGGCAATGAGAGGGACGGCGCAGGGGATCCCCCTGCGGCACTGACGAGCTCGGTGATGCGAGCGAGCCACTCCTCATCGAGGTCGTCGATGCGACGGTAGTGCAGGAGCTCACGAGCCAAGAGCAACGTGGCGTGCGCGTCCGTGGGAGCGCGACGGGCATGCGACGACGAACCAGCTGGAGTCAACGACGGGGTGGCGGTGCGGCCTTCCCGCCGCACCGAGGGATGCAGCAACGACGCCTGCCGCTCGTTCCCCGGCGGGCCGGTGGAGGCGTGGGTGGCAGGCGATGGGGAACGACAGGGAGGCCCACCAACGCGAGCTGTCTGGGCAACGTGGGCGGCGAGAGCAGCCCGACGCTCGGCACGAGCTCGGCTAGCGTCTGCCATGGACGCGACGAACGATCGAACGTGGGATAGCGGAAGAAAGATTCTGGCGCACCCTTACCTGGTGCGCCAAATGTCGGATATCGTGTTCCGGCAAAACCCTAAAGGTTCGACCTCTGGGGTGCATGCGAAGATCTTTCCCTTACCGAGCCACGTCCCAATGCCTCGCTAAGAATCTAATCTACACGATGAACAACATAAGGGACGCAAGGTTTATACTGTTTTAGGCCACCATTATGGTGTAATACCCTACTCCAGTGTGTGGTTTGTGGATTGCCTCAGGGGCTGATGATGAACAGTACAGAGGAAGAACAGCCTCGCGAGGGGCGTTCTTGTGGTGGTGTGGTGTTCTGCTTTGGAAGGATTCGATCCAAGATGCCTCCCTCTTTCTATGTGCGTGTCTCTATGTGTCCCCTCTACTGTGGTGTCTATCCCTATATATAGAGGCCCTGGCCCTCTTCCCAAATATTGAGTGGGAAGGGCGCCAAGAACGGCTATTTTGAAGGGGAACATCTAGTACAAGTTATCCTGACTAAAGTTGGTCTTCGGCTGCCAAAGGCACTGGCGATGACGCCGTCTTGGGCTCCACGGTGACCTTCGTCATGCCGCTCTGCTGGTCTTGGTCTTGTAGCACCGAAATGGTAACCTTTGCCTGATGCCTCGGTACTCTGTGCATGTGCTTGCCCCCCCTCCCATTTGCACCAAAGAGGAAACAAGGACACTGCACAGGCTAGCGCCCTCCTGGCACCCGCCTGGTCTCGATCATCATGGCTTGCGTCATGAGCACCTCGTGAGGTACCCCTGCCTTGATCTCTCCACCTCCTCGCGAGCCTGCCTGGTGAGGCTGCTCCTAAGGAAGCCTTCCAGCGTCCGCCCCACGAGGCTTGGCCCCTCACGAGGGTCTTGAGCTTGAGTAGATGAAGATGGGCTGTACTGGGCCACCACTTGAGCCACGCCGCAGGCAGGCAAGTCTGGGGACCCCCGTTCCCAGAACGCCAATAGTATTCCCGCTTAGTACAAGTGAAGGCTAGCAAGGGATTGAGGAGCGACCAACTAGAGAGCAACAACAGTCATAAACATGCATTGAGATTAACAAACATTGAGTGCAAGTATGAGTAGGATATAAATCACCATGAACATAAATATCGTGGAGGCTATGTTGATTTTGTTTCAACTACATGCGTGAACATGTGCCAAGTCAAGCCACTTGAATCATTCAAAGGAGGATGCCATCCTATCATACTACATCACAACTATTTTAATTTGCATGTTGGCACTCAAAACAAACCATTATAAACTCCTAGCTAATTAAGAATGGCATGAGTAACTATAATCTCTAATTGTCATTGCAAACATGTTTCATTCATAATGGGCTGAATCAAGAACGATGAACTAATCATATTTACAAAAACAAGATAGGTCGAGTTCATAGCAGCTTTTCCTCATCTCAATCATTTCATCATATATCATCATTATTGCCTTTCACTTACACGATCGAACGGTGTGGATAATAATAATAGTGCACATGCATTGGACTAAGCCGGAATATGCAAACATTTATTCAAAGGAGAAGACAAGGTAATATGGGCTCTTTGTTAGATCAACAATAATGTATATGAGAGCCACTCATCATTTTCATCGTGGTCTTCTCCTCTCGACCCAAAGAAAGGAAAAAGAATTTCAAAGAAACACACTAAAATGTTTTTGGAGTTTTTGTTTTTCTGAAGGAAGTAAAACAAGAACGAGAAAAACTATTTACACCGGAAAGCTCCCAACAAACAAAAGAAGAACGAGAAATCATTTTGGGTTTAGTATAATACTAATACTAAATGAACATGGAAAGGAAACTAAACAGGAGCTACAACTATTTTTTGGTTTTTCTCAAAGATTTTCAAACACACAAGAAGAAAGTGGGAAAAAGGAAATAAACTAGCATGGATAATACAATGAAAAACTATGAACACCGACAACTGCAAATGAGTGTGTGAACATAAATGTAATGTCGGTGAGAAATACGTACTCTCCCAAGCTTAGGCTTTTGGCGAAGTTGGTCTAAGGCCATGGCTGGGCTGGCGGATATCCAAAGTTGTACTGGGATGCGGCAGCTACTGCCTGAAGGGCTGCAGCATGGAGGCGAGCGGCCTCCACCTCTCTCCCATACTCGTTTTCCTCCTCTCTGGTTATAAAATATCTCCCTCTGACCTGAAAGTTAAAAAAGGCAGGAGCAGGAAGAGTGATATGGATAGCACGTTGCCGGTCAAAGATTAGTCGGTACAGGAGGGATTGTCTGTTCCTCAGAAGAAACTCATAGCATACCAAAGCATTATAATCAAGAAAAGCAGGTGGTAACTCAATGTCATTCCATTTTATGGGCACCTCAAGATAGTTAACTAAACAAGTGGCATAAATTCCACCAAAGAAATCTCCATCTTTAGCATTAAGGTGTAATCTCCTCGCAATAATTGCCCCTAAATTATATCGCTTATCACCCAACACTGCACACTTGAGGACACTAAGATCTGATGCACAAAGGTGGCTATGATCATGTTTACCATTAATGCATCTGCCTATGAAGAGAGCAAAATGATGTATGGTAGGAAAATGAATCCTCCCCATGGAGGCTTGTGTGATATTTCTAGTTTCTCCTATAGTGATGCTAGCAAGGAAATCATTGTATTCGGTTTTGCGGGGATCACTAAGAATACCCCATTGTGGGATTTTGCATGCATCGCTAAAATCTTCTAGGTCCATGGTATAAGATTTATCATAAAGATCAAACAGAACAGTATGAGTATTGCGCTGGGATGTAAATTTAAATCTTCGCACAAATGAATCAGTGAGGTGATAGTATTGCCGGCACTTATCTGACACGAAGTCCTCAAGGCTAGCATTTTGTATGTATGCATCAAACTCATCCTTGAAACCTGCATGAATAATGAATTCATCCAACGGCCATTCACAAGGCCGCACTTGAGCTTTCCTTGGTGGTTTAAGGTCCAGCTCACGTAACATGAGTCTTGGGGCTTGCTTCCTCGAGGAACCACCTTGGTACATTTTCCTAAACATTTTTCTTCCTCTAAAAAAGTTCTGAAATTTTTAGTGACTCAAAATAAAAGTGAACCAAACTCAACAAGATTGATAGCGACTACTCCCACAAGTATCTAGAGGCTATATCATGCATCAAAACTACTTTGGACCATATAAATTTGACATCCAAGCTCAAGAATAAGGTCACCACAGCAGCAAAATTTAGCAATAAATAAAGCACTAGAACAAAAACTAATTGGACCATTGGAGGAGTCACATACCGAAGAACAATCCCCCAAAATAGTTTTGCAAATGGAGCTTTGCACAAGGAGATCGAAAATGGCAGCAAGATGAGCTAGAACACGGATTTGAGCAACGGGATGATTTTTTCCAGAGGAAGACGAAGTGGATGGGTGCTGGAATAAGTGAGGGGGACCCACAAGGCAGGGGGCGCACCCAAGGGGTAGGGTGCGCCCTCCAACCTTGTGGTCCACTGGTGCAGCCCCCTGGTGCATTTTGAGTGACACAAATTCTAATTTATTCTATAAAAAATCATACTAAATTTTCAGGGCATTTGGAGAACTTTTATTTTCGGGACATTTTTTATTGCACGGATAATTCAAAAAATAGACACATAATACTATTTTTGCTTTATTTAATCTAAATAACATAAAGTAAAAGGTGGGTACAGAAAGTTGTTGTTTCTAAATTCATCCATCTCATGCTCATCAAAAGGAATCCATTAACAAGGTTGATCAAGTCTTATTAACAAACTTTTTTGAATAACATAAAACTGGAGAATTTTCGAATAGCACTAGGTTACCTCAATAGGGATATGCATGTCCCAATAATAAGAATATCATATTTCTTTTTAACAGTAGGGAGAGGGAATTCAAAACCTCCAATAGTAATAGTTGAAAATTTTCCAATAGAATTGATACTATGAACTTGAGGTTGTTTCTTCAGAAAGTGTGTTGTACGCTCATTACCATTAACATGAAAAGTGATATTACCTTTGTTGCAATCAATAACAGACCCTGCAGTATTCAAAAAGGGTCTACCAAGGATGATCGACATACTATCGTCCTCTGCAATATCAAGAATAACAAAGTCCGTTAAGATAGTAACGTTTGCAACCACAACAGGCACATCCTCACAAATACCGATGGGTATAGCAGTTGACTTATTAGCCATTTGCAAAGAGATTTCAGTAGGTGTCAACTTATTCAATTCAAGTCTACGATATAAAGAGAAAGGCATAAAACTAACACCGGCTCCAAGATCACATAAAGAAGTTTTAACATAGTTTCTCTTAATGGAGCATGGTATAGTTCGTATTCCTAGATCTCCAAGTTTCTTTGGTATTCCACCCTTAAAATTATAATTAGCAAGCATGGTGGAAATTTCAGCTTCCGGTATCTTTCTTTTATTAGTAACAATATCTTTCATATACTTAGCACAAGGAGACATTTTCAAAATATCAGTCAAATGCATACGCAAAAAGACAGGTCTAAGAATTTCAGCAAAGCGCTCAAAATCCTCATCATCCTTTTTCTTGGATGGCTTAGGAGGAAAGAACATGGGTTTCTGAACCCATGGTTCTCTTTCTCTACCATGTTTCCTAGCAACAAAGTCTCTCTTATAAAATTTTGATTCTATGATTGTGGGTTATCAAGATCAACATCAAGTTCAATCTCCACATCATTATCATTACTAGGTTGAGCATCAACGTGCACATCATCATTAACAATATTAGTAGGTTCGTGTTCATCACGAGATTGTGTCTCAGCATCAGAAATAGAAATATCATTGGGATTCTCAGGTGTCCCTATAACAGGTTCACTAGAAGCATGCAGAGTCCTATCAGTTTTCCTTTTCTTTTTATTACTAGGACTAGGTGCATCAGTATTAACTCTCTGAGAATCTTGGTCAACTCTCTTAGTATGACCCTTAGGATATAGAGGTTCCTGGGTCATTTTACCACCTCTAGTCATAACCCTAACAGCATTATCATTTTTCTTACTATTCAACTCATTGAGCAAATCATCATGTGCCTTAAGTACTTGTTCTACTTGAGTTTTTACCATGGAAGCATGCTTCCTAATAATCTTAAGATCACTAACAGTTCTATTCATATAGTCGCCCAAGCAGTCAAGCATGTAAGCATTACGTTTCAATTGTCTACTAACATAAGCATTGAAATTTTCTTGTTTAACAATAAAGTTATCAAATTCATCCAAGCATTGACTAGCAGACTTATTATGAGGAATACCACCTTCATCAAATCTATAGAGAGAATTTGCCTCTACTACCTAGGTCGGGTTATCAAGACCATGTATTTCTTCAATAGGCGGTAAATTCTTAACATCTTTACCTTTAATACCTTTTTCTTTCATAGATTTCTTTCCCTCTTGCATATCTTCAGGACTGAGAAATAGAATACCTCTTTTCTTTGGAGTTGGCTTAGGAGTTGGTTCAGGAAGTGTCCAATCATTATCATTATTCAATATATTATTCAGTAGCAATTCAGCTTGCTCAACAGTTCGTTCCTGAAAACACAACAAGCACAACTATCTAGGTGGTCCCTAGAAGCATCGGTTAGTCCATTATAAAAGATATCAAGTATTTCATTTTTCTTGAGAGGATGATTAGGCAAAGCATTAAGTAATTGGAGAAGCCTCCCCAAGCTTGTGGGAGACACTCTTCTTCAATTTGCACAAAGTTAAATATTTCCTTTAAAGCAATTTGTTTCTTATGAGCAGGGAAATATTTTTCAGAGAAGTAGTAAATCATATCCCGGGGACTACGCACACAACCAAGAGCAAGAGAATTAAACCACAACTTAGCATCACAGTTTAACGAGAAAGGAAACAACTTAAGAATATAGTAATAGCGATTTTTTTCCTCATGATCAAATAGGGTGGCTATATCATTCAATTTAGTGAGATGTGCCACAACAGTTTCAGATTCATAACCATGGAAAGGATCAGATTCAACCAAAGTAATTAACTTAGGATCGACAGAGAATTAATAATCCTTATCAGTAACAAAGATAGGTGAAGTACCAAACTTAGGATCATATTGCATTCTAGCATTCAAAGATTTTTCTTTCCACTTGCATAATAATTTCTTAAGATCATCTCTATCCTTACAAGCAAGAAAGTCCCTAGCTACCTCTCCATCCATAACATAACCCTCAGGTATAACAGGAAGTTCATATCTAGGAGATCTAGTCTTATCAGGTGCTTCAAAGTTTTTAGTTTCTATAATTTCATCAGTTTCAGAAATATCATCATCTTCAACATAATCAATAGTTCTAACTCTAGCAAGGTGTTTATCAAGTAATTCACCAGTGGCACAATTTTATCAATCAAAGTAGTCACATCATAAGCATCATTCATAGTAGAAGTGGCATCATCAATAACATGCGACCTATCAGAATCAATAGTAGGAGTAGGTGTTGCAAGCTTACTCAAAATAGAAGGTGAATCAAGTGCAGAGCTAGATGGCAGTTCCTTACCTCCCCTCATAGTAGAGGGATAGATCTTGGTTTTGGTATATTTCAAATTCTTCATAGTGATCAACAAATATAAATCCCAAGTAACTCATAGAATAGAGATATGCTCCCCGGCAGCAGTGCCAGAAAAAGGTCTTGATAACCCACAAGTATAGGGGATCGCAACAGTTTTTAATGGTAGAGTATTCAACCCAGATTTATTGATTCGACACAAGGGGAGCCAAAGAATATTATCAAGTATTAGCAGCTGAGTTGTCAATTCAACCACACCTAAAAGACTTAATATCTGTAGCAAAATATTTAGTAGTAAAGTAGTAACGGTGGCAAAAGGAACAGTAGCAGTTTCGTAGCAATTGTAATAGTGGCAACGACAAAGTAACATAGCAAAGATCTATATGTGAAAAGCTCATAGGAAATGGATCAGTGATGGATAATTATGTCGGATGACATTCATCATGCAACAATTACAACCTAGGGTGACGTGGGACTACCTCCAATTCATCACTACAATGTAGGCATGTATTCTGAATATAGTCATACATGCTTATGGAAAAGAACTTGCATGACATCTTTTGTCCTACACTCCTGTGGCAGCGGGGTCCTAATGGAAACTAAGGGATATTAAGGCCTCCTTTTAATAGAGAACTGGACCAAAGCATTAGCACTTAGTGAATACACGAAATCCTCAAACTACGGTAATCACCGGAAAGAATCCCAATTATTGTCACCTTGGTGTATGTTGATCATAACTCGTAATAGGTGTCTACAATTTGCAAGATCAGATCAAGAACACACACATTCATGGAAACATAAAGGGTTCAGATCTGAATTCATGGCACTCGGGCCCTAGTAACAAGCATTGAGCATACCAAAGTCATAGTAACATCAATCTCAGAACATAGTGGATACTAGGGATCAAACCCTAACAAAACTAACTCGATTACATGATAAATCTCATCCAACCCATCACCGACCAGCGAGCCTACGAAGGAATTACTCACTCCCGATGGTGAGCATCATGGAGTTGGTGATGGAGGATGGTTAATGATAATGATGGTGACGGATTCCCCTCTCCGGAGCCCAGAACGGACTCCAGATTTGCCGTCCCGATGAAGAACAGGGGGCGGTGGCGACTCCATATCGTAAAACACGATGAATCCTTCTCTCTGATTTTTTCTCCCTGAACGTGAATATATGGAGTTGGAGTTGAGGTCGGTGGAGGTCTAGGGGACCCACAAGGCAGCAGGCACGCCCTGGGGGGCGCCCCCACCCTTGTGGAAAGCTAGTGGGCCCCTCTAGTCGATTCTTTTGCCAATATTTTTTATTCCAAAAATATTCTCCGTAAATTTCCAGGTCACTTCGAGAACTTTTATTTCTACACAAAAATAACACCAAGCCAATTCTGCTGAAAACAACATCAGTCCGGGTTAGTTCCATTCAAATCATGCAAATTAGAGTCCAAAACAAGGGCGAAAGAGTTTGGAAAAGTAGATACGATGGAGACGTGTCAACGGTACATTTGCATATGCATGAGATAAACTCATTTATGAATGGTTTTTGAGTCACTTCTTGGAGTGTGAGTACCATAATAGTATAGCCAACATCCTTATATGAAGTTGCCATATCACATAGAGCCAACCTAATAGTATGCTAGTACAATAGTTAGTCCTAGTAGTAGTCTACCATCAACTAGAGCTAGGTGTCGCACGGAGGCCGAGAAATATGGTGATAGCGTGAGGTGGGCATGTATGATGTAGGCACAGGGATTGCCGTGTTTCCTACTCCTCCGGTCTAAATGTGGAGAAGATTTGGTCGAGTTCTTCCTCCTTTTGCCGATACGTGGGATATCCAGCATCTAGGTTGTGTCATGCAAGAAAATGGACTGCTAGTTGAAGCCACTGATGTGCATCTTGGGTTAAACTGTAAATAGAATCTTACTCTTGAGTAACTCCAAAAGCGGCCACTAAAGATCTTTATTGGATTTGTTTTTCATCACCAGCACGTCGAGGTGAAAGATGTGCAGGTTCAATGGGTTGTTTTGCGTTTTCACTGACATGTGGGACCGCATGTGAGCAAACAGACAATGGGCACACTCCGCGCGTCTACTGGCTAGCTAAGAAGAGAGAGAGAGGGGAGGGCTTAGCAGGGACTCCAGCAAATTTCACAACAATGTGAGTAGTACTAGTTATGTACCATACTCCTGGAGAAATAATGTGTTCGCTCTACGTAACCAGCACCTCGATATAGTGGCGTGGCATGGGTCATAACTAGCATTCACGTCTAGCAGTACGACACACACCACCCACACGAGTCCCATCTAAAACCAATTTTCTTTGAGTCCGTGCTACAGTTATCTCTTCTCCCTCCTATTTTTTCTAACTCAGCCATCACGCGGTGGGCGGGGTGGGGGTTTGCCGATAGTCGGTTTGCTCAACTGCGGTCCCACTTGTAAGTGAAAATGCGACACAGCACGCATTCCCCCCTGAGCGGCGTGTCGGACCAACCGTGTGAGGGTGCGACGCGAACACGGCAGGCTTTTCCTTTTGAACTTGTAACTTGTAAAATTTGGTTCTGCTCCATGGCACGACTGATAGATAGAAATAATGATCTTCCCTAGAGTAATGAGAAGTTTGGTTCTGGCACGGTTCATGCATGGAGTACGTACGAAAATTATGAAGTTGATGTGAAAGGTAAGATAGTTACTACTACAATATACTACTACATGGAATTGACAGAAAGATAAAGATACGTACGGATCCAACAACGACATCCTCACACCCTAGTGCGCCGGGTCACCAACCGACGTGTGAGGAGCAGTGGAGTTGGTGGCGAGCTCAACGTGCTTCTGAACAATGCCGTCCAAGGATGCCATACAGTCCAACAAGGCCAGCATCCTATCGTCCTCATCTTGCACGTAGTAGTCCTTGTGGGTGATTTGCGTGTAGACATGGGTGATTATATCGATGGTGTCTTGCTGCGCCAGGCGCTGCATGGCGAGTGCGACCTCGAGGTGGACATTCTTCAGCGTGATGACAGGAAGTCACAGGGCCACCAGTGCGTCAAAGAGGTTGTCAGCATAGAGGCCGTTGAGAGTGGTGGGCATCGTAGAGCCTAGGCGCGTGGGCTGGAGCCGTACGTCAAGGTTGCCCGCGAACTTCTTGACGACTGTGAACTTGTTGAGGAAGCCAACGAGGACCTCGTCGAACAAGGAGATGAAGTTGTCCTCCAAAAGGCCTCTCACCCTGGCGGCCTCAAGCACGACCTATAGACATTCCTCAGTGTCGGGCTGCAGGGCAGCGTCATGGACCATCTGGCACAGCCAGCTGATGTTCGCGCTCATCACCTCCATGGGTCTAGCTTCTAGTCAACTGATCTTGCGATTGGAGTGATCACTCTTGCCCTTGGTTAGGGTGCGTATGTGCGTAGGATTTCGTAGATTGGACTGGCGGGGAGCCTTTATATGAGAAGTACAGACCGCGTTGCATTCACATGTGTGTTAGCCATCTAATCCTCGGCCCTCCCTTCGTGCCTGTGCAGTATAGTCATCTCACTTGGACCAAGTTGGGGCAAAACGAGAGAACTTTGATGTTTACTGGTTTATTGGGCCCCTTGGCAGTTTGCACCAAGTTTTGACCTTTGATTTAGCTAATAATATGTTAATGCATGTAACCAAAAATAATATCTCTGGAAACTATGTTCAAATACGAACCCAATGATACAATTTTTGGTGACATGCATTATTATTATTTTAGTTAAATCTATGGTCAAAATTTGTCACAAAATACTAAGAGGGCCAATAAACCAGGACGGAGGTAGGAGTAGTATTTTGTAATTAATGTCATTGCATAAAGAGAATTGAGCACTGCATGTTGTGCTTAGTAGTCTCAAGTCATTGAATGCATACGCACCCCACGTCTCCTATTGGGTGATTTCTTTTTTCGTGGCAAAAAACAGGGAAGGAGGTGCAGCGCCTAAAAGTTTTGGGATTATTTTGTTTTTGTAACGTGACTAATGCACTAGTACGGAGGGAGTACGATAGTAGTCTTTGATTGATTTTTTTAGTTGGTAGCTTACCAAGCTGACCGCTCGGTAAGTACAATAGTAGTCTAATTGATGAGATTTCATATTTGAGCCATCTACCAGAAGGGAGAGTGTATAATATCATTGGGAACTACGTTCAAAACCTAATAAAACAATACTCCATGTATTTATTTATAGAGGGAGCAGTATATTTTTTGTGACATGCATTACTAGATATTGCTAGTCAATACTAAATCCAGACGGAGGTGGTAGTACTACTAAATCCAGGCGGTGTTGCTAGTACTAGTATTAGTACTACCTATGTAGTAGTACTGTCTTACCCGTTGGTTAAATTATTACGTGTTGCTTCTCATAGTAAAGTGACAAGACCCTGTGCCGGAGATGACACCTGAGTGTAGGCGCCGTGTTCGGCATACCAAAGTTAGCCTCACAGTGTGCAGCCACTATCATCATGTCTGTAGAGCTAGCCTGCTTACAACTAGTTGTGTTCGACATAATTTACCGTGCGTTGCCACGAGTATATCTACTCTTTTCTTATATGAGTAAGATGCCCGTGCATTGCATGGAACACAAAGATCGGGGTTGGACGGCGCCGGCAGCAGCCATCACCAACTCAGGACCTCTTTGATTTGCAGGATTTTGAAAACACCGGAATAGGAAAAGTATAAGGTTGGAGTGTCATGCCCACTTGAATCCTATAGGATTAGCAAGGAGAGTTTGATTTCAAAGGAAAAGCTAAGGAATTGTAAAAAGAGGTTAGAGTGGATGTTAGATTTCCTATGAAATGTAGTACAAAGGATCCCATTGTAGAAATTCCTATGGGACTCAATCCTATGAATAAAGGACAAATGTAGGAAAATTTTCAAAGGATTTCAATTCTCCAAAAATCCTATAAAATTCCCTTGAATCAAAGGAGCCCTCAGGTTTTTATAGGAGTAGTATAGAGAAATAGAGAAACTCTTATAAAAAACCGAGTTGATGATGATGGTGTGCCTGCCATCCTGCAATATAGACCGTCCGATCTATATCTGACGTATAGAAAGCAAACTATGACAATTTTGCAAAACGATACCCACACCCCTCTGCACATTTGCAGATAAGGCTTTCCCTCGTTCATCTTCGTCTCCCACAAGATAAACAGCTCATATAAATGCATCTTGATGTTCCGTGCAATGCATGGGCCTCTTGCTGGTCATAATAAATATTGTACTCGAGTAATGGCCTAGTGGGTATATCGTTCCCGCATCTATGCACGCGAACATTTATCGCAACATAATACCTTGTGCTGGATAGTCATAATATTACAAGTTTCAAACTAATATTACAAATGGTAGGAGTAATGTTGCACCTATGAAGAGGGGATTATTAGGAAGTTTACGTATGAACTTTTGCTACTTTAGGTGGATGCAACATTATCGTACAAACTAAAATCCACCGCCCTGACAAGTCACTAATGGGCAAATAAATTTTTGAGTCTCTGGCGACTTGATGTTTCAAAAACAAATTCAGCATCTGCGGAGACTTTCTCATTTAGGCTTAGACACTTGCGGTGATCAGCACACCATCCATTGTTGCGCCAGAGAATTCCAAACCTCATTACCTTGAGCACACCTGCCTCCAGAACAAAGAACCATGCCAATTTAATCTCAGATGTGTTGCCTCGATAGTCGATCAAATCAAGTTTTGTAAGATGGAGATCAAGGCATTCGATGAGATTGTTATACTGCAGAACATTTTTCACTTTCAAGTCTTTTTTTATCTGCAAAAGAAGAGAACATATTAGAGAAGCTGGCTATATAAGATTTTCGTGTCATCAAGAGGTACCAATATCATTAGCTCATACGATAGGGTTGGCTATAAGGTTGGCTCTAAGGCTAGTGATGTTTTTTCACTCTCTCTCTCTCTCTCTCTCTCTCTTTCCTCTTATTTACCTAGGAGCATGTGAAGAGCTTGGGAATTTGTTGCCTTCCACTATGTGTCCGATGCCATATTTCTCAAAAGTATGCCACATAATACGCATCGATGTCAAATCAAAAGATTTTGGCACCGATCTAGCGATGTGAGAGTTGGCACTGTTGTGGACACAAAACCACATGTATAAACAAATCAATCAAACCAACTACACCAGCCTCTCCCTCTTAGCAATGGAGGGGAATACATTCCAAAAGCATCATAAGTGAATTTGGCATGTGTTTTGGCCTACATAGTGGAGGGCCTTATAGCCCACTTTTTTACTACCTCGTATTTAGTGTAAAATTTTGACCATAGATTTACCTAAGAAAATGCCAATGCATGTCACCAAAAATTATACCATTTGAAATTATGTTCAAATACGAATCCAACGATATAATTTTTAGTGACATGCGTTAACATTTTTTTAGTTAAATCTATGGTCAAATTTTGATACTACAAAATACGAAGAGTAAACCAGGACATAGGTAGTACTTGCTCTTAGGCTAACCATAGAGGTACTAGTCTAAGTTACTTGCCACTATGACTATCCTAGGCTACTAGTAGTACAGCAAAAAAAGCAGGTGATCACGTGAGAAAAAAATACTAAAAACAGTTCTTTCGATGCAATGCGTAGATGCAGTTCAGAACACTACACTTGTCGTCGTAATTTGGGAAAATTACGAAAACATTGAGCTATGTTGTGATTACTATTTACCAATAGGAAAGAAGTTTCACCTCTATGAGTAGCTTCTCCATGCATGGAAAGCATGTAAGGAATCCAACAACTTGATCCAGATTGGTGTTGATAGATTTTATTGCCAAGATCTTCACTATGCGCACAAACTAGGTCAAGCTTGTGGGAATCATTTTCTAGATGACAGTCATAAATACATGAAGAAGAAATTTGAAAATCTCAATTTCAAGAAGACGGAGAAGAAGATGAGTGTTGTACCTGAACAATTACAGATCCAATAAAGAGTTCGGAAAATTTGGCAGACGAGTACACCAACGTTGTCAATTTCGGTGCGTCAATGACCTAGACTTTTGTTGGACCTTCTAGATCAGATACAAGCAATCTCTCAAGGGAAGGCGCATTCTCAATGACCATAACGTGGAAAAGCTGGAGTGATCTCTTCCCAATTGATGTCTTGCTACGAGGCCAGCAAGACACATAAATCCATCGGAGATTCATCAAGGCGATGTGGAGGCTGATGAACCCGTGGATCTGCCGAAGACGAAGGTACTCGAGTGCAGTACAGCTGCGGAGTAGGTGCTCCATAGCCTTCTTCGAGATGTCAATGTCGTAGAGGTCGAGCTGCTTGAGTTGAGGGAGAGGAAGGGCGGGCGCGACATTAATCTGAGAAAATAGCAGGAGCTGAAGCTGCTGCGGCGCAGCGTTGGCATGAGGCAGAGCATGGACAGTAGCAGAGAGCGACATTGTCCAGCTTCAAACCTGAGCTCCTCGAGCTGATCTAGGGCGGTGGATAAGAACCACTCGTCGAGCTTGCCTTCGACCTTGCAGTTGGTACTGAACACGCGGATGTTAAGGCGTCTGGCTAGCCTAGGGTGCGAGAAAGGATCTTGGAGACTGCGACCATGCATTTGCAATCCCCGTCGCAGAGAAAGTTGTCGACGATGAGGTTGAGGGTGATGCGGCACCAGAGAGGGCGCCATCGCCGGGAGAGCAGGGTGGTCCGCACGGTATATTTGGTGGGGAGTAGGCCGATGATAAAGGGCAGCATGTCGTCGGGGAGGCTGCTGATGAAGTCCAGGCTCGCCGAATGCGGTTTTGGTTCGAGCCACATCCGCTTGTTGGCTGCCTCGCCGTCCATCTCAGCCAGCGGCGACACTGGTGTACACGTGTGCTGGTGTGTATTGTGTGCTAGGTGTGCGCGAGTGCGTCCTTGTGTGCATGCTGCCACGCAGTGGTGAAGTGTGCGCGAGTGTGTCCTTCACGCGGAAGAAGTGTGCCCTCAATTTACTAGCGTGCGGGGTGCTACCGTCAGGGGTTTCAACTTTGTTTACTTCACCACGTGTTCAGATGGGCCTCTAGTTTACTTATTTTCACCCACTGCCACTTGGGCCAACACACGAAGATAGAGAACACGAGCTGACAAGGCAGCATGTGGACTAGTTGACCGGTCAACCAAACAATATACAGAGCTATACGCTGACATAGTGACTGTATAATCCCTCGGTATAGAGAGATCGAGTGAGAGGGGAGGCCCATGAGATATAGTAGAGAGAGAAAGAAAGAGCTACTCCCTCCGTTCGATAATGTAGTGCATATTATTTTAAGTCAAACTTTTGAAACTTTGACCAAGTTTATAAAGAAATTACTTATATCTAAAATATCAAAGATAAATGATAGTATGAAGTAAGTACATGTTGTGATGAATGTAATGATCATTCCAGATGTAAATGTTTTTCTCCACATATACATGGTCAAACTTTTCTGAGGTTTGAGTTTTCAAAACATCCATATGTTTATGGACGTGAGAGAGTACCTAACTAGAGACAGAGAGAGAGAGTGTGTGTGTGAAATAGAAAGAGTGAGTGAAAAAAGTGTGCGTGTGTGAAAGAGGCATGGAGAACACACGAGAAAGTATAGAAAGAGTGTGTGTGTGTGTGTCTTATGCAAACATATCACACATGCATCTTCAATAGCGGAAGCGACGTGAGGAGATAGTGTGTGGTTGTTTGCAACCAAGAGAGAAAGACCCCTAGCATGTGGCCAAGAGAGGTCTGACAAACAAGGGAGAGAGGTCGAGAGAGACGTATGGAAATGCAAACATGGGGAGGAGAGAGTGTATGTTTGTGACAAAGAGATCCCCTAGAGATCGTGATGGGACTACATGGGTGGGAAATCAAGTGACAAGGTGTGTGCGCGATAGAAGATACCCCGAGAGATATCGAGATAGACGTATGGATGGAAGGAGACAATACGTGTGTTCCTGATGGCTAGTGAGAGATAGCATACTTAGGGGGGAGTGTGTGTGCCTGCGGTGGAGTGAAGGATTATGGTACTTAGGGGGGGTGTCACATAGAGAGAGAGAGAGAGAACAAGGGCAGAGAGTGTTAGATGGGTCTATATCGCACGAGCGAGATATGTGTATCTGTGAACCAGGGAGATATAAAGTTTGAGAGAGATAGAGGAGCCCCGATATGGCTGAGTGGTGCATCAGATAGCTTAGAGGGGGAAAGAGATACTCCATTCGTTCGATAATGTAGTGCATATAAATTTTTTAGAAGTCAAACTTTGGAAACTTTGACCAGGTTTATGCAAATATTATTTATATCTACAATACCAAAGATACATCATACTAAACTACATCTCATGACGAATCTAATGATATATGTTTGTCGTTCTAGATGTAAATGTTTTTCTCCACGTACATGGCCAAACTTTGTGGTGTTTGACTTTTCAATAAATCTATATGCTATGGACCGAATATTGTGCCTAAATCGATCGAGAGAGATTAAGTGTGTGTGAAGGAGAATGAGTGAGTGTGCAAAAAGAGTGCTTGTGTTTGTGAAAGAGAAAGGGACAACGAACGGTAAAATAGAGAGAGTGTGTGTGTGTGTGTTCATTTCTTATGCAAACATATCACGCATGCATCTCCGAGATAGAAAAGCGAGGTGAGGAGATACACGAAGATAGCTAGTGCGTGATTGTTTGCAATAGAGAGAGACACCCCTATAGCATATGTCCAATAGAGGTCTGGCCAACAAGGGACAAAGATTGAGAGGGACGCATGGGGAGGGAGAGAGGGTGTGTTTGTGATAGAGAGATCCCCTTGAGATCGTGAGGGTACTACATGGGTGGGAGATCGAGGGACGTGGTGTGTGTGCATTAGAAAGATGCCCCGAGATAAATCGAGATAGACCAAGTGAGGGAAAGAGACAATGCGCATGTTTGTGATGGAGACTAAGAATTAGTCATATACATAGGGGGGACTGCGTGAGCCTACAATTAAGTGAGAGACAATCATACTTAGCTAGGCGAGAGAGTTTTAGATGGGTCTTTTGAGTGCGAGTGAGATATGCATGTGTACGTGTGACCTAGGGAGATGGAGAGTTTGCGAGAGAGAGGGAAGAGCTCCGAGATGGCAGAGTGATGTGTGAGAGATTTAGGGGCAACAAGTTAGGGAATTTGTGTGTGTACGATGAGTGCACCCAAGATATTTAGCTTGGACTAGAGAATCATACATAGTGTGCCAGAGAGACCTATACATGGAATGTGCATGCGAACTAGAAAGACCCCCCCACACACACACACATACACAGAGAGAGAGAGAGAGGGAGAGCGACCGACAAGGTTTGTGTTTGGATGCGTGCGATAGAATTGCAGATTGTTAGCGAGAGAGAGAACAGGAGTTCGGGAGAGGGGGAGGTCGCGTTTATGCATCAAAGACTGATATAAACCATGTTTCGATATAAATTTGCATTCAAATATTTGAATCGGAGGACATGTTGTCTGTAATCCACACATGAACGGAGATATGCGTATCAAACAAGTTCATTAATTTGACTTTCAACATGTTCATGGAGTGCTATAATACAGCATGCTACTCAATTGAGGTGTTCAATTTTGGATTTAGTTCACTATTTTGACCTAGTGAACGAGCTATTTCATTGAATCGAGATATTTCATTTTGGGTTTGATTCCCGTTTTTGAGTGGGTCAACTATTTTTCATATAGTAAATCGCTAGCAAAGAGCATGTAAAAACACATTAGTGCCGAGCATCACCTCACCATCTAAAAAAGAAGTGGAAAGCTAATATTTCAAAATTTGATTCCAATCGACTTGGTAAGGTAGACGTGGATGCTTGTTCTCCCCAAATTTGAATGAACTACTAAACACCCTTAGCTCGGTGGAATTCGCCCGAGCAAATAAATGGGAGACGCGAAATTACCAGCCTATGTGGGACATGCATCAATCGGCCGTTGTACATTGAGGGTAGGTTCGTATCTTCATCCAAGCGCACCTTCTCCTAGGCCAAAAAGATAGGTGACGAATAATTCATAAACCATGGGCGGCAAAACACCCTCTCCTCGGCCGAAATCGCTCGCGCCGACTATTTGAAAAGACGCCCTCCTTGCCCGAAATCGCTCACGCCCACAATTTCAAAACACGCCCTCCTCGCCCGAAATCGCTCGCGCCCAGTATTTTAAAACACGCCCTCCTCGCCCAAAATCGCTCGCCCACTATTTGGGATAAGCAAATTCACTCTACTATCCCCGACCCTCAGTACACAGACCCAAGCCTAGAAGCCTAAAGGTAGGGGTAGAACTATAACCCCCCCCCACACACACACACACATTCCAGACACAATGTGTTTATAAGACATGGTTCCCCCACCCAATTCCCCATTCATACATCATGGACGCCAAATCACCTTCTTCCCAGAAGCTCCCTTCTCCCCAGCCGCGAAACCTCAGCACCTCCTGCATGGCGCCCCCCTGCACCAAATTCACTACCGCCCTCCTCCCCAATGCCGAAGACGCTATCCGTTTTCCGTCGTGCACTGGGTCATGTGCCTCTTAATCCATGTTGCCGCAGCTGCCTCGACGAAAACCATGTGAACCATACCAAAGCCGATTCACCCCCGTCGTTATGCACGGCGCCGGAGCGGCTCAAACTTCGGACACATCCAGGACCCTAGCGCTGCTTCCCCATAGCCTCGACCATCGCGACATCTCTGCTTTCCTCCTGCCAGTAGCCACCGCAACCGCGTCGGCCTAACCAAGTCGGCAACTGGAGCTGCCTACTTCACCGGGCCGCATGATAGGTCGTACACTCATCTTAAATCACTTTATTTAGGCATCAATTGTCTAAACTTTTATTCTAGGCCAATCGATACCCAATAGGAAGCAGCACCCCTCGAGGCGGCGGAGCTCCTAGTCTCTCGGTTGGCTGGTGATACGTCTCCGTCGTATCTATAATTTTTCATTGTTCCATGCCAATATTATTCAACTTTCATATACTTTTGGCAACTTTTTATACTATTTTTGGGACTAACATATTGATCCAGTGCCCAGTGCCAGTTCCTGTTTGTTGCATGTTTTATGTTTCACAGAAAACCCATATCAAACAGAGTCCAAATGAGATAAAAAATGACAGAGAATATTTTTGGAATATTTATGATTTTTCGGAAGAAGAACCAAGGCAAGACGATGCCCGAGAGGGCCACGGGGAGCGCGCCCCCACACCCTTGTGGGCACCCTGTAAGGCGGTTGCCGCTCTTCTTTTGCCGCAAGAAAGCTAATTTCTGGAAAAAAATCATGGCGAAGGTTTCAATCCAATCGGAGTTACAGATCTCCGGATATATAAGAAACGGTGAAAGGGCAGAATCTAGTAACGCAGAAACAAAGAGAGACAGAGAGACAGATCCAATCTCGGAGGGGCTCTCGCCCCTCCCATGCCATGGAGACCATGGACCAGAGGGGAAACCCTTCTCCCATCTAGGGAGAAGGTCAAGGAAGAAGAAGAAGAATGGGAGCTCTATCCCCCTCTCTCCCGGTGGCGCCGGAACGCCGCCGGGGCCATAATCATCACCGCAATCTACACCAACACCGCCGTCATCTTCACCAACATCTCCATCACCTTCCCCCATCAATATTCAGCGGTCCACTCTCCCGCAACCCGCTGTACCCTCTACTTGAACATGGTGCTTTATGCTTCATATTATTATCCAATGATGTGTTGCCATCCTATGATGTCTGAGTAGATTTTCGTTGTCCTATCGGTAATTGCTGAATTGCTATGATTGGTTTAATTTGATTGTGGTTATGTTGTTTTCCTAGGGTTTGCAATATGTTCATGGTTTGCTTATTGTCTGTGTTGCGTGAGTGACTGAAACACAAACACGGATAAGTGGGTCATGGCGTATGGGAATAAGGAGGACTTGATACTTTAATGCTATGGTTGGGTTTTACCTTAATGATCTTTAGTAATTGCGGATGCTTGCTAGAGTTCCAATCATAAGTGCATATGATCCAAGAAGAGAAAGTATGTTAGCTTATGCCTCTCCCACATAAAACTTGCTATCGATCTAGTAAAGTAGTCAATTGCTTAGGGACAATTTCGCAACTCCTACCACCACTTTTCCACACTCATTGTACTAAATTTATTGCTTCTTTACCTAAACAGCCCCTAGTTTATATTTACGTTTTGTTTATTATCTTGCAAACCTATCCAACAACACCTACAAAGTACTTCTAGTTTCATACTTGTTCTAGGTAAAGCGAACGTTAAGCGTGCGTAGAGTTGTATCGGTGGTCGATAGAACTTGAGGGAATATTTGTTCTACCTTTAGCTCTTAGTTGGGTTCGACACTCTTACTTACCGAAAGAGGCTACAATTGATCCCCTATACTTGTCGGTTATCAAGACCTTTTTCTAGCACCGTTGCCGGGGTGTCATAGCATGGGGTGAATATTCTCGTGTGTGCTTGTTTGCTTTATCACTAAGTAATTTTTATTTGCTGTTCTTAGTTGTTTTCTATCTTTAGTTATGGGTAGGAAACATAAAATACCAAAAAAAAGTTATACCTACTATACCAATGGTTGAAGAACCATTCAAAATCTATCACACTCCTGAAGCTTTTTACTTGGATCATCTTCGATCCCTAAGTGCTCGTGTTGAAACCCCAACTAGCTTAGTTGAGGGCAAATCTTTAGATGAGCATGCTTGTTATGTGCGACACCGCATATCTGAAAAAGGGAAACTTTTACTGGATCAAATTCATCGTTTTCAATGCTATGCTTGGAATTTATGTGAAATATATGATTTTACTTATTGTTCTAAAGACCCTAAGAAACTCCTTCCCTACCAATGTGAATTTAGTGATCATGGAATGGCATCCTCATATGCTACGGGTGTTTATAATTACTATGCTGTTCAACAAATTGAAGAATTTGTTGCTTTTAAGGGTGCTTATGAAATTGCTTCTTTGATTGGGAAGTATGATGCTACTCTTTACAAATCTGAAAATTTTTCCATACTTAAATATTGTTATGATAATTATGCTTCTAATGCCTATGTTAAACCATATATTGAGGACTCCTCCGCTGTCCAAAAAGACTAATATTTTGCAGGAGTCTATGGAAGACGAAATTGATGAAACTGTGAGCTCATTGGATGAAAAAGATGATGAGAAGAGCGAAGAACAAAAGGAGGAAGAGCGGATTACCTACCCATGCCCATCTTCTAATGAGAGTAACTCTTCAACTCATACATTGTTTAATTTCCCTTCGTGCTTACCGAAGGATGATTGTTATGATGATTGTTATGATCATGTTGATTCTTTTGAAATATCCCTTTTTGATGATGCTTGCTATGCTTGTGGACATGATGCCAATATGAATTATGCTTATGGAGTGAACTTGCTATATTTCCTTATGTTAAACATGAAATTGTTGCTATTGCACCCATGCATGATAGTCCTATTATCTTTTTGAATTCTCCCGACTACACTATATCGGAGAAGTTTGCTCTTATTAAGGATTATGTTGATGGGTTGCATTTTACCGTTGCACATGATGATTTTGATAGATATAATATGCATGTGCTTGCTCCTCCTACTTTCAATTATTATGAGATAGGAACTATATCTCCACCTCTCTATGTTTCCAACACGATAGAATTGCAAGAAACTGCTTACACTATGCATTGGCCTTTACTTGGTGTGCATGAATTGTTCTTTTATGACATGCCGATGCATAGGAAGAGAGTTAGACTTCGTCATTACATTATATATGCTACTTTTTGCTCACTACTAAATCACAAATCATTGTTAATTAAAATTGGCTTTGATATACCTTGGGATCCGGGTGGATCCATTACTTGAGCACTATATGCCTAGCTTAATGGCTTTAAAGAAAGCGCTGCTAGGGAGACAACCCAGAAGTTTTAGAGAGTCATTTATTTCTGTTGTGTGCTTTCATAAAGTTTAAAAACAAAAAAATAAAGAGGGGAACCCAAAACTTTTCAAAAAAGGAAAGTGAAAGTGAGAGAGACAAGCATTGTAGAAGTGGGGGGGGGGGCTCCTTGAACTTTGTTCATGCTCACGGAAACTTTGTGAATCTTAATTACAGAAACTTTTCATCAAAAATAATTATCCCCTTGTACAATTCCATTGTATTATAAAAATAATGTGCCAAGGTTTGCCTTTAGGATGTTTACAATGCTTGTTGGTTTATGCGGTGCAGGACAGAAACTTTGGCTATAGTGCGCGATTTTACATTTTTTACTGGAACGTCAACTGGTTCTGAAACTTTTTGCACTGTCTTTCTATAAAAATTGTTTATTTTTCCTAATTTTGGCAGAATTTTTGGGGGTACCAGAAGTATCGTGAACGTTCAGCTTACTACAGACTGTTATGTTTTTGACAGAATCTGTTTTTGATGCATAGTTTAATTGTTTTGATGAAACTATCAATTTCTATCAGTGGATTAAGCCATGGAAAAGTTATATTACAGTATCTAGAATACAAAAACAAAATATGAATTGGTTTGCAACAGTACTTAGAGTAGTGATTTGTTTTATTATACTAACGGATCTTACCGAGTTTGTTGTTGAAGTTTTGTGTGGATGAAGTGTTCGAAGATTGAGGAGGTCTCGATATGAGGAAAAGGAGGAGAGGCAAGAGCTCAAGCTTGGGGATGACCAAGGCACCCCAAGTAAATATTCAAGGAGAATCAAGCGTCTAAGCTTGGGGATGCCCTGGAAGGCATCCCATCTTTCTTCAACAAGTATCGATATGTTTTCGGATTCGTTTCATTCATGTGATATGTGCAAATCTTGGAGCGTCTTTTGCATTTAGTTTTCAATTTTATTTTATGAACCATTCTGGTATGAGATAGTCCATGGTTGATTTATAGAATGCTCTTTGCACTTCACTTAAATCTTTTGAGTATGGCTTTATAGAATGCTTCATGTGCTTCACTTATATCATTTGACGTTTGGATTGCCTGTTTCTCTTCACATAGAAAACCGCCATTTGTAGAATGCTCTTTTGCTTCACTTATATTTGTTAGAGCATGGGCATATCTTTTCTAGAAAGAATTAAACTCTCTTGCTTCACGTATATCCATTTAGAGAGATGACAGGAATTGGTCATTCACATGGTTAGTCATAAAATCCTACATAAAACTTGTAGATCACTGAATATGATATGTTTGATTCCTTGCAATAGTTTTGCGATATAGATATGATAATATGTGGGAGGTTCTAGCAAATGGTTGTGTTTAGTAAGGATATTGGTGTTAAGTTTTGTGATTCCCGAAGCATGCACGTATGCTCTCCTAACTACGTAACCAAATTGGCGCGCATTGTATTTTAATTGTTTATCTTTGCGTGATGGTCGGGGGCGCGTGATGGTTAACTCCTACCAACCTCCCCCCTAGGAGCATGCGTAGTAGTACTTTGCTTCGAGGGCTAATAAAATTTTGCAATAAGTATATGAGTTCTTTATGACTAATGTGAGTCCATGGATTATACGCACTCTCACCCTTCCATCATTGCTAGCCTCTTCGGTACCGTGCATTACCCTTTCTCAACCGAGAGTTGGTGCAAACTTCGTTTACTTCGTTTGTGTCCAACGACCAGACCAAGACCGCTTTCGAAGCCCCACCATTATCAATACCTCATATATATTTGCAATATTCAGATTGCTTTATCATATTCTTGCTCTATCTTCGATTGCTTGCAGGAATAGACCTTCGTGGTCAGGCTGACCGTGCTTCCGGCATCGTTTCCGAGATATATTGCCATGCAACTTCCATCATCATCATATACATGACTTGAGCATTCATTGTCATATTGATTTGCATGATCGTAAGATAGCTAGCATGATGTTTTCATGGCTTGTCCATTTTTTGATGTCATTGCTACCTAGATCATTGCACATCCCGGTACACCACCGGAGGCATTCATCTAGAGTCATATCTTTGTTCTAGATATCGAGTTGTAATATTGAGTTGTAAGTAAATAAAAGTGTGATGATCATCATTATTAGAGCATTGCCCCAGTGAGGAAAGGATGATGGAGACTATGATTCCCCCACAAGTCGAGATGAGACTCCGGACTTTATGAAAAATAAAAGAGGCCAAAGAATCCCAAATAAATAAAAAAGAGGCCAAAGAAGCCCACCAAAAAAATGAGAGAAAAAGAGAGAAGGGGCAATGTTACTATCCTTTTACCACACTTGTGCTTCAAAGTAGTACCATGTTCTTCATAGAGAGAGTCTCCTATGCTTTCACTTTCATATACTAGTGGGAATTTTTCATTATATAACTTGGATTGTATATTCCGATGATGGGCTTCCTCAAATGCCCGAGGTCTTCATGAGCAAGCAAGTTGGATGCACACCCACTTAGTTTTCAGTTTGAGCTTTCATACACTTATAGCTCTAGTGCATCTGTTGCATGGCAATCCCTACTCCTCGCATTGACATCACTTGATGGGCATCTCCATAGCCCGTTGATTAGCCGCATCGATGTGACACTTTCTCCCTTTTTGTCTTCTCCACATAACCTCCACCATCATATTCTATTCCACCTGTAGTGCTATATCCATGGCTTGCGCTCATGTATTGCGTGAGGGTTGAAAAAGCTGAAGAGCGTTAAAAAGTATGAACAAATTGCTTGGCTGACACTGGGATAGGAATGAGGGGTACCTTGTGTTAAGAAAAGGAAGCATAAAAGACTATATGATTTTGTAGGGATAATGTTCTGTAAGCATTGATATTTTGAAAGGCATGATTGTTTGTTGGGATGCCTGACTATTATTGTTTTTATGTCAAATGATAGACTATTGCTTTGAATCACCCGTGTCTTAATATTCATGCCATGATTAGATTACATGATCAAGATTATGCTTGGTAGCATTCCACATCAAAAATTATCTTTTTTTATCATTTACCTACTCGAGAACGAGCAGGAATTAAGCTTGGGGATGCTGATACGTCTCCGTCGTATCTATAATTTTTTATTGTTCCATGCCAATATTATTCAACTTTCATATACTTTTGGCAACTTTTTATACTATTTTTGGGCCTAACATATTGTTCCAGTGCCCAGTGCCAGTTCCTGTTTGTTGCATGTTTCATGTTTAGCAAAAAAATCGTATCAAATGGAATAAAAATGGACGGAGAATATTTTTGGAATTTTTATGATTTTTGGGAAGAAGAACCAACGCGAGACGATGCCCGAGGGGGCCACGAGGCAGGGGCGTGCCCTTGACCCTCGTGGGCACCCCGTAAGGCGGTTGCTGCTCTTCTTTTTCCGCAAGAAAGCTAATTTACGGAAAAAATCGTGGCGAAGGTTTCAATCCAATCGGAGTTACGGATCTCCAGATATATAAGAAACGGTGAAAGGGCAGAATCTGGGAACGCAAAAACAGAGAGAGACAGAGAGACAAATCCAATTTCGGAGGGGCTCTCGCCCCTCCCACGCCATGGAGACCATGGACCAGAGGGGAAACCCTTCTCCCATCTAGGGAGAAGGTCAAGAAATAATAAGAAGAAGAAGAAGGGGGCTCTCTCCCCCTCTCTCATGGTGGCGCCAGAACGCCGGCGGGGCCATCATCATCACCGTGATCTACACCAACAATGTCGTCATATTCACCAACATCTCCATCACCTTCCCCCATCTATATTTAGCGGTCCACTCTCCCGCAACCTGATGTACCCTCTACTTGAACATGGTGCTTTATGCGTCATATTATTATCCAATGATGTGTTGCCATCCTATGATGTCTGAGTAGATTTTCATTGTCTTATCAGTAATTGGTGAATTGCTATGATTGGTTTAATTTTCTTGTGGTTATGTTGCTGTCCTATGGTGATCTCTGTGTCGCCCAAGCGTGAGGGATCCCTTCTGTAGGGTTTGCAATATGTTCATGGTTTGCTTATTGTCTGCATTGCTTGAGTGACTGAAACACAAACACGGATAAGTGGGTCATGGCGTATGGGAATAAAGAGGACTTGATACTTTAATGCTATGGTTGGATTTTACCTTAATGATCTTTAGTAGTTGCGGATGCTTGCTAGAGTTCCAATCATAAGTGCATATGATCCAAGAAGAGAAAGTATGTTAGCTTATGCCTCTCCCACATAAAACTTGCTATCGGTCTAGTAAAGTAGTCAATTGCTTAGGGACAATTTCACAACTCCTACCACCACTTTTCCACACTCGCTATACTAACTTTATTGCTTCTTTACCTAAACAGCCCCTAGTTTATATTTACGTTCTCTTTATTATCTTGCAAACCTATCCAACAACACCTAGAAAGTACTTCTAGTTTCATACTTGTTCTAGGTAAAGCTAATATTAAGCGTGCATGGAGTTGTATCGGCGGTCGATAGAACTTGAGGGAATATTTGTTATACCTTTAGCTCCTCGTTGGGTTCGACACTCTTACTTATTGAAAGAGGCTACAATTGATCCCCTATACTTGTGGGTTATCAAGAGCTGGTGTTCAACATAAGGGTGCGGGGGTGCAAGTTTGCCGCGGAAGCAGCGCTTAGGTGGCTATCTTAGAGTTGCGTGGGTTGAAGGTACTGCTGCTTGTTGGTGTACTAAAAAGGGGCACTCTTTTGTACCCCTTATTTGTGCATGGGCAGTCAAAGCCACGCCCACGACCACGCTTAAGCAGGACAGAGATGGAAATCAGAGCCACAAGATGACCCAAGAAGCAACGCCAAGACAGAGGTATAAAGAGCAAGAAGGCAAAGTGGTTTCCCCCGGCAAGATCCTTGCCGGGGTGGCCTCCATGGCCCCGGCAAGGGCCTTGCCGGGGCAGCCTACCTGACGCCAGCAGGGCGCGCCGCCCTTGAGCCCCAGTTCCTCCAAACGCCGCCAACCGCATTGGGACCAAGGCTCGGGAGGCGCCTCCGTGATGGCATGCAGATCTTTGTGAAGACAAGAACAACACTCTAAATCAGAAGAGTAGAAGACGACGAACCTCGGCGGGATCCTTGCCGAGGAAGCCCACAAGACCCCCGGCAAGATCCTTTCCGGGGACGACCGCGACACGTGGCAAGACCCTTGCTGAGGCCCCAGCAAGGCCCTTACCGAGGGCGTCCGCGAGGGCACAGCCAGGCCCGCACCCGCCAAGCTTTTGCCACCACTCCCATGCAGCTGCCAGCCCACCAACTGGGCAGGCACCTGCGTGTCGACGCAAGGCTTCTCGGCCAACTCAGCGCATGCCTACTTGGTGGCATGCAAAATCTTCGTGAAGGCCCTACCGCCGCACCACCTCAGCTGCCTGCCAGCTTACATAGCACCACCGACTCGTTGGCGCAGGTGCGTGTCGAGGGGGGCGAAGCGGCAGTAAAGAGAAGGGGACACATCAGGGGCGCATTAAATGCACTTTGTCCCATAATGGCTAGCGATAGGCTTAACCACAGTACCCCGATGCCACCTCCTGTGTGCCACTGTGGCGATCCCTTCGCCTATAAAAGGAGACCCAAGGCATCCAGAAGAAGGATTCGGACTTTTTAACCAGTTACGCTCGTTGTAGCTAGTTCAAGAACATCAACACAGATATACACATCCAAGCAGGGCTAGGGTATTACGCATCTCTGCGGCCCGAACCTGGGTAAACCATCTACAAGCTCGTACTGACTGCTAATCCTGCTCTCCTCACCACCCAGCGCCCCGCAACCGCAATAGGGATCCTTGTGATCCTATAGGTGTCGTTTCCCACCGACATCTTTGGTGCGCCAGGTAGGGGGCGCAGTAGTGAGCATCTGGTTTAGCTGTTAGTAGCGCAGCTCTTCATCGCCATGGTTTCCGAAGAAGAAGAAGGCCGGGCGAGCAGCCCCGTCGGCGGATGCGGCGGGCGTTCGACGATGAAAAAAGCTAAGTCATGCGAAAACTTCAAATAATTCTTTCTCATATAAGGTTATCTTCCTCGGAGATCTTTCCTCTCTATGAGAAACCTGCATGCAGTGGGGCCCTTTCGTTATCGGCAATGCTCTTGATCTGTTTTGAGTCCGCTCAACAGATCGAGCGACTGTGTCGAGAGCGGCAGGGTGACCTTCCTCTATCGGCAACACTCCCGCTCTGCCTCGAGTCCGCTCGGCAGTTCGAGCGGCCACGCTGAGAACGGCAAGGTGGTTTGCATGGCGGCAAGCACACTCAGCCGGCCGCTAAAGGATCTGTCCTTTGAAGCACAGCGGTTAGGGGTTTACGCGCCGGTGAGCCTACCCAGTAAGCGTAGGGTGGACATACAGAGAAAGGTTAAACAGGGAAATAACATACATCATATTAAAAGTACTGCAGAGTTATATTACACCAATTGTTGTTGCGGTCCTAACTAAAGATATGAATTGTCTTGGTCATGAACCCACAACGGCAACAAGAAACGGGGCGCCTAGTCTCGGTGCTGGCCCTCCAACCTCTAGATTCCGCCGATGCGGCTGATGATGGGCTCGATGTGCTCCTCGATCCCCGAGAGGTCTACATCGCCCGGCAAGCTATCCAGCGCGGCGTCAAAGTCGAGGTCGGGGTTCCAGAATGCCAGCTTGGTGAGGACCTTGGTCATGGCGCCCTGGCAAATTAGCCGGGACTCGTTGGCCAAGGAGATCGCCTGGTTGGACTCGACCCATTCCAGGGCGCCAAGAACGCCCTCGAAGAACAAGGTCAGCTTGGCGTGGGGGTCGTGCCCGGTTCCAGGGCATACCTCACTTCCGGCATCTTCATGATGGCCAGCTGCTTGGTGATCCTGTCGGCAACATCGGCGAGGCGGTCGGTCCAGATTGTGTCGCCCTTCATGGAGTCTGCGTGGTTGGCGGCTTCGTTCTTCTACAGCTGCTTCTCCTCCGCCAGGCTCTTGGACAGGGCTCCTTCCTGAGTCTGGGCCTCTGAAAAAGCCCCCCCAAGGCTCACCAGCTTGAGCTTCAGGTCCCTGATGGTGTCGTTGGCTATGGAGAGCAGCTCGACCTTGCTGAGGACCGCGGAGTGCGCTTCGACCAGAGCCTCGTTGAGCGTGTTCTTCTCCGAGGACAACTCCAGGATTTGCTTCACCAGGACGTCCCGCTCCGTCTCCAGCTCCTTCATCTTGTTGCCGTGGGCCAGGGACTGGGCATTGAGCGCTTCCCTGTGCTTATGCTCCAGCTCTTGGTTCCGCGGCACGGCAAGCTTGGAGCGTAGCGGCAAGCATCGTCTCGCAGGCGACAAGATCCTCGTCCTGGGAGTTCAGCTCGGCCTCGCGCTGAGACCGGATGGCCTCGGCCTTGGAGGCCTCCTCCCTTGCTTCCTCCCGGGCCTTCTCAAAGTCGGCCTGCTTCAGGAGGAGTTCCAGGTCGCGCTACGCCAGCTAGTCTTGGGCAGCTTTCAGCTCCTCGTGGGCCTAGCGGAACCAAGCCTACGCTTCGGCGACACGCTCTACAAGATCTGCTTCTACCTTGTGCGCCACCGCCTCCTTGAACTTTGCCTTGTCCATACTGGCGCGGTGAGCGCCTGAAGCTTGTTGTAGCTGGCACTCATGACCTGGAGGAGCTGCTCCTCTTGGGTGCCGCCACCAGCGCTCGGCTCATCGACGACCTCAAGCCCGGTGGCGGCGAGCACTTCATCGTCAAACACCTCCCCCTCGGCCGGCGCCCTGGTGCTTGTCGTCCCGGGGAGGTGAACGAACATGTCGTCTCTCACCTTCAGGTACTTTCCCGAGCCAGAGGCAGCAGACGAGGAGGGCTGGTCGTCAACCACCTCCTCCTCGGCGGAGGCCTTGCCGGCCTCCCCCTCGGCAGAGGCCTTGTCGGCCTCCTCTTCGGCAGCGCCCTTGCCGGCCTCCTCGGCGGCGCCCTCGCCGGTCTCCCCGGCAGGCCCTTTGGCGGCATCCTCGGCTGCGGTCTCGGCGGCCTCCTTGGTAACGACCTTCTCAGCCTCCGCCACGGCGTCCGCGGCAGCCTCCTCGATGATGGTGTCGATGTCCCCTGGTCCGCCGGGAGGGACCTGGACGCCGAAGGAGGAAGTAAGGCAGGGCCAAGGCTAGGCGTCAGGAGGAAAGAAAGAAGAGCAATAAAGGACAAATAACTCACCCATGCCGGGCTGGGAAGATGTGGCCCCCTCCTTGCCAACGCATGTTGCCGGGGTGGAGCCGCTCGCGCCCAAGTCTACCTCCTCCTCCTCCGTGCGCATGGGCTCCATATCTGGCGCCCTTGCCGAGGACGCCCCTCAGGATGGTGTGGTCGATGGGGGCGGCGTGGCGAGGGAGGCCCTTGGGGGCTCCTCATGCTGACATTCTTCTCCTGTAAACCACGGCAAGGTTAACGGCAAGAGAACCGGGCCCCGACAAGCGTCGGCAAAGGGTGGATGGTGAACTTACGCCGGGGGCTACGCCACGGGCTGTTGTCCGGGCGGCTCTCCACCATCGGCGGCACGTTTGAAGTGCCCATCGTGTGCGGGCTCCCCATCGAGGCTTTGGCCCTCTTCGCCGTCTGCTGAGCCAGTGTCTCTGTCCTCCTACGAGGATAAGTCAAATCAAGGAGAGCGGCATGATTCGTAAGGATGGAAACGGCGAGAGGCGGAACACTTACTCGTCCTCTTCCTCCTCCTCTGATGCCTTCCTCTTACCCCTCGGGCTGAGGGGTGAAAAGTCAAAGCCGATGTCCGTGCCAGCACCTGCGTGGCGAGGGGGAGGCGAGGGCGTCCGGAAGCGTTTGGATGAAGAAGAGACGGGCGTCATCTTCTTCGCCGCCGTGGTCTTCTTCTTCACCGCCGCGGCCTCCTTCTTTGCTGTCGCGGCCCTTGTCACGCGCGCGGCCTCCCCCGGAGCCCCTTGTCGTGCCACGTCCTTGCCAGACTGGACCAGCTCGCCAGAATCGGCCCGACGCAGGACGCATCTCTTCTTCGGGACCGAGGGGACGCAGGCCTTGGCCTCCCCCTCGGACGATTCCTCGCCCATGCCCCCGCCAGGTGGGGCCTCAGTGCTGGCGCTGCCCGCCTCCTTCACGGACCTCACCCACTCGGCGAGTTCCTCCTCCTCTGCGGCTGCAGCGACCTCGTCCTCCACACCGCCGGTGTCGCCGGCAAGCTTAGCGAGCTCCGCCTCCATTGCCCTGGAGGCAATGTAGTCCAGCTCTTCCTGGGTGGTGTCTTGGATGAGCCGCGGTTCGTCATGGTCGCGTTCTTTGACCAAGTTGGCGAAGAATTCCTCTACCACGCGTGTCGAGGGCTCGACCCAAGCAGGGTCGAGACCGTGTGCGTTGAATACCAGCATCATGTCAAGGATTTCGGCCCACCGAGAGTTGTTGCTCAGAGGGACCACTCCTGGTGGCAGCCCGAACAAAGGCCGCTTGATGACCTTGCCGGACTTCGCGGTCCTGCCGGCCCTCCTCACCTTGCCGTCGGTGTACTCATCGAGCTGGCAGAGCCTCCGGCAGTACCAGGAATGCCCTAGCACCGTGAAGTTGTTCTGCAGGCCGGTGCGGAGCCGCTTGATGTCGGCCGCGTTCTTGAAATCCCAGGCCGGCCTCCCCTTGTTGTGCAGCGAAGCAATCCGGCGGCGGATGAAATCCGCCGTGATCATCTCGAGGGTGAGCCCAGCCTCGGTGAGGCGACGGATCCTGGTGGTGGCGATCGAGAACTCTTTGTCTTTGGGGTCGAGGTCGCTCCAGTTCGCGCCGCGGGGCAGCGGCTCCTGACGAACGCCCCGGCAGAACTCCGGCTTGTCCTCCTCCACGATCCAGCACCACCGGCCCCGACACTCTTCCCACCTCTCCTTCGTGGCGCCATCTGGGTACATACCCCTCCCCTGAACCCTCGGGATCTAGGTGACGGTCCCAGAAAGAGCACCCCCAGGTTGGACGCGGGGGATGAAGTAGTGGCAGAAAAGCGCCATGCTGGGCCCACCCCGGCGAAGCCCTCCCAGAGATGGGCGAAATATGCCAGGCACGTCATGGCATTCAGCGTGAGGTCTAGCAAGTGGAAGCCTAAGGTGCGCATAATATCGTTGAAGAAGTGAGAAAAAGGGGAGCAGAGCCCGCAGAAGAAAAAGTCGACGAAGAATGGGTACCATTTCTGGCCGCCTTTCTTGCAATCCCTGAGCTCGAGGGCGTCGACGGATGATGGGACGAAGTAGGCGGCCTGCGCCAACCGTGCCTTCGCCTCGCTCTCTGGCGTCTCCTTCTCCTTCGTGTCCTTGGCCACGCCTTTGCCCTTTCTAGATTTGGGCACCATGGCGGCTGAGAAGAGAGCGAGAAGTTGGGGGCGGTGGGAAGCACAGCAGCGGCAAGCAAGAGCTTGGAGAGGAAGAAGATGGGGACGGTGATGGCGAGATTGGGGAAAGCACAGGGGGTAAATGAGCCGCGCACCCGCGGTTATTCCTTTTTATGGGGAAGACGCGGGCCGCCTCTTTTCCCATTTATTGCGACGTGATGCATGCCTGCTGCGACCACCCCACACATGCCCCTATGTCGCGCACGACCCCCACATCACGCGTTCAACGGTCGTCATGGGGAAGCGCAGCGGACAAAAAGTTACCATGGTAAAAACCGCCCCGCCTGCCCGCGCACCGTTCTGGGCCTGGCCCAACAACGTATCGCGCTTATGTGTGGCCCAGGCCCGGGGGCTCCTGTCAGTGTACTAAAATAGGGGCGCTCTTTTGTACCCCTTATTTGTGCATGGGCAGTCAGAGCCGCGCCCACGACCACTGAGGGAGTCCCGGATTAGGGGGTGTCCGGATAGCCGGACTACCATCATCGGCCGAACTATCATCGGCCGAACTATCATCATCGACCAGACTCCAAGACTATGAAGATACAAGATTGAAGACTTCGTCCCGTGTCCGGATGGGACTTTCCTTGGCGTGGAAGGCAAGCTTGGCGATACGGATATGTAGATCTCCTACTATTGTAACCGACTCTATGTAACCCTAGCCCTCTCCGGTGTCTATATAAACCGGATGGCTCTAGTCCGTAGGACAACAACAACCATTACAATCATACCATAGGCTAGCTTCTAGGGTTTAGCCTCCTTGATCTCGTGGTAGATCCACTCTTGTAAACATCCACAATATCAATATCAATCAAGCAGGACGTAGGGTTTTACCTCCATCAAGAGGGCCCGAACCTGGGTAAAACATCGTGTCCCTTGTCTCCTGTTACCATCCGCCTAGACGCACAGTTCGGACCCCCTACCCGAGATCTGCCGGTTTTGACACCGACATTGGTGCTTTCATCGAGAGTTCCTCTGTGTCATCACCGATAGGCTTGATGGCCTCTTCAATCGACAACGACGCAGTCCTGGGTGAGACTTTTCTCCCCGGACAGATCTTTGTATTCGGCGGCTTCGCACTGCGGGCCAACTCACTTGGCCATCTGGAGCAGATCGAAAGCTACGCCCCTGGCCGTCAGGTCAGGTTTGGAAGCCTAAACTTCACGGCCGATATCCGCGGGGACTTGATCTTCGATGGATCTGAGCCACAGCCGAGCGTGCCGCACTGTCACGATGGGCACGACCTAACTCTGCCGCCGGACAGCACCTTGGAGGCCGCACATGAATCCGCTCCGACCCATAGTCCGGAGCCGATCACTCAGATCGAGGACGGATGGCTGGACACCGCCTCGGGAGCTGCAAAAGACTCCGAACCTCCTGCGCCCCTGCCGGTCGAATCCGACTGGGCGCCGATCATGGAATTCACTGTTGCGGACATCTTTCAGCACTCACCCTTCGGCGATATCTTAAATTCGCTGAAGCATCTCTTGCTATCCGGAGAGCCCTGGCCGAACTACGGCCAGGATGGTTGGGATGCGGACGACGAAGAAATTCAGGGCCCACCCACCACCCACTTCGTAGCCACCGTTGACGATCTAACCGACGTACTCGACTACGACTCTGAAGACATCAACGGCATGGACGACGATGCCGGAGACTATCAAGAACCAGTGCCTACAGGACACTGGAAGACCACCTCGTCATACGACATATATATGGTGGACACCCCAAAAGATGGGGACGGCGAAGAAGCAACGGAGGCCGATTCCTTAAAGAAACAGCCCAAGCGCCGGCATCAGCGGCGCCGCTCTAAATCCCGCCACAGCAATCTGAAAGCGGCTTAGGCAGCAAACCCAGCCAAGATCCGAGCTTTGTCACAGCTAGATATCCCAAAAGACCTCAAGCAAATACAAAAATTGACTGGATGCGTGGCGGCTCTAAGCCGCTTTATCTCCCGTCTAGGAGAAAAAGGCATTGCCCCTCTATCGCCTCCTTAGGCGCACCGAACACTTCGAGTGGACGGATGCTGCCACCGCCGGACTCGAAGAAATAAAGGCCATATTGGCAACAAATCCGGTCCTGGCTGCGCCCAACCTGGGTGAACCAATGTTGTTATACATCGCAGCAACGCATCAAGTTGTAAGCGTGGTACTCGTCGTCGAACGAGAGACAGAAGGGCATAAATTCCCTCTTCAAAAACCAGTATACTACGTATCCACTGTGTTAACCCCCTGCAAGTCCCGTTACCCGCACTATCAGAAGATAGCATACGTGGTGTTCATGGCATCCCGGAAGCTCCGACACTACTTTCAAGAGTGTTCGATAACAGTGGCCTCTGAAGTACCACTTAACGACATTATAAACAACCGCGACGCGACGGGCAGGATTGCAAAATGGGCCATTGAGCTCTTACCATTTGATATAACTTACAAACCTCGGCGAGCTATAAAGTCACAAGTTTTGGCTGACTTTGCCGCTGAATGGACCGAAGCCGAACTCCCTAAAGATTATGGCGCATACTCCAATTGGATTATGCACTTCGACGGCTCTAAAATGTTAGCCGGATTGGGGGATGGCGTCGTATTGACGTCCCCGACCGGAGACACAGTCCAATACGTACTTCAGATAATGTACACGGACTCCAACAACGCAGCCGAATACGAGGCCCTTTTACATGGTCTCCGGATGGCAATCTCCATGGGCATTCAACGCCTAGAGGTGCGCGGGGATTCAAACCTCGCAATATCCCAAATAAACGGAGACTTTGACGCCAAATGGCAGCATACCGCAACGTTGTCCTAAAAATGTCAGCCCTGTTTGAAGGACTTGAATTCCATCACGTAGCCCGGGATAATAACCAAGCAGCCGACGTACTGGCATGCATCGGCGCAAAACGCGATGCTATCCCTCCTAACATCTTCCTGGAATGGCTCTTCAAGCCATCCGTACTATGGGAAGAGGAGTCCGGAAATAACAAACCGGAACAAGCCGCACCAACCGGCGATTCAGCCGATGACATAACACCTTCAGCCCACGACATAATGGCAGTAATTGCCCCGTGGATAGAACCATTCCTCGCCTACTTGCTTAGGCAGGAGCTTCCCGAAGACCAAAATGAGGCCCGCTGCATTGTCCGGCGATCTAAAGCCTACAAGGTCTATGAGGGAGAACTTTATAAGAAAAGCACAACCGGAGTCCTTCAAAGGTGTATCTCCGAAGAGGAAGGGCGAAACCTCCTAGCTGAAATTCATGCCGGACTAGGCGGACACCACTCCGCAGCTCGGGCCCTTGTAGGAAAGGCATTCCGTATAGGATTTTATTGGCGGACGGCCCGAGCAGATGCTCAGGACTTAGTCCAAAGATGCGTCGGTTGTCAACTCTTTGCTAATCAGAGCCATATGCCACCACCACCCTCAAAACTATACCCATTACCTGGTCGTTCGCGGTCTGGGGGCTTGACATGGTTGGACCACTTAAAGGGGGAACCCACAAGCAAAGGTACCTATTGGTCATGGTGGATAAATTCACCAAATGGATAGAGGCCAAGCCAGTTAAAACGGCAGAGTCCGGACCAGTGATAGACTTTATATCCGTGGTAGTACACCATTATGGTGTCCCCCACAGCATGATCACCGATAACGGCACGAACTTCACGGCTGATGAGGTTAAATCATGGTGCAAGAATATGGGCATCAAGCTCGATTACGCTTCAGTCTATCATCCTCAAACCAACAGTCAAGTGGAACGAGCAAATGGTCTAATAATGAGCGGCATCAAACCCAGACTAGTGCGGTCCCTTACGAAATCTAACACGCACTGGGTAGAGGAGCTCCACTCCATACTCTAGGGGCTGCGGACAACGCCTAACCGTACTACCGGATTCACACCAATTTTTATGGTATACGGCGCAGAAGCAGTTTTTCCCTGCGACATAATTCATGACTCACCTCGAGTGCGCATGTACGAAGAAAGAGAAGCCGAGTTGGATCGGCAGGACAGCTTGGACGCATTGGAGGAAGAACGCGATGTCGCCAAGGCTCGTTCCGCATTCTATCAGCAGCAGGCTCGAAGATACCAAAGCAGAGAAGTACAGGCCAAGACTTATAACGTTGGCGAACTGGTTCTACGCCTGCCGGACAAGAAAAAGGACAAGCTCAAGCCCAAATGGGAAGGCCCCTTCATCATCGATCAAGTCCTGACTGGCGGAGCGTACCGTCTACGAAATGCATCGGATAACCGACTCGAGCCGAACCCATGGAACGCAGCCCGCCTCCGAAGATTCTATGCCTAGCGCCGGACTAAGAGTTCGTCCCTTTCCCCCCGTCCAAAAAAATTTTTTTTTACTTCAGCTGCCTTTTGTTTATCTTTTTCTTCTCAACCCTATTCATCCAAGCCTTAAAGGGCCTACTTGCGCAACGTTCACGCGTAATTGATGTGCTATCCGCACTCATTATACCTGGGGGCTTCTTTACCAGAAGCTTAATTATAAGGGCTTCATGCCCAGCACATGTGTCAAGCCTCCACATGTACCTTTTATTCACCATTATATGCATCGATATGACTTAAGTTTTGGCCAAGCTGGGTTGCCTGGCTCCTGTGCTTACCCCTACGTTCCCGATTGTTCGGCTAGGAGGTAAAGGGAGCACCTCTGCGATTGTTACTACCGGGTCAGCCGGATGTGTACCTCAGACTGGGTGAAGCTGAAAGCTAGCGTTCTTAAGGGAATATTCGGTTGGTGACTTAAAAGATGATTTCTTATCCACTTATTTATCTGCCCCAGATGTTTTTCTGCTTTTTTTTCGCAGTCCGGACATGCACTTTAGGGCATGCCACCCCCATAGGAAAGGAACCCTTAACGGAACTATTCTCCCTGGAAGATGTTTCTTACTACCCATGTAATATAACATAACTAGTTGGGCACTTGTCTGATAAAGCACTAATGACCCCTACGCCTGGTCTCCATGCATACCCCGGTTGTTTCATAACCGAGAAGGTATTCGGACACACTCCGGACTCTCGGGTCCCGAGGTCGAAGCGAAAAGGTCGGCAAAGACAAACGATCTACAATCCCGCTAGAAGGCATTTTATATGTCATTTTATAATACATCGTCAAATCGACTGATTGTATTCTTCCTCAATCCCGTCTAACAGGTTGTCTAATTTACAGTCCTATTGGGAAAATTTAGCGGCCAACTCTACTTGGCCGTATACTAAACTCACAGGGATCTCCTTCCCATCGGGCCCCACAGGTCCGACTTCGGCCATGTGGTTGGGATCCGCCTTCTTGTACCGTGTCTTTACCATGGCCCAGGCCTCCCTGGCACCTTGGCGGCAGGCCAAAATCTTCCATAAATGGAAGCGCTGCCGCACTCCCTGCAGCTTCTCCGCAAGCTCCCCAAGACCCTCGGGTAAGGAGAAGGCTGGCCATAAAGCCTGGATGACGCCGCTCATTGCCTGCCGAACTCGTTCGATTAGTTGCAACAATTCGGGAAGTTCATCACCCGTTGATACGGGCATCTCCTCCGCAGGGCGACCTGTGAGCATACCTGCAGACATATTCTGTCAAATTGACTTCCTCGCCGAACTCTTCTTTTCAAAGGAGTTCGCTCAAGCACTTACTATAGATGCCGCGACGAAGCCGCTGATTCTCCTTAACGGAGCCCGATAGCTCGGCCCGAACGCCTTTCAGCTCTTCTCCAAGCTGGGCATGGGCATCCTGGAGCTTGTTCCTTTCATGCTGCACCTTATGCAGCACCCTCTCGCCGGCCTTTAGTTGGCGCAGAAGTTCTTGCCTGTCCGGATCTTGTCCGGCAGCACCTGCAACGTCATTTTTTAGACTTGCGCAAAGGCCAAACGCTACTTATCTTTCTAAAATAATGCGTTACCAAGAGAGGTCCCTACGTTTCCTCCTGCGCCAGAGAGTGCGGCCTCAAGTTGGGCCTTGCACTCTTGCAGCTCCTGAGACAGTTGGGTATTCTTCTCGGTAAGATCCTCCGTTTCATATGATCCTTAAATCAGTTAATATAACTACTTTAAGTCTCGGGGGCTACTGGCATATACAACTATTAAATTCTTTTACCCGTATGTTTTTTACATACTGCTCCATGGCTCTGGTAAAACCATCTTGAGCAGCACGAAGGTGCGCGTCCCCCGCGTTAAAGGCATTCAATGCCTCGGGGGAGAACCATGCGTCACGAAATACTGTCCGGCAGCGCCTGTGATTCAGGGCACTCTCCACCTCAGACTTGGTGGTGGACAGTCTGTCGGCATCCTCCGTCGGAGGAATGTCCGGCTCGCGCCTTGCGCTCGCCTCCCCCTCCAGACCAGGTGCTGGAGCCTAGCTGGTAGAGGTTGGATTGGCAACCTCCACGCCCGCAGTTCGGCGGACGCTTTTTTCCCTACAAAAGTCATGAGCACTCAAACGCTTCCTAGGAACGTTGCTCTAATTAATGAATTGTGAGCTACACCTTTGCGGCGATGTTTCAGTCCGCGCCGCGCTCCTCTTCCGCCTACTGGTCCGGACTGGCCTTTGTTGGCCAACCACCGCGGGCTCGGCTTCTCGCCCTAGGGGCGCCTCCTGCACAGCGCCATCGTATACGGTGGTCAGAAATAAGCAAGGATGGAATGACGGTATCAGGACTTCGGTCGCAATCACCTGGGAAGCCGGATACAATCTGGGATAGTCGGCCGTGATGGCGACTAAAGCATTGTCCATGCTGAGCTGGTGGAACACCCCGTCGATTAGCTCCACCATTATGTCCGGATCCTCTTCGGAGGCCGGATCCCGGGATCTCTCTGGATCCTCGGGTTGCGGAGCTGGACTTAGCATGTCCTCCACGATCCGGCGCAGCTCCTGCGTCGAAAGAAGAACACAATATAAGAAACTTAAGTTTCAAAAAGCATGGGTCGGGCACGCAGAGTGTTCGCTTACCCAAGGCCGGGGATTATTCATGGAGAACCCATTTAACGGGTTCGTCCGAAGGAAATCCTCCTTCTCCCCCTTATACAGGCCGGACAGGATCGTCACCAGATCTTCGACCAAATCCGGCCCTTTGCGGCCATGACGGGTGGCATCGTCCTCCCTGTTGAAATCCCACATGGGGTGGCCCTTGTATTGTAGTGGCTGCACCCCCCCATAATGCATGTTGCCATGACTCCAATCATGGTCAACCCGGCATGGGCCAGTAACCTTATTCGGCCCATCAAATAATGGACGCTCTTGTCTTCCTCCAGTTGGGGGCTCCGCGGACGCCAACTAAGGCGTTTCTTCAGAGGAGCATTGCTGAACTCCGGGAGGCCGATCCGAACAGGGTCCGGCAGCGGAGCGTCTTCTATGTAAAACCATTCCAAAGGCCAGTCTTCGGACGCCTTCTTAGGGGTTCCGGATGGATATCCGGTCCCGGCAATGCGCCATATTTCGGCGCCGCCCACTTGATATATGGACCCCTCGTGAGAGCAGGGTACAAGGCAGAACAACCTCTTCCACAGCACGAAGTGGGGCTCGACGCCCAGGAATAGCTCGCAAAGAGCTACGTAACCCGCAATATGCAGGATTGAGGCGGGCGTGAGGTGATGAAGCTGGAGTCCGTAGAACTCCAGGAGCCCGCGGAGGAATGGGTGTACAGGAAATCCGAGCCCCCTTATCAGATAGGGGACGAAGCATACCCGCTCCCCTTTGTTGGGATTTGGGGTAACCTCCGCTTGCTTCCCACCTTTGTAGGTGGCCAGCCCGGCTCGAAACGGAACCATGAAGGCCGGAGGGAGATATCCCCCTGCTTGGAGCTTCACCAGCTCGTTGTGCGGAACAGAGCATCTCCTCCAATCTCCTGGCAAAGGGCTGGGAGCGCGAGAAGAGGAGCCGCGTTGACGGTCCATGATGGAATGGATTCTTGGTCGAAAGCGCTCCGATGAGTATTTGCGGGAGGAAGATGGTGATTTGGATCTGGATTCTTGCCTCCCTTATAGGCAGATTATTCGCACAACTAGGGGGTAAAACATAAAAGACACCCTGGCTTTTCACATTCGCGCGACGCGTGGAAGAAGGCCATTATTGGGCATGGACGCCAAGACGCGCAACATTGATGAGGAAGCCGGACACTATTCGGCGGGTACGTAGAACTTGAAGGAGAACCCGCCTTGCAACACCGAAGACTACACACATGCTGGACTTATCGTCATTGAAGCCTGGTTCGGGGGCTACTGAGGGAGTCCCGGATTAGGGGGTGTCCGGATAGCCGGACTACCATCATCGGCCGAACTATCATCGGCCGGACTATCATCATCGACCGGACTCCAAGACTATGAAGATACAAGATTGAAGACTTCGTCCCGTGTCCGGATGGGACTTTCCTTGGCGTGGAAGGCAAGCTTGGCGATACGGATATGTAGATCTCCTACTATTGTAACCGACTCTATGTAATCCTAGCCCTCTCCGGTGTCTATATAAACCGGATGGCTCTAGTCCGTAGGACAACAACAACCATTACAATCATACCATAGGCTAGCTTCTAGGGTTTAGCCTCCTTGATCTCGTGGTAGATCCACTCTTGTAAACATCCACAATATCAATATCAATCAAGCAGGACGTAGGGTTTTACCTCCATCAAGAGGGCCCGAACCTGGGTAAAACATCGTGTCCCTTGTCTCCTGTTACCATCCGCCTAGACACATAGTTCGGGACCCCCTACCCGAGATCCGCCGGTTTTGACACCGACAACCACGCTTAAGCAGGGCAGAGACAGGAAATCCGAGCCACAAGATGACCCAAGTAGCAACGCCAAGAAAGAGATATAAAGAGCAAGAAGGCGAAGTGGTTTCTTGCCGGGGCGGCCTCCACGGCCCCGGCAAGGGCCTTGTCGGGGCAGCCTACCTGACGCCAGCAGGGCGCGCCACCCTTGAGCCCCAGTTCCTCCAAACGCCAACAACCGCGTTGGTACTAAGGCTCGGGAGGCGCCTCCGTGATGACATGCAGATCTTTGTGAAGACAAGAACAACACTCTAAATCAGAAGAGTAGAAGACGACGAACCTCGGCAGGATCCTTTCCGAGGAAGCCCACAAGACCCCCGGCAAGATCCTTGTCGGGGACGACCGCGACACTGCGGCAAGACCCTTGCTGAGGCCCCGGTAAGGCCCTTGCTGAGGGCGTCCGCGAGGCCGCAGCTAGGCCCGCACCCACCAAGCTTTTGCCACCACTCCAATGCAGCTGTCAGCCCAACAAGTGGGCAGGCACCTGCATGTCAACGCAAGGCTTCTCGGCCAACTCAGCGCATGCCTACGTGGTGGCATGCAAAATCTTCGTGAAGGCCCTACCACCGTGCCACCTCAGCTGCCTGCCAGCTTACATGGCACCACCGCCTCGCTGGCCCAGGCGCGTGTCGAGGCGGGGCGGAGCGGCTGTAAAGGGAAGGGGACACATCAGGGGCGCATTAAATGCACTTTTGTCTCGTAATGGCTAGCGATAGGCTTAACCACAGTACCCCGATGCCACCTCATGTGTGCCACTGTGGCGATCCCTTTGCCTATAAAAGGACCCAAGGCATCCAGAAGAAGGATTCGGACTTTTGGACAAGATACGCTCGTTGTAGCTAGTTCAAGAACATCAAGAATACAGATATACACATCCATGTAGGACTAGGGTATTATGCATCTCTACGGCCTGAACCTGGGTAAATGATCTGCGTGCTCGTACTGACTGCTAATCCTGCTCTCCTCACCACCCAGCGCCCTGCAACCGCACTAGGGATCCTTGTGATCCCATAGGTGTCGTTTCCCACTGACACCACTGCCGGATCTGGATGACGACGAGTCTTTGTGGATTAGCCGGGGGCGGCGCAACCACGACAGTGCGGTGGGGCGGCAAGCTGGGCTTTGGTCGGAGCTCTCGCGGCCAGGGACGGCGGAAGCAGGCTGCTCTGCTGGTGGTCGTTGGCTCTTTTGGGAAGATTCTGAATAGTGTCAACCGGGAGGCACAAGACGGCCATCAAGCCATCCGGCGTTGATCGGACAATACCCAAAATAAAATAAAATTATGTGACCCCAATTTAGTTTTCAGTCAACACACGTGTGACCACTCTCGTACCTTACCGATGATCTCTTAGGGTATTTCTTTAGATCAGAGATATGTGTCATTCTTAACATTTTGCATTTTTTGCATCTTCAGCCACACCGTCTTCCTTCTCACCATAGCTGCCCCAACAATGGAAGCATACACCAGAAGGGAGCTATAGCCCCCACTCAACAGTTCCCTGCATCGAATGTGCATGCCCGACATTGGCAGCCACAACAACTGCAGGGCCATCGACAAGTCAGCACATGAGGCTCACTCCTATGGATGGCGGCCAGATAGGATGTACCCTCATCTTACTTATGTGCAACATTTATGGCTTTGTTATTCATCTATGCATGGAAAATAGATTATCACATTTCAATGTATATTCATGCTGATCTCTAAAGAGTCTTGTTCAGGAGTTAACATTGTTCCATAGTTCAGATAAGAGACTTGTCCTTTAGGTAACATTGTTCTATAGTTATTATCCGTCAGCCAATGTTATACCACAGGCTGGTGATTATACCACTTCTAGTATTACCTATGTTGTTCTTTAACAATCTCGAGTACAAACGATACATATTTTGTAGCTTTCATCTGTGTTCTCCCTTTAGTTTTTGAGACCTGTTGTAGCTAGTTAAGCCCAGTCCTAATATTTATGTCGTTTCCTACAGGCACTCATTGCATAAATCTAACCACTAGTTGTCTTCCATGCATGTCAAATATAATTGCACACACTGATATATCCACAAGAACCTCACGGAGCAATGTAACGGCCAACAAACTTGACGCCAATGATATCCAATATGATGGAACTTGTAAAGGCAGTTCTTCAGAAGACTTGCAGAAAGATGTCGAATCCTATTCACCCCACAAGGTCATTGCTCTAACTTGGTCCGTAATATGGGTACATCATGCATATAATGTCCAGGAGTGCATCTACTCTATTGCAATGCCATGTGCTTAGCCTGCTGATCATGCATGTAAATATGTCATGCCTTCATGTTTTTAATACCTATTCCATTCATGATAACATGTTTTCAAATTCAAGTACTATCATTCTACTCTGTCACAATGCCATCTGCTTATTTTGGACATCATGCTTCTGAATATCTTATGCATTGTTATTCATCAGTACGTACTTCATTTGTGTACCATACCATGTTACCTTTTACATTGAAGTGATGTTCATGGTCTGTTGCAATGCCATCTTAGTTTCCCAATCATACACCCATATGTTGCCTTTGTGTTTTTCTGTATGTATTCTGCTATCATACAATTTTACATTCAACTAGTGTTTTTTTACTTTGTTGTCCTGTCGTATCCCTAGCTCTTACATCATACTCCCTACGTTTGGATTACATATCGCGGAAATGGATAAAAATGGATGGTCAAGAACTGAAATACGCCTAGACACATCCATTTATTTCTGGATGGAGGGAATACATGTCAATATGTCATGCCTTTCTATTCTTCAGTACCTATTCCATCTGTCTGTCATGGTACGTTTTATAACTAAAGCACCATTCTTCTATATAAGGCATGCAAGGGGAAGATGGCTATGTTAGAATCTGAAGGGTTACAAACAAGGTCTTTGCAAAAGATCCAAATGCCAGGAGATAGTAAACCAACTCCAGTGTTCATAGAGAAACCTAACTCCTACTGATAATAAGTAGATTCAAGTGGCCAAAGAACTAGTCCGCTCTAGTCCAACAAAAATATGTCAAATCCATTATAAAAAGCATGTGTGTATCCTCACATCATGAAATTTTATAGCATTCAGATCATATTTTCTACATTTTCTTACCCATCTCTCTTTTAGAAAATAAGCTTAAAGGATAGAAGACTTTCTAAACTAGGATCGTGTTCGAAGAAAGTATCTTGTGGGAATTCTTTGTGCTCCAATGCTGATGTAAGTACCTGTTGTGTATCACTAAATTTTTACATCAGCATGTATTTTTTTAATCGGCATGAATCCAACCTTTATTTGATCTAAATTTACTTGTAGCGAAATGTATAATTAAAGGCGACAATGTTGATTTAAGGAAAATTGCCTTGGAGTTTTGCATACTGAGTTGCACGAGTGTACTATCTCATATCATGCACATTACTAAATTGTAGTGTTGTTCTGGTTGCCCAATCATTCATTGTGTCAATATTGCTTTCCTATTGCCTTACCTGGTTGATGATAGATGTGCCATATTGTGTTGATTTGGTGTAGGCTGGTGTCGTCTGCTTGCCCAAACGTTCATTGTGTCAATGTTGCTTTCCTATTATCTGACCTGGCCAATGATAGCATGCTAGTGTGTTAATTTGGTGCAGGCGGCTGAAGATAAGAAAACAAACTCTGAAAACAGCAAGGCAACCCCATTGTTTCTTTCCAATAAATCTAGGCCATGTAATATGGCAACAACTCTTGATTAATCTGTTCGGTTCCCCTCCTAATTTATGTTATGATGCAATGGCAGAGACACTGTCCACTAGCAACAATACAAGACTGCCAAAATCGCCATCTGAATATGTTGAGTTTCCTCTATCTCGAATCCAATAGAAAAATGTATGTTTGTGAACGAATTACTGGCTGAAGCAATCATGGAAATCATGGAGGAATCAGAGGTGCACTTTCTTGCACAACAACAACTGATCAATGTTTTCAGGGACAGTGTAGCAAAGAAGGAAGAACTTGCTCACATTCTTATGGGCGTCATCCGCGCTGAGGTTGCAGATTGTGAGGTTGTAGATCGTTAAGTTATGTTCATTTATTTACACTGGCATCAATCTTTGATGGCCAAGTGGATGTAATTTCCTGTAATATATGCTAGATGTGCAACGTTTTCCCTTGTATGTTGTACGTTTGCTTAGCATGCCTCGCATTCCAGATAACTGGTCGCTAGGAAGCCAAAAAAGCATTCAAATAATTAGTTATCACAAATAGTCATGGGGCCTATATGAAGGAAGCGGCCCACTGCCGTTAATGGGCTTCCTTAATGGGCTCGCATGGGCCAAAATTCTCATAGGCCTTTGATTGACCAATTTTTATCCTGTCCATAATTGCTCATCATAATGGGCTCAAATTATACTGGGCTGGAATCGACGTTATCTAATTGGGCCTACAGACATGTTCGAACTTTAGCGGGCCCATTAAGTTAATGGGCCGTAACCAGGCCGAAAGCTCTATTGGGCCTCTATAATTGAAACAAGGCAACAATTAATGCTCGGCCCTATTACCTCCCGGGTCGTTAATAGGCCGACATCAAAGCGGGCAATAAGTGGGCCCACTCGATTTCACGGGCCGTTAACAGGCCAATACTAAGGTCAGGCTATATATGGCCCAATTGTATTATGGCCCTTTAGCAGGCCGACAGTGACAGCGGGCTTGTATTGGTCATGAAGAGCATGGCCCGTCAAGAGTTCTATTATCTAGTGCAACGTGAAGGACCCACCTTAGTCTTCTGCATTGAAACAAAGATTGAGGGTGAAATATGTAGAGGAATGATTCATAAATTGGGTTTCCAAGACTATGTCACAGTTGACAGTGACGGGCTCAGTGGGGGCCTTGCTTTATTCTATACAAATGATGTGCTGGTGTCACTAAATTCCCTATCTAAATCTCACATTGATGTTATGTTTACGAATATGGGAACTTACCACTAAGTTTGGAGGTTTACGGGTTTCTATGGGAAGTCACGTCGAAGTGAAAGATCAAGTAGTTGGACCTTACTTAACTAGTTTCATGGTCAAAGTGACCTGCCATCGGTTTGCGAAGGTGATTCAAATGAGATTCTGGACAATACCGAATTTTTTGGTGCAAACGAACGATAAGAGTTGCAAATGCAGGGCTTTCATGAAATCGTTGATGCCTGCGATCTTCAGGATATGGGGTACAAAAGTGTTCCCTACACTTGGGATAATAAGCAAGATGGGTATGCAAATGTCAAGGTGCGCCTAGATAGAGCTATGACGTCCCCAAGTCTCCTGCAAATTTACTCAGATTCTGTAGTTAGGAATATTCCCTCGCCTAAGTCTGATTATGTGATGTTACTTACGAAACTATAGAAACAGGGTGATATTGATCAATCTTCCCTGTGTCTCTTTCGATATGAACATGCATGGTGCACAGAGGATAGCTATGTGGATACTGTCATGAAGGAATGGCAGGGGTCAAGTTCTCACGCCCACGGGCTTACATAGGTCATGGATCACTTGGGGATGATGCAGCGCATGTTTAGCACTTGGAGTGCAAAAAAGTTTGGATCGATTCATCGATGACTTAAGAAGGCGAGGCGACTGTATGAATAAGAAAGGGCTTTGGCCATGTTTAGAGGCAACTCAAGACGGGAAAAGGAGCTTGCAAACCAGATCTATGAACTTGTGTTGAGGGGGAAATCATGGCAAAGCAACGCTCTCGAGTCGATTTGTTGAAAGAGGGAGACATAAACACGGGGTTCTTCCATGCCAAAGCAACAATTCGTCGAAGGCAAAACAAAATCTTTGCACTGAAGCATGCGGGTGTTCTCTATGATCAAAAGGCGGACGTCAAAGTCATAGTACAGCCTTTTTATGAAGACTTGTTCAAGACTCAAGGACAAGTCGATGTTGAGGTTATCATTTGTGCAGTTTCAATGAGAGTAACAAGTCAAATGAACGATATGCTCTGCCGAGATTTTGAGGATTTTGAAAGTGGGAAAGCTTTGTTCTCAATGGGGCCGTCTACAGCCACAAGTGTGGATGGCTTCACCATTGGGTTTTATCAGTGTTATTGGAGTTTGATTAAGGAGGATGTGACTAGGGCAGTGCTGGACTTCCTAAAGGCCGGGGATCTACTAGCCATTCTTAACCGCACTGTCATAGTATCGATCCCTAAGGTAAAATCACCGCAAGATATCTCTCAATTTAGAACTATAGCGTTGTGTAATGTGCTTTATAGATCTATTCAAAGGTTTTGGCTGACCGTCCGTGCTTAGTTCTCGATGAAGATCATTTCAGAGGAGCGGAGCGCGTTTGTTCCCGGTAGACTTATTACAGACAATGTACTGGTGGCTTGTGGGAGTGTTCACTCTATGAAACGGAAAAGATGAAAGAAACATTTGTAGCTACAAAACTGGACATGGTAGAGTTGAGTGGGTTTATTGCAAAGGTATCATACAGAAATTGGGCTTTGCTGATCAATGGATCTAGTTGATAATGCAATGTGTCACTTCAGTTAGTGTGGAGGATAAAGTAAATGGTCAGCTACTCTAATGTTTCACCCTTACAAGGGGCATCTACCATGGTGACCCCATATTCCCATATCTATTTTTGATTTGCGGAGAAGTTTTATCTTGTCTCCTAAAAAATTATGATAATGGCTAGATTGACAAAGGCTTGCGTGCCAGCTACCAAGCACCATGGATTTCTCATCTTCTGTTTACTGACGATTGTCTTGTCTTTATGAAAGCTGATGAACGAAGTGCCCATCGCCTCAATGAAACACTAGAACTATATAGTAGGGGATTGGGGCAAATAATTAATAAGCAGGAGAGTTCTACATTTTTCAGTCCTAATTGCCCCTTACCAGCCTGGGGAGTTTTGAGGAATATCATGCAGATTGAGAGAGAAGCGCTCTCTGGAAAATACCTTGGGCTTCCTATGACGACTAGACGCCTCACTAATCATAAATTTGAGCATTTGATTCAAAGGGAGAGGTCTCAAGTCCAAGGGTGGGTGAGCGTTTGATATCTTATGCTTCAAAAGAAGTTCTCTTCAAATCAGAGGTCCAAGTACTACCAACCCACTCAATGAGTTCTTTTAAGTTCTCCAAGGGGTTGTGCTCCAAATTCAAGACAACGTGTCAAAATTTTGGTGGGCCGAATCACTAGAAAAAAGGGGAATGCATTGGTAATCTTGGGGCAAACTTTTTGGCTCAAAAAATCATGGAGGAATGGGATTTTGTGATCTCCCTTCTTTCAATAATGCAATGCTTGGGAAACAAGCCTAGAGGTTACTTGAAAACCCAACAAATATTTGTGCCTGAGTTTTGAAGGGAAGATACTTCCCTAACACCGATTTCCTACTGGCGGGGTGTCCAAAAAGTGCCTCCCGCACTTGGAAGGCGATCATCTATGGTGGTGGTGTGCTTCAGCAAGGCTTCATCAAACGGATCGGTAATGGACAAGATACTAGCATTTGGAATGATCGATGGATCGTTGATACTCCAACTATGAGACCTATGGGCAATTGTCAAACCTTTTGGTTGATCGGGTGGTGGAACTCATTGACACCATACTGGTGAATGGATGAACAACTTGTCAGACAAGTATTGTTACAGTCAGATGCACATGCGATTTTGGCTATGCCTCGACCATGTCATGGTGGCGAGGACTTTTGGGTCTGGTCGGCTAAGTGATCAGGATGTTATTCAACGAGGTCACCCCCTATAGACTGTTGGTAGAACACAATCATAATGATGAATCTTGCGCCAATAGCTCTAGTTCGGACCCAGGTTGTATATGGCATGCCCTATGGAAGCTAAATGTACTACCCAAAATCAGAATTTTCTGGTGGCAGGTACTCAAGGGGTCTCCTTCCTTCTCTGGAAACCCTCACACATCACCATATTGCGGACAATGCAACATGCAAACTCTTCGGTTTTGCCAAAGAAAGTCTCTACCATGCGCCGATCACATGTGATCATGCCAAGCAATTTTGGGTAGCACTGTTTGAACAAACATGACTGAAACTCCCGCGCCTACATCCTCTGACATAGGCAAGTGATGTCATTTTATCGGACACTATCAAGAAGAAGGACGCAATGATCTTTGTCACAATCATGTGGTGCATCTGGTCTAGCATGAATAAATTTACTCATGGCGAGGAATAGTTTCAGCCGCTGGCATCGATGGAACTAGTTGATGAACTAGTAGGGGTGCTTAAGCTACCCTTAAGTCGAGCTGCTCCTAAGGAGAACAATAGCCCGCAGAGCTGGCACCCTCCCATGGCCGACTGGGTAGCTGTTAACTCTGACAGGGCAATTGATGCATGTAGACGGGTGGCTGGCTCGGCGTACATTATTAGAGATCACCAAGGGGTGTTCTTAGAAGCCGGACTAAAGCAATATAAGGGCATTGAGGAGCCTTTTATGAGCGGGCTATTGGCATGCCGAGATGGTGTAGAAGCTGTGATGAGAAGAGGACATCAATATGTTATGGTCTAGGTGGACCGCTCTACACTTGCAAATTTGTGGCATGAGCCGAATTAAACTCGAGTCAATGGTGCACATATCATTATAGAAATTAGACAGATGATCGAACCATTCCAGGGTTTCAAGTTTCTTTGGACTCCTCGCGACGCAAAGTGGGCGGCACATCTATGCGCTAAAGAAGCTCTTAGCAATTTTCCTATTTCTTGCTTTGATGCAATTCCTGAATTCCTGACTAGAATTCTTGAGTCAGATTGTAATCTCTTGTTAGTTTAATAAAGCGAGGAATTTACTTAAAAAAAGATCTACGTAATCCTAAAAGATCCGTGGTTCGAAGCCTCGACATGGAGTAGGATAGTGCCAAGTATTTGAACCATGAGAAAATCTTGGTCGAGCATCTCCGTGTTTGCTTTTCTCTAATTTTAAACTTTACTTATGCAAGTTGTCTTCCGTTTCTATACTCTAGTAGACATGCATGTGTAAGGTGTTCCTACACTACCACTAGAAAAACTTAAAACCTCCATGATCTTTAAAATTTGGAGAAGAGTCATCTAGGCTTGCTTGCAGTCTATTCATCCTCCCGCCTTTAGACATATTAAGCGATCCAATAACCATACCATTGCTTTTTTTAGGTTCAATATGGTAAAATTTGTTGTCCCATATTTTGTAAGAATTTGCCACTATGGCAGACGTTGTGTGTGAACCACAACAGTGACATCGACAATGCATGCACACCCCATGGTGTCCCAGTGAGAAATAAGAGGTTTGTTAGTTATTTGAAATTCAGAGAAAGTGTCAACCAAGTTATTATCATTAGATCTCGAGTCAAATAGACTAAAACTCTCCCAATCTCTTCATGCCCAAAATCATAGCCCTCTCTGGTGCGTTTGTCCCCAGCTCTCTAGTCTTTCCCCTCTCTCTCGCATGTGTCATCGCCTTTCACGTCAGCGGTGAAATCTTCATGACTCGCTAGCCCGCTTTCGACCCCGCCTGCGGGTGGATCCATGTTCCATGGTTGGTGTCGCTATCGTGCCACCTCGCCATCACACCCCTCCTTCCCCACCGTCGTGCAATGTGAACCCTCCAATTAGACCGTTGCATCGTCATCGCCTCTGCCTCAAACAACAACTTTACCTTTGCTTTGCTGGCATGGACGCCGCAGCTCGTCCCACACCTTCGCCTAATCTCCTCTACAACTAGTCACGTATTGCAAAGAGAATTGCATGGCCAAGAAGTCAACTTAATTTTGCAAAAAAAAAAGCGATTAAAACAAAATAAAAGGCTTGTATGATCTCCCACCTCTCCAGGGCACATACAACCACACGACCCCGCGCGAATCAACCTGTGATTGAATAGTTAGAAGGACAATGATATCCCCAACCCATCAGTATTTAAATCTTGGTGCTCACATTTTCTTAGATTTATTTTAGAATTTTCGGCGAGCAAAATTACATATACTAAGAAGACTAGGCCCGCAAGGGTTCCTTTTTTCTGGTTTTTTTGGAATTTTTTTTACCGTTGTTGTTTGAATGACGCGTGTGCACGGTAGTTTTCTAAAATGTGATTGATCATATTTTTTTGCTTGGTCGGTCTTTTAAGCACGTTTGATTTTGTTGTCGTATGTGCCCTTGTCTATTCACGTGTGTACGGCACATCCTACAAGAGAGAGTTCCTCCTTTTTTTAAAATTTGATTGACTGTACGTGCCTGTTCCAGAGTTATGTAGGTCAGGTGCACGCCACGCGCCGCTGCATGTCGCCACGTCTACCTCACATGCAGTTGACCAACAATTCCATCGGTGACACGTTGTCTTCTAGAATTTGCTGGGATTTTGTCTCCTTCAAATTTGTCTCTCTCCTGTATTTCCTTCCTTCGACGCGTCCATGGGCATGCATGTCTGCGCCATGCATCTCGCCACGTTTGCCTGCTGGGCTTTTCTCGTGGGTTCTATTTTTATTTTTTCTCTTCTTTTAGTTGCCTATAAGTACATGTTTGCTTCCTGTTCCTTTGGTTTGGGCTACTCCGCTGCCGGCGGCCTTGTCCTGATTGGCTTGGACGAACTCGGCGCCTTTCATTGCCGCAGCGGAGCGAGATCGCCAGGCTCGCGTTGCCCGCCGGCGTGACGGCGAAGCGGCCGGCAAGGGGTGGAAGCGGTGCAAGGCGCGCACGAGGAGTTCGATTGGCGTGGACGAACTCGGCGCCTTCATCGCCGTAGCGGAGCGAGATCGTCAGGCCTGTGCTGCCCGTCGGCGCGATGGCGAAGGGGCCGGAAAGGAGGTGGAAGCGGCCCAAGGCGCGTGCGAAGGACGACGCGTGCTGTTCGACCGGCCGGAGGCTTGCGCAGGAGGACGCCATTCTGGCTGTAGCCCATGGTAATCCGCCGCAGGTTCCATGGTGTCAGGTGGTCGGTGTCCGGCTCCGGCGGCAGTGAGTTCTCCGGCGGCAGTGAGTTCTTTTGTTCCTCGTTAGTATTGCTCTCTCTTCGCCCCGCTCCAGCTCCGGCCCCTTGGCTGCGGCCTCCTGCGACTTGCGAGGTGTTCTATCGATTGACCAAACCCAAACCGAGCCAGGTCTGAGCATGGACGATGGACATGCATGTACTTTCCTTCCTCAAGTAGTCCTCCTCCTCGGCGTCCTCCGCGGGCGTCCACGATGCCGGCCGCCACAGCCGGGACTACGTCGAGCGCGGCCCCCCAACGGGGACTTCTACACGGGGCAGTGGCGCGGCGGCGTGCCGCACGGCGACGGGAAGTACCTGTGGACGGACTGGTGCATGTACGAGGGGGAGTGGTGGCACGGCAAGGCCACGGGCCGGGGCAAGTTCTCCTGGCCGTCAGGCGCCACCTACAGGGCGAGTTCAAGGACGGCTTCATGGACGGCGACGACACCTGCACCATCGCCGCCGGGGACCCATACAATGCCTTCTGGTCTATGAACCTCCAGGATGGCGACGGCAGGAAGAGCTACGCCAACGGCGACCAATACGACGGCGACTCGCGCTCCGGGCTGCAGGACGGCGCCGGCCGCTACATCTGGCACAACGGGACCGAGTACAGGGGAAGTGGCGGGCCAGCCTCATCGACGGCTGCGGCGCGCTCGCCTGGGCCGACGGCAACCGCTATGATGACGGCTTGGAGGACGGCTGCCCGCGCGGCCAGGGCACCTTCCGATGGGCCGACGGCAGCGTCTACGTCGGCTTCTGGACGCGAGACGGCCTGAGCGGCATTGTCCAGCAGAAGGGCGTCTACCAGTACCACCCGTCTCCGGCGGTGTCGTCCCCGACAGCGCGCGACCCCCGCGATGGCTTCGCGAGGGAACTGCCGGGGTTCACGTCGGCACCATCGAGTCCACGCCGCTGCAGAGGCCGCTCAACAGTTCGGGTAACCGGATGGCCAATGGGCGGGCGAGCTCCGTGTCCGGGATGAGCAATTGCTCCGTCGGCGACCCGAAGTACGACAAGATTTGCATCTGGGAGTGGGACGGCGACATCACCTGCGACATTGTGGACGGGGCCGCTCTGTTGGACGACGCGCGGAGGAGCATGAGGACGGAGGACGGCGGGGAGAGCGTGGCGCTTCTGCCTCCGCCGTCCCAGGCGCCGCGCATTGCCAAGTCAAGTGGGTGTCCCCGTCGCTGGCGAAGCAACAGAGAGACCATCGTCAAGGGACACAAGCACTACGAGCTCATGCTGAACTTGCAGCTCGGGATCAGGTGGGTTGCTTCTGTCATCTTCCTTCGTCAGCGAGTCTGAAACTCTAAATTACGAAGATTTTGGAACTTTTGGTTGTGGAATTCGATCAACCAGAGAAATTTGCATTTGCTTTCAGTACCTCTGCTTCACGCAGAGTTATAGGAATATAGACAAAACTGAAATATGTGTTCAAGAAGCCTATAGACGCTAACCAATATTCTTATGGCCCATGGTCCTATGTAAAGTATTCCAATACATTTTCACAAATCAGTTTTATATTCTTCACGTAACACATGTTCATGTCCAATCAGGGATGGATTGAAGTGGTGCTGGGACATGTATAGAGAAGGAGCCCACCTGTACGGACAAGTTTTGAATTGGGATGTGCTGTTTCCTACCTGGTGGTGTAGACCTTAGATGAGGGATCTCCATATAAGTAGAATGTCACACATATGAATGTTGCATCTGCGATGATTCATAGAAAACAAGCGAAGAGAACGATTCATCAGTTGCATATCTTTTTTTAGGTTCTACATGTTATTCCTTTCTCTTTAAGTTGGTCTGCTGTTCAAAAAAAACTGAGAATGTAATTATATGAGTAGCGTAGTTAAGTGTGCTCAAGAAGTATACATAGAAAAAAATAGACTGCTAGGCGTAAAAACTCGAGCTGGCTACAAAGGTACGCACATGCAGAACGTACAACAAATTTTCAGAAACTATATCAAAACAAACACATACTGAACCAATGGTTGCGGCGTGCCGCCGCACATGCTTCAGTGGATCGACTTGAATAGGTTGGCTTGTGATGATATGTCGCTTAGGACCAGCAGCGATGGTTTGATTCAGATCTTCAGATGTAAAGTTCACTACCACTACATCATGATCAATATCTTAGGTCTAAGGAGAGAACAGGAGCTTCATACTTCCACTATCACTACATGTTGTAAATCACTTAAGTATGTATCTACTAGATGTATCTTTTTTTTTCATGAACTACTCTGCCATGAATCAAGTCTTGGGACAACTTATCAAATATTTAAAAAAGAACTAAATATCTTATCAATCCATATGGCGCGGCGTGCCGCCGCGCACTACTCGCTAGTGTGCGTCTATGTGCTAAAGAACAAGGTGGGTTGGGGATATCATTCAACACACGGTGAAAACTCAGTTACATGTCCACGTCTGTACTATATTAAAACAAACCACACGGCCTGCAAAGAACTACGAACTTTTTTTATATAAGAATAAAAAAACTATGAACTACATGAATAAAATTAAGCACGGGAACTTGAAGAGCAGATCAGATCGCAGCAGAGTACAAAATGCTGCATGTGCTCCGCTCCCCACGGCCCCGGCGATGGCACGGGCTCCTCTTGCCGCCCAGGGCGGTGCTATGCGTGCCACCCCACCGCCACCGCCCTGGGCTCCCCTGCCCCCGTATTTGGGCGCATCTTTGACCAAAGTTAAAGGTAGCGTTGCCTCCTCGTCAATCCCCAGTTCATGTTTCACGCACACTGCAGATGCCGGAGCACATGACATGAGCGCTGTAGTTTGATTTACCATCACGTACACCGGTACACGTACGCGCGTGGACAACTCCAACGCTAGCATCTAAAGGTCTCCGTAGCCGGACCACCTGCAGGTCTGGCGCGCGCGTGTCGGTCGATCTCGATCCCGTTGTTTAAGACTGTACACACTGACTGTGAGAGCCGCTCGCGCTCGCAGCGCCCGCCAAGTGTGTACCTGGTAGTGGTAGCTAGCGTACAAATTGACCTACTCGGCTTTGACTTTGTGAGAAGATTCCCGCGGCACGGGGCATAGCATATTGGCGTGGCATGCCATGGCGCACTACGTACTCGCACCTGCTTTCGCATGTGGCCGGCCTCCCGCCTTTTCCGGTTGCTCCGTCTCATCACTCCTCGAGGCCAGGGTAGTGTAGACGGAATACTGTTGCACAGAGGCAGCCTTGAGATGCCGTTCACACAGGCAGTTTGCTCAAGTAACTATAGGGAGGTGTATGTGTCAATCAGGGCCGGTCCTAGGATTTTAAGGGCCCGGGGCGAAATTAGAGCTCGGGACCCCTTAGAGCAATGCCTTCAGGATCAATTTTGTAAGTCTTTTCCACTTCTGGTTGATCCCAATATTTAATCTTGCCTTCAACACCCAATGAAATTATTTTACTCACTAAACAGATGCCACATTATTATTATTATTTATATGCTTTTCTAAGCATCACATCAAGGTCCCTATGGACGTGCCGCTAGTATTTGAAAATTAGTCATGACTTTAGTTCATATTTGAAGTAAAGTTGAACTAGAGCCATCACACTTTTTTTTGATTGAAGGGAGTATTAATTATCACATAGATTTCACAAATGACAAAGCCTCTAAAATCTACGGCAACAATGCCCAATCAAACAATTATCAATGCCCTATGACAATAATGAAGAAGGAATATTGATTATCATTTATAATTTGTAATAATTATCATGGGAAAAGCAAAAGGGGTAGGGCACAAGTCGTTCGACGTCGTGTCTCCGGCTAAAATTGCAGCGATTGCATGGTTCTCATGCTCGAGGGCCGTCCCTCGTCCGCTGTCGTTCGACTGGCTCAGGCGGTCGCAAGGCGAAGTGCCGAAAAGCCATCTGGGTGTCCGGCGGTGGCGGCCGACACCATGCCTCGCGTGCGTGCGTAACTGACGCGCCTCACCAAGAAGGTTGATTCAATCCATGATCGACGGCCATGCGTGATTAGTAGTAGCCAGCCTCACGTAGTGGTAAATTTGGGCCAGCATGGCAGCGCTTTTTTTGTTTCAGTCCATGCAGACACACACAGCAGCAGGTCTATATTCTATAACACATTTTTTTGTTTGAGAATTATATCTCTATAACACGTCCGTCCTGGGTGGGGGCCCCTCCGTACCGGGGGCCCGGGGCGGCCGCCCCCCTGCCTCCCCATCAGGACCGGGCCTGGTGTCAATGTGTGCATGAACCTGGGGCACCCGACGCATCCGGCCGTGGCCCCTCACGTGGCTACCGATGGCCGGTTTTTAGTTTTTTTTTGAAGTGGCCAGCATAGCTGGTTTTCATTTCATTTAGCAGGGAGAGAGGTTACAAAAGGTTGATCAAGCGATCATGAAGGTAGAGGCGTTACGTCTAGATCGGGACCCCAAAGTTTGGACCATCTGGGAAGGCCTAAGCTACCGTACACACAGGGAGATCTCTCATGTCACTTCCCCGAAGGGCTGCTGGATGCATCTTGCGCCGGCGAGTCGCCATTGCTCCATGTCGCTCTGGCATGCTTTGAGGATGTGCCGCGCGTTTGCCTGTTTGCCCCTGAAAACACAAGCATTCCTTTCCAACCAGATGTGCCATGAGACAAGGGCGATCACGGTCTTCGTGCCCTTCCTGTGCTCTGGGGCTGCGACAGCCAGAATCTTCTGAACTTTGGCCGTTGTCGTTGTATCACTGCTCCACACCCGCTGGTTCAAAGAGCTGCACCCCGTCCATGATGCCACGGTGTTCCATACCTGCATTGCCACGGGACACTCCCAGACCAGATGCAGCGACGTCTCCAGGCTGCGCAGGCACAAGGGGCAAAAGTAGCCATTCGGCCATCCTCTCCTCTGAAGGCGGTCATTGCACCAGAGTCTGTCAAGGTGCAATAGCCATAGGAACATTTTCACTTTCCCTAGAGCCCAGATCTTCCAAATGATAATTTTGAAGCTGCATGGCTGATTCTGTCGAATTGTGTGTTATACGCCGACCTTGCCGAGTAGTTGCCCGAGCTACAGAGCTTCCATTTGATCGTGTCCGGGTCCTGAGGCTCCAGGTTGATTTGGGCCCCTCTGATCTCTCGTGCCAGCTGCACGACTTGATGGACAATGGTGTTGCAGTCGCCGTTGTTGCGGAGGTCTAGGATCCATCGATCGGCTGTCAGAGCTGCCTTTACGCTTCTGTTCTTGCGGATGGATCGGGCAAACAGATCGGGGTATGCCAAGCACAACTGCCGCCCTCCTAGCCATGAAGACGACCAGAAAGATGCACTAGTCTTATTTCCGATGGTCACCGCCGTGGAGGCCGCAAAAAGAGCCCGGTCGGCTACGTCGCACGGCGTCCCGGTTCCTACCCAAGGCCTGGTTGGCTGCCTCCAGGATAGCCACAACCAGCGCAACCGTAGGGCCCGGGTGAAGCGGCTGAGGTCGGGGATGCCTAGCCCGCCCAGCTACTCCGGCTTGGTGACTGATGCCCATCCAACCTTGCATTTGCCGCTCGAGATTTCTTCGTCGCCCGCCCAGAGGAATCGCCGTCTTGCCTTGTCGATCTCCTTTATGAACCTCTTTGGGATCCACAGCATCGTGAACGCAAAGGAAGGCATGGCAGATAGCACACAGCGAACTAGAACACGGCGTCCTGCCAATGGCAAGAGTTTCCCTTTCCAGCCAGCGAGCCTCGCTCTAATTCTGTCGAGGATGGCCTCAAGATGGACTAACTTGATGCGGCCAATCGTGACAGGAAGCCCTAGGTATTTAAACGGGAAATCCGTCGTGGGGCCGGCGAAGTTGTGCAGAACATCCTGAATGTCTATGTCGTCGCATCTAATGGGGATCGCCGAAGATTTTGACAGATTGACGCGCACCCCGTCGCATCGCCGAATAGTTGTAGAAGATCTAGTAGGTTGTCTATATCTGTGCGATCGGGGTTTATGAAGATAATGGCGTCGTCTGCGTACAGGCTTGTGCGCATCCGCACCGCCGCGCCTGGGATGGTGCTCAGCACGCCGGATCTGGTAGCAGCCTCCAGCAGCCGGTGGAGGGAGTCGATGCAGAGTATGAAGAGCAGCGGCAATAGCGGATCACCCTGTCGCAGCCCTCGCAAGTGCAAGAAACAGCTGCTCGGGACGCCGTTCAACAAGCAGGCCGATGAGGAGGTTTACAGAAGGAGCGCTAGCCAATCTATCCACCGATGCGAGAAGCCTAATCTCTGAAGAAGTTCTATCAAATATTCCCAAGATACACTATCGAAGGCCTTGGCGATGTCAAGCTTGAGAAGGAGGGCCGGGGTTCTAGTTCTATGCAGTGCCCGGATCGTGTTCTGAACGTACAAATAGCTATCATGAATACATTTCTTCCTCTGAAAAGCAGATTGCGCAGGGGAGCTGATCCGGTCGATGACAGCGGCAAGTCTCATGGATAAAACCTTGGTGATCAACTTTGCAACAGAATGTATGAGACTGGTGGGCCTAAAATCAGAGATTCTAGTTGCCCCATCCTTCTTTGGGAGAAGGGCGATCATGGTCGTGTTGAGCTCGGCGAAATTTCCATCAGCCAGCCTCTAGAAGCTGTCAAAAACTGCCATGACATCATCTTTAATTGTTGCCTAGCAAGATCGATAAAACGTGCCCGAGAAGCCATCTGGGCCTGGCGCTTTTTCTGTTGGGGAGGCCTGAATCACAGCCCAAACCTCCTGCTGGGAGAAAGGGATGTCCAGTCCTTCATTTTGCAGTGTTGGCATGTCGAGCTCCTCCCAATTGAGGGTACCTCCTCTGTTCTCCTTGTTGCCCAGTAGATTAGTGAAATGATTGTGGAATCGAAGCTTTGTCTTCATGTGCCGTGGCAGTGACCGTATCAGTTTGCAGTGAGTGAATGAAGTTCTTTCTTCGCCTTGAGTTGATCTTCGCTTGGAAAAAGGCCGTGCGTGCATCACTAGCTTTGAGCCAAGAAATCCTTGAGGCCTATCTTTTCCTTGCTCTTTCCACAGCCGCTAGCCCCAGAGTTCTCATTTTGAGTTGTTTCCTTAGGAGAAATTCACTCTCCGACAGCCTTCTGCTCTCTTGCGCAATATCCAGTCGAAGAATCACTTGGCAAGCCAGATGGAACTGCAACTTTGCATCACTAAAGTGGGCTCTTGCCCAAATTTTCAGATCTGCTGCCGTCCTTTTCATCTCCTTCACCAAACGGACGACAGTGCATGAGTGATTGACCGGCCGTTGCCAAGCCCGGGCAACAATTTCTTGGAAATGTGGGAAAATGGGCCAGAAATTTTCAAAATGGAACGTCGACTTTCTACGCGGAGCAGCAGTGTTTGCCAGGAGGAGGGGACAGTGATCCGAGCAGGCCGTCGATTCTGCCATCAGGATGTATGAGGGGAAGAGGGCCTCCCATTCCAAGTTGCAGAACACTTTGTCGATAGTGACCAAAGTTGGATCTTCCCTCTCATTTGACCATGTAAATCTTCTGTTCTTACACTTAATTTCTCTAAGGCTTGCCCTGTCGATTGCTGTTCTGAACATGCCCATGATCCTCTGGTTCAGATTGAGGTTGTTTTTATCACGAGCTTCATAAATGATGTTAAAATCCCCGTTTATTAGCCACGGCTCTCCAGATGGTGGCGCTGCATGGGCAAGTTCAGCAAGGAATGCATCTTTGCGTGTGTCATCTACTGGGCCGTAGACTGTTGTCAGCCAGAACCAAGATCCGTCGTGCAGCACCGTGACTCTGCCCGTGATCTAGAAACACCCGACTGCTTGAGAGGCAAAACTGACGCTTCTCTTGTTCCATAGTATGGCAACCCCTCCTCTGGTGCCCATGGCTGGAAGAACGGCGCATCCTTCTAATGCGTTTCCTCCCAGCTCCCTGACGGTGGACTGCTGCCAACTTTCCAGCTTGGTTTCCTGAAGACAAAGGATGGATACATGTTGCGCTTCTGCAACTTGACGCACTGCAGTTCTCTTCGCCGGTGAGTTCAAACCTCATACATTCCAACTCAAAATCGCAGGTGTTGTACTATTCGTTGGACACACACATTTTCTCCAAATGTAACAAAACACATGAGCCAGCAGCAAGCGCTTCCATTCCGATAGCTAACACTTGCATTACCATACTGAAACTGAGACTGATACACATCCGGGCTCGCCGGGGAACGCCGTCGACCACCAATAGGCCCCAACTCTCGACGGCGCAATCCATGCCTCCTACCACTACTGGGACAGAGAAGAACTAAAACTAACTTACCCTAATGGCGGCCGCTGCCGAAAACTATAGACAAAACGGAGATAGCAATGACGACCTAACATGATTACACTACGGCCTCCTCGGCAGCAGCTTCAGGTCCGGCCATCCCCACGGCAACGTGGAGCGCGTCCTTGTTGAGCCTGGTCAGCTTGGCGATGATGCTAATGTCGTCATCGGTGAGGGGCTCATCGAACCTGCGGATGAGGGCCTTCGCCGCTTTGGCCGTCATCTTCTCCTTGGGCCCTAGCAGCCCCAGACCCTTCACCAACCTTAGTGTGGCGCGCTCGGCCACCGGGGTTGCATTCTTATGTGCGGCCTGGCATGCGCTCTGACAGGGTGGAGGCACAGATGTCGCTCGAGTTTTGGGCGGAGCAGAGTTGCGCTTGGCTGGAGGTAGGGGAGGAGCGCCAGCGTGGGGGCTGCGAAGAGGCGGTGGGGAGCGTCTGCAGGTTCTTCTAACTCCAGATGGCAGACCTTCTCCGTCACTTCCCCCAACTGTAGTGCCACCGTGGCTGTAGCAGTGGGCATGCGGCAGCTGAAGTTTACTGGGTTTGGCCCGGCGAGGGTGGGGCCGAAGATGTCCGGGGCTGCTTCCGTGTTGGCGCTCTTTGCTGCCTTCCCCTTGTCGGCGAAGTCGAGCGGCTCAGCCAGCGTGGCTTGAATCTCCGCGTTGATGGCCACCTCCTCGGCGCGGCCCCGTCCCATGGGCGTGATCGGCTTCTTTGTGTTGGAGAAGAACTGTTCGATGTCGTCGTCGCGCGCTTGAGTGCAGGGCATGGCGGGCGGTGCAGGGGGCAGGGCACCTTGCATGTTTGCGGCCCCCATCTTGCGACCGTGGCGCGCGCCGTGCCGCTTGTTACCCTTGGAGCCACTGGAGCGATGGCGCGCCGGGGGGGGGAGCGGCTGCGGCGTTGCTTCGAGGAAGCCTCGCCCCGCTCCTGGTGGCCGTGGCCGCGCCCCAGCAGCGTGTCCTTCCAGGACCTCCTTCCCGCTCCGTCGCTATCATGGTCGCGCCTAGGGCCGCCAAGAGGCATGCCTCGGCAGCCCATGTCCGCCATCGGGGGCGGGCCTGGCGCTTGTGGTGCTCCTCGCGCTGGCCATCTTCGATGTGCATGGTCCAGGTGCCCGTGTAGGTGAGCGGCAGCACGTCGTCGTTGTCAGAGCCGGAGGATGGCATGCCACTCTATGCAGAGTGCGAGGAGCGCGATGACCGCGGCGACCAATCTTTGATGCGGTCGACGTGGATGAGCAGGTCATACCGCGTGGCGCCCGGAGGAGGAGCCACTCGGCGGTCCGGCGGCGGGAAGCCGTCCATCTCCTCGATGCGCCCCGCGCCCTGTGGCAGCTTCCAGTAGGTGTGCCTCGTCGATATGAACGTCATGTCCCACACCCAGACCCAGCACACGAAGGTCTTGGTGTGGCCGCGCTCCAGCGTGCGGCTGTCGAGGCGGTCGATGCACACCTTGTCGCCGAGCATCTCCTGTGCCCCCTCGATGGACCAGTACTGCATGGGCATGTGCTCGATGACGCAGCGGACGCGCGGGTTGAAAGTGGCGAGGCTGGCATGGTCGTCTTCGCGCCACGGCAGGATGGTGAAGTTGGCGTTGTCGATGCGGAGCGTGCCGCGGCGCATGGCGTTGGCATGGTGGGCTGGCTGGGTGAAGATGACGAGGAAGTATTCGGGGTAGTGCGCTGTCACCCGCAGCTGGTGGGGCGGGACGCAGAGTTGGGCCTCCAGGGCGCGTTCAACAGCCATGGGCGACGTGGCCGCCACCCCCTCGAAGGCGCGCAGCGTGACCGCATGCTGCGTGGGGCAGACGGACCTAACCTAGCTGCAGCAGGGCTGCCCGGGCCATTTTTTGGATTTTGGGGACACTCACGGCCGAAATGGCCAGGACGCTCGCAGATAATGCAGTGGAGGGGATCGCGACAGTCCTTCCGACGGTGAAGCTTGCTGAGGCATCTGAAGCATCGGCCTCTGAAGCGGCTTAAAAAGGCCTCGCGGCCATCTGCCGCATTGAACGCTGGTCGGTGATCCCTGTGAGGAGACAGAGGGAGCCCCCTACGGACTGACGGATCGGAGAGGCGCCCACGATTCTTCTTGGAGGAGACCTTCGTCCACCCACCGTCCATGCCGGAAGAGGAAAAAGTATCCGTGATGTGCGAAGCGACGATTATGGACTGCAGGCGATGGGGCGGGGGCGGAGGAGAGAACGCTGAGCCGGGCGCAGGACCTACGATGATGGACTGAAGCCCGTGGGGAGGAGGCGCCCTCAGATCCAGCGCACTAAATGCCTCCCCATCCCTCGAGCATTCACCGTGGTGCAGCTGCCGCGGTAGGGAAGGCGGATCTGGAGGGGGCGGCGGTGCAGCGGACGGACCAGAGGGGGAAGTGTAAGTGCATCTAGTGCCCCTTAGTGATTTTGGTGTATTGAAGACTTATATGTTAAGGGACTAATGCGTTTGTGAGTGTACACAGGTCTATAAGTCTATGAGGAGTTTGATATTTACAGGGAAAGTCGACCCCTAAAAATGAATATCTTCTACTGAAGATTTTGGTATTTCTGAAGACTTTCATGAAGACTTTGAAAGTGAAGAAATTGGTGTTACCATGAAGACTTGATATTCATGCGAGGAATATGAAGCTTGAAGACTTTCATTTTCATGTTTTTGTTTTTCTCTTTCTTGAGTCATAGGAAACACCGTACTGTTAAAGGGGGTCGAGGAAATACTAAGGAAAAATTTCCAAGTGATGCTCAACTCAAAATCCTACACCTACCAAACCCTTCGAGTGAAGCCCTTGGAAATCTCATACAGTTCAGTCAATTTCTTCAGTGACAGAGACGAAGTTCTTCTGGTCGCTGAGGAATTTGTTCTGACTGAGGAGTTAGGAATTCGCCAGTGCGGATTGCCTACACAGTGAGGAACATGATAGCCCTGAGGAATTTGAGAGTCAAATTTCCGACCGTTGCTGTGCTGCGCGCCAGCTGTCCCAAAATATCTTATCCACCTAACGGTCATATCAGACAAGGGCATTTATGTCTTATCATGTCGGGCTGCTCCCTAGGCTATAAATAGCCGCCCCCTACAACCACTAGTTGGTTGGCTGCTCCGAGAGAAACTGACACTTGTCATTTGAGAGCAACCCATCCTCCGAGGACTTTGAGCGAAAATCATCGAGTGAGGAAAATCCCAAACCCAAACACCTACAAACCCCAAAGTGATTGAGCATCACTGAAGAGATTGATCCTGCGTGGATCCGACGCTTGTTACCTTTGAAGACTGTGCTTCTTCCAGACGGTTAGGCGTCATGGTCTAGAGCATCCAAGAGGAATTGTGGATCGCCGAGTGACCGAGTCTGTGAAGGTTTGGAAGTCGCCTGAAGACTTACCACGAGTGATTGGACGAGATCTGTGTGATCTTAGTTCAAGGAGAATACGGTGAGGACTTGGTGTCCTGAGCTGCGTGCTCAGCGACTGGGTGTCCGGGACTGCGTGTCCTCGAGTTTAAATACTCAGCCGCTCCAACCAGACGTACAACTGAGACAGCAGTTGGAACTGGTCTAACAAATCATTGTCTTCACCAACCTTACTGGTTCTATTTCCTCAACTCTTTCATTTCCTCATTACTGTGTTGAGTGATTGTTCATATCTGTGTTTGAAGACTTTGACTGAAGACTTTCTCAATTTCCTCAGTTCAATTTCTTCAGTCTGTTTGTCTTCATCTTGTGTTATCCTGTGTTTACGCTTTCTGTACTCTGTGCTTGTCTTCATTTCATCATGATGACTATGTCTGTATCCTGTTATGCTTACTTCTGAGTACTTATTCCGCTGCTAGTAGTTCTTCGCTAAGGAATTTCCTCACCGGCAAATTCCTCAGTGAAGAATTCATAAAAATCGCCTATTCACCCCCCTCTAGTCGATATAACGCACTTTCAATTGGTATCAGAGCAAGGTACTCCCTTGTTCTGTGTGATTTTGGTTTAACCACCTGGAGTTCTAGTTATGTCGACCGCAGGTATGATCAAGGTCTCCGCTGGGTGTCCTACCTTCGATGGCACGGACTACCCCTACTGGAAGAATAAGATGCGAATGCATCTTGAAGCAATTGATAACGATCTCTGGTACGTTGTGGAAAATGGTGTTCCCTCAGTCACACCTTCTCTGAATGCTGCTGATGTGAAGAGATTCAAGCAACTCGATTCTCAAGCGAAGAATATCATATGTGGCCATCTGAGTAAAGGACAGTATGGTAGAGTGAGTGCTTTGGAAACTGCTAAGCTTATCTGGGATAGGCTCTCCAAAGTAAACGAAGGAGTCTCAACTCAACGTGACTCTCGTGTTGACGTTCTTCGCAATCTCTTCAACCGCTTCAAAAGACTCGACAATGAAAATGTTCAGCAAACCTTCGATCGCCTCACTGACATCTCAAATGAGCTTCAAGCGCTTGGCGCCACTGACATCACCGACCATGAGGTGGTGAAGAAATTGCTGAGATCGCTAGATTCCTCATTTGATACTCTGGCACTGATGATTCAAGAGCGAGCTGATTACAAGTCACTAGATCCCGCTGATATCCTCGAGAGGCTAAATACTCATGAGTTCCAGCTTGCTGAAAAGAGAGATCTCTATGGTTCAAGCTATGGCAAAACACGTGCCCTGAAGGCCAAGGCTGTGTCTGAATCTGAATGTGAAGACTCTGGTAGTAGCCTCGGTGATCCTGAAGAATTGAGCCAGGAGCTAGCACTGCTCGTGAAGAAGTTCCAGAAGTTCTCAAGACGTGGTCGCTTTGGAAAATCCTCAAGAAGCAGTGATTCCTCATCAAGTGACTATAAGAGAAGACTTTGCCACAAATGCAAGAAACCTGGTCACTATATTCAGGATTGTCCTCAATGGGAAAAGGAATTAAAGAAGAAGAAATACAAGGATTACAGTTCTGATGACGCTAAGAAGAAGAAGAAATCTTCAAAATCTTCATCATCAAAATCCTCGAAGTCTTCATCTCACAAGAAGAGCAGCTCCAAGAAGGCTCGGGCATTCATTGGCAAGGAAATGGACTCTGAAGCTGAATCTGAGGAACATGAGGAAGAGGAGGCATCTGAGGAGTCAGAGTCTGGTGTGGCGAGTCTGGCTCTCGCTACTGCTTTCGTCAGCAAGTCTATCTTCAACTCTGAAGAAATTGACCGCACCAACAAGGCTGACGAAGACAATGATGACTACGCTCCCACCTATTGCTTCATGGCAAAAGGTGCCAAGGTAACAAAATACCCCTCCTCTGAATCTAGTGAGGATGAATCTGATGAAAATCTTAAGCCCAGTTACTCTAAACTTGCTAAGATTGCTGTGAAACAACAAAAGGCTATTGAAAAACTTCAAAACATGCTAGACAAAAGTGATGATATGTTGGGTGATGAAATGGACCGCACTAAAGACTTAACTGAAAATCTTCAGAGACTTCAGTCTAAGTTTGACAATCTTCAAAGTCATCATAACACTCTCTTATCTGATCACGAGAAGCTTTCTTATGAATTTCTTCAAAGAAAGCAAGATCTTGAGAAGCTAAGAGTGAGTTATGAAGATCTTCAGAAGGATCGCGATTCATTACTTGCTCAACAAATCAGCGCTACTCAAGAAGAATTTGTTCCTCCATGCTTAAAGTGCATTGAACGTGAATCTGCTAATTCTTCACCTGAATGTTCAAATGCTTCAACTGTTACAAATTCTTCACCTGCCTCTGCTATCACTAATTCCTCATCTGAGGACATTGCTAGTACTACTAATGATGCAGGGCTGAAGGAATTGTACACGACAGGCATGTACAAAAGCCTCAAAGGGCATCAGATTCTTTGTGATGTGCTCAAAAAGCAGATCCTCAACAGAAACCCTAGGAAAGAGGGTATTGCCTTTGAGAGGAAACTCAATGCTGATGGAACATATTGGAAGCCTGAGCAGTACCCCAAAACCTCATGGGTTGCTGCAAAGGGACCTCCAGTTGATCCATCTAACTTATCTGGCTTTACATGTGAATCTTCTCATTCTTCTGATGAGTCATTTGACTCCAACTATAAACTGTTCAAAAATCAGAATGGTGAAGTATTTGCTAGATATGTTGGACTAACTGCAGGAACGGTTCCCCTATGAAGAAAATCTGGGTTCCCAAAAGTTATGTTGAAAGTCTTCAGGTGAATGTTCTCATGACACCACCTGTGAAGAACAGGAACCCCAGATCAAATTCTTCATATGGACCTAATTCTTCACATGGATCAAATTCCTCAAATGGATCAAAGTCCTCATATGATCATCATCGTGCTAACCCCTCTGTTTCGCAGGGTAGAGCTAAGGGCTATGAATATGCGCATTATTCTTCAAATCATTATGTTCATAAGTCCTCGAAGAATTTCTCTGCTTATTCATATGCTTACCCTAACCCCTCTTATGTGAAACGAAATGGATTGGCCTCTATGCCACCTTTCTCATATGGTGCTCGCAGAGTGATGAACTCTTTGCCACCCCTTCAGATGTGGGTGGTGAAGAAAAAGAACTAATCCTTTATGCAGGGTCAGGTCTCCAGACGTGCTTTAAACGTCTGAAGAATTTGCTGGAGGCCTGACAAAATGCCTGAAAGGACGCAGGCGAATCATGATGAAATGAACTTTCATTTCACACGTCCTCATACTGAAATATCTGTTTTACTGTTTGATGAAATTCATCTGATGAACTTGATATCATATTCTTCACTGATGAAGTATATGAGATCGTAAGTTGCACTAATTCATCTGCAGGATGATCAGCCCAAAGTCAACGAGTGGGTTCTAGATAGTGGATGTACAAATCACATGACTGGTGACAAGAACCTATTGATGGATGCTCCCTTAACACCGTCGCATCTGAAGCACATCATCTTCGCTGACAAAGGCAAAAGTCAGGTATTGGGTCTAGGTAAGGTTGCGATCTCAAAGGATCGACACATGGACAAAGTCATGCTTGTCGAGTCCTTAGGATACAACCTCATGTCTGTCTCAATGCTTTGTGATCTTGATATGGTTGTTGTCTTTGGAAGATATCGATGTGTTGTGATCATGGAAGCTGACTATTCCAAAGTCTTCGAAGGCTTTAGGAGAGGAGATCTGTATATTGTTGATTTCTCTACAGGACCACAACCAGCAATGTGCTTACTTGCAAAAGCTTCAGAAGGCTGGCTATGGCATCGACGACTTGGTCATGCTGGCATGAGGAATCTGAACACGCTTGCGAAGAAGAAGCATGTCATTGGCATTGAGAATGTCAAATTCCTCAAGGATCACTTATGTGGAGCTTGTGAAGCTGGAAAGATGACCAAGGCCAAGCATCCAGCGAAGACTATCATGACCACTACTCGTCCATTCGAATTACTTCACATGGATCTCTTTGGTCCTAATCATTATTCTGCTGTTTCAAATGATGCATCTCTATATGGCTTTGTTATTGTTGATGACTATTCTCGTTACACATGGGTACACATTGTCACTTACAAACATGAAGTGCAGGAAATCTTCAAACGATTTTCCTCGAGGGCTTCAACCAACTTTGGTGTGAAGATCAAGCACATCAGAACTGACAATGGGACCGAGTTCAAGAATTCCGGTCTTGATGGCTATCTTGATGAACTTGGTATTACTCATGAGTTATCTGCTCCTTATACTCCTCAGCAGAATGGCGTCGTGGAGCGCAAGAACAGAACCCTCGCTGAAATGGCTCGCACTATGCTTGATGAATACAAAACGCCTCGTCGTTTTTGGATTGATGCAATTGATACTGCGTGCCACATCATCAATCGGGTATATCTTCACAAATTCTTCAAGAAGACTGCCTATGAACTCCTCACTGACAAGAAACCAATGTGAGTTATTTCAAAGTCTTCGGTGCTAAATGTTGGATTAGAGATCCTCATCACAATGCTAAATTTGCACCGAAAGCACATGAAGGTTTTATGCTTGGTTACGGAAAGGACTCGCACACCTACAGAGTCTTCAACAACGTTCTTCACAAGGTTGTTGAAACTGTAGATGTGCGGTTCGATGAAACTAATGGCTCGCAAAGAGAGCACCTACCTTCTGTGATAGATGAACCAGAACCTGAGGATTCTATCAAGTTCAAGGCTACTGAGGATGTTATTCCTACCGAAGAATCTGTTGAAGAATTCATTCCAGAACGTGAAGAAAATCGAGCTGGTGCACCTGATGAAAATGCTGAAGAAAATGGTGCTGAAGAAAATGCTGATCAAATTCCTCAACGACAACCAGCTCATCCTCGCATTGCAAAAGAAGTGCAAGTTGAAAAGATCATCGATGACATTCGAGCGCCAGGTCCTCTCACACGCTCAAAAGCTTCACATTTATCTAACTTTTGTGGGCACTATGCTTTTGTCTCTATTACAGAGCCCACTAAGGTAGATGAAGCATTTCTGGAGCCTGAGTGGATTCAGGCCATGCAAGAAGAATTACATCAGTTCGAGCTCAACAATGTCTGGGAACTGGTCAAACGTCCAGATCCTCGCAAGCATAATATCATCGGCACAAAGTGGATCTACCGCAACAAGCAAGATGAAAATGGCCTTGTGGTGAGGAATAAGGCACGACTTGTAGCTCAAGGCTACACACAGGTTGAAGGAATTGATTTCGATGAAACTTTTGCACCTGTTGCTAGACTTGAGGCTATTCGCATATTACTTGCTTATGCTAACCATCATAATATTATCTTACAACAAATGGATGTGAAAAGTGCATTCCTCAATGGTAAGCTTGAGGAAGAAGTATATGTTGCTCAACCCCCAGGTTTTGAAGATCCAAAGAATCCTGACAAAGTCTTCAGACTTAACAAGGCCCTGTATGGCCTCAAGCAGGCCCCTCGGGCGTGGTATGACACTTTGAAGGAATTCTTCATGAAGAATGGCTTCACACCCGGTTCACTCGACCCTACTCTCTTTACTAAATCTTATGATGGTGAACTGTTTGTGTGCCAAATATACGTTGATGATATTATCTTTGGCTGTACTGACCAACGTTATAGTGATGAATTTGCCTATATGATGAGTGAAGAATATCAAATGTCTATGATGGGAGAGTTGAAATTCTTTTTAGGTCTTCAAATTCGTCAACAGCACAATGGTATATTCATATCTCAGGAGAAATACCTCAAGGAAGTTCTGAGGAAATTCGGCATGCAAGACTGCAAAGGCGTCAAAATTCCTATGCCCACAAATGGCCATCTATGCACTGATGAAAATGGTATTGACTTCGATCACAAGGTATACCGCTCCATGATTGGCTCTTTATTGTACTTATGTGCATCTAGGCCAGATATAATGCTTAGTATTTGCATGTGTGCCCGATTTCAAGCTGCACCGAAGGAATCACACCATAAGGCTGTGAAGCATATTCTTCGATATCTAGCTCACACACCAACACTAGGATTATGGTACCCCAAGGGCTCTACTTTTGATCTCATTGGATATTCTGACTCTGACTATGCTGGTGATCGTGTGGACCGCAAGTCAACATCTGGTACTTGTCATTTCCTCGGACGATCCTTGGTCTGTTGGTCCTCGAAGAAACAGAACTGTGTATCACTGTCTACTGTAGAGGCTGAGTACCTTGCTGCTGGTTCTTGCTGTGCTCAACTGCTATGGATGAAGCAAACCCTCAAGGACTACGGCATCAACGTGAAGAATGTGCCTCTCCTCTGTGACAATAAGAGTGCCATCAAGATTGCTCACAACCCAGTTCAACACCCGAAGACAAAGCACATATAGATTCGTCATCATTTTCTTCGTGATCATGTGTTGAAGGGCGACATCTCCATCGAACACGTGAAGACTGAAGAACAGCTAGCCGATATCTTCACAAAGCCCTTGGATGAGAAGAGATTTAGCAAGTTGCGGTGTGAGCTAAATATCTTAGAATCTTCGAATGTTCTCTGAAAAGGACACACATCCTGACACTTATGCAAAATTGATGACTTAGATGTGCAACACATGAACAAACGTTTTTCTTCAATAAATGAAGAATAACACTCTAAGTGTGAAGAAATTAATGAAGAATTTGATTCTCAGAACCCTACGACAATTGTACGCGGTGTCTGAAATCATCATTCTTATACGGTGGGTCACGCCACCACCAAAGTTGAAAATCTTCATTTTTGAAATTCCTCAGTTTTTGAAATTCTTCAGTTTTCCAAATTCTTCAACTTTGCAAAATCTTCAATGTTTCCGTCGTTTTTCTTCATTGACTATATATATATATATATATATATATATATATATATATATATATATATATATATATATATATATATATATATGAGTTTATGTCCTCTACAGCATTCACTTATGGCTATTTCTTCAAGTTGCATTTTTCTGTTGAGTGAATGTGATCGGACCCTTCCCCCTCTATGCTATACTCAACCCAATTTATTCACAAATTCTTCATGTGCGTTCTATTTGAAACTCGTTCAAAATCTTCACTGTGTCGTTGACAGCTGAAGAATTTGCGAACGGAACTTTAAAACTAATCTTATCCAAAATTTTCGGTTTTACCACTCAATCTGTCCCGGATCCCACGAAAGACTTCTCTACTCACCCATGATCTAACACGATCTCCACTCCTCAGTACGTGGGTGACACATGTCAAGTGAAGGAGAAGGGTCAGGGGCAGGTTCGTCCAAAATCTTTGGGCGAACAGTTTTTCACTGCGACTATAAATACCCCCTCATCCTTTCCTCACTTCCTTTACTCCGCTCGACCGCTCTCTCTCTCTCGCTCGAGATCCTCAAACCCTAGCGCCGCCGATACTCCATCATCGCCGGTGAGGAAGAGCTTCACTGCCTCGACCTCGTCGCCGTCGTACCCGCGCCGACCGCGGAAATCTTCACTCCGCCGCCGCCGTAGCTGTCTTCCTCCGCCAAGTTAGGGCCTGGAAGATCTACATCGACGAACTTCACTGTTCTGCTTCTCAGTTTGTCGTGTTCTTCACACAGGGTAATTAAAAGTTACATTTACTACCCCTTTTGATTTGAAATTTCACAACAAAATCTTCAAAAGTGTTTTATTCTTCAAATCCTCACACACAAAACACCTCACTAGTCATCTGTTCTTGATTCGTTTCTCTAAGCATCGTTTTTTCTTCAAGATTCCTCAATTGTGTGGATCTTCGATCTATACAACTCTGGAACCTAAGACAAAGAACGCTTAGTGAAATTCTTCAAGGCTCATCTGGTTAAATTCCTCAAACTTGTTCTTTTTGAAAAACCTTCTGAGAACGCATATGACCTCTCCAAATTCCTCGCAGCTATACTCTGTTCACAGGTACTCATGTCCGCTGCTGAATCACTAGGTTCTCATCAACTTAACTCATTTGCAGCGTTCCTCGAAGAAAAGTTGCATACTTCTTCAAAAAATTCGATTGTTCAAATTCCTCATCTGAAGAATATGGCTGATGGTAAGAGGCCGCAGAAAGGAGGTAAGAAACCTGAGGTCATGACTGCTTTTGAAATCCCTGAGGACCTCTATGCTGATTATTGCACACTTGATGAGGCTAAGTTTGGAAAAGAAACCAAAACTCAGCGCAAGGTGCGCATACAGAAGATTGAACGGAGATGGGCAAGAGAATGGAGGGAGTACAGATATGTGACTCCAAAGTATATGAAGAAATTCGCACTTAATCCTCCATGCCCAAGAGCTCCATTGGCACCTGGCCAAAGAGCTGACCCCACCAACATCAAGCATGGTGAGGATTTTCCTGAAGAATGGGCCAAGCGCCAAGCTAAGTTGGTGAGACAAGCTCAAGAAGTAGTGAGGAAATTCAATGAAGACTCTGCTAATGCTACTACCACTGAGGCCTCTGTCAAGCCAAGAAAATCAATGGCAAAGAAGCCTGCTCACAAGCCAAGTGCTTCACCAACTATGCCCTCACGGCCAAGTTCCTCAGCAATGCCCTCACGGCCAGAATCTTCAAAGCCCTCACGGCCAGATTCTTCAAAGCCCTCATGGCCAGTACCAACCACTTCTCCTCCTCCAAAGTCCTCAGCTGCTCTGGCAAAGTCCTAAACACATGTACATCTGGCTACATGCCAAAGGACAACAGGCATCTCTATTGCCTCTGGTGCCTCAGCAAGTTCCTCAGCTGCACCACAATCTTCATCAGGCCCCACTCTGTTGGAGACTAAGGCAATGGCTGGCCAAGGTACTCGGCCTAGTCCGAAGAAGAAACAGGTTGCTTTCCACGTGCCATCTGACGATGAAGCTGATGATGATGAACTTGCAGAAATCATCAGAGACCGACAAGAAAGGGCCGCTAGAGCCAAAGGCACAAATGTGCCACTTCTTTTGGATCCAAGGGCGATCCTTGATTACATTGATCTCTGGCACAAGGATCCAAAAACTCCTATGCCTGATTTCAAGTTGACTCCTGGTCAAAGTCACATGTTGACCCATTTCATCACTGAAGAGAAATGGAAATTTGAGAAGGCTAGGCAGATCAAGAAGACTCAGTTCAGAAAGGAGAAGTTCTTGAAGAATAACGTTGTCAATATGACACCTGATGAACTCCTCAAGATCCAAGCTGAAATCAAAACCCTCAGCAATGACTTCAATGCTTACTATGCTGATTGGCAAGGAGCCAAAGTCAGGTTTGTAAAACTGACTGAGAAATTCACAAATGTTGCAGCCCCATCGCAACAAGAAATTCCTCAAGCTTGACGCTTCTGCTCAGCCAACTAAAGAACATGCCAGCACCGCTAATGACATTCAGGTTGCTGAAGAAAATGCTAGTTCCAGGGCTAATGACTCCATTCCAGCCGCTGAAGAAATTGTCAGGGCATCCACTAGTGGTGCGCCTGAAGAAACTGAAAATGTCAGGGCAACTGCATCAGTTGCGCGTGAGGAAATTCAACCAGAAACCTCAGTTCCATCTGCGCCTACACCAACTGCAATTCTTCCATGTGCATTCGATGTGAAGAAGACCAAGGCTGCAGAACGAGCTGCAGTGAAGAAAAGGAAAGCATCCAATGCTTCAGAATCTTCAGCTCCAAAGAAGATGAAGCCTCTGACAAGCTCTATTGAAAATCCAATTGATGTTGTTCCAATTTCCACCATGTCATCAAAGGACCTTGTTCCTTTTGGTGAGGAATATGTGATCCCAAGCGGATCTAATGAAGAACCTCAATCTGCTGCTTCGTCAGAGCAGGTTGATGAAGAAATTGAAGTGGATGTGATCCCTTCAACGACTGTTGCTTCCTCGCCAATGCCTCAGTTCACAGCAGAAGAGGCTGGCGTTGAAGAAATTGAAGATGAAGACGTGGACATTGGCTGCACAATGCTCGTGATAAATGACGACTTTTGGGAAAGTCAGCACCCCAATACTCCACTCTTCACCCCACTTCAACAAATACCTCAGTCCCCTGCACCAACTGTTCAAATGGGCTCTGAAGAAACTCATCCCACCTCATCTATGCAAGAGGACATTCCAGTCGCTAGTGCTAAAGAAGCTGCTGTTGTTGCACCTTTGAACACGCAGCCTGCTACTGAAGAGGAACCAGAAATTCCTCAGCCTAAAGAACCTGAGATTGCGATTCCTGAGGTTTTGATGCAACTCACTGACACTCCAGTGCCCAAGCCAACTGATCCATTCTCAAAGAAGCAAAAGTTCAAGGCTGAAGATTTCTTCAGCGAACATGTGTTCTTCACTGACTATAACCCCTATGACTCTGCTCGCATAAGGAAGAGGCGTTTCTGGACTGCAAGTCAAGCAAATTTCTATTCCTCAGTACTGTTCAACAAAGACAAAGTCTTCGATCATGAGCACATTCCTCATGTAGACATGGAGTCTCTGTCGTGCTTCGAGCCAGTCCTCAGTGTTCTTCACGATGCTGGATTGCTAAATTTCTGCACTGACATCTGTGACTAGAATGAAGAACTCATTCTTCAATTCTATGCAACGCTGCACATCACAGGGAACTCTGAAGATGTGAATTCATGGGTGTTGGAATGGATGTCTGAAAATACTCACTACAAGGCACCAGCAACTGAATTGCTTCGTGCCCTCCCACTCAGTCCTCCCCTTGACGGTGCTCGTTGTGTCTACAGTGAACCTGAACTTTCAAATCATTTCATGCAAGTGTCGATGAAGCCTTTGAAGCCAGGGCAGGCTCCTTGAACTATATTCCTCGTCAAGGACTTACTATATGTGCCTCGGACTGTCTATCGCATTCTGTCGAAGACAATGAGTCCTATCAAAGGCCACGACTCAAATGATGAAGAGGTCGTTGGCATCATGAAGAACATGCTTTTCAATATCATTCATGGCGTTCCCGTCAACTTCCATGATTTCTTCATGAGGACTATGGCAAATATTGCTATGTCACCATTTGAGCTGAAGCCTTATGCACCATGGATTATGAGATTCATCAGGACAAGGGCTTCACTAAATTACAAAGCTGACACTTTGAACCATGGCAGCTACTTGCCTCCGATTGAAGTCCTCAAACGGACATATTCCTCAGCTGATGACAAAGGCAAGGCAACTTTTGTGATAGATGAAGGCATTCGTCCATTGGATGGTCAATTTCGCAAGGCTGCATCCTACTCCACCAATGATGACTCTACCACACATGACTCTGCCGCCAAGCAAAATCCTCAAGCCACAGCTCCCAGGGTGATGACTGATCGTGAGTTACTCCTCAGTCTTCATTAGAAGGTTGATCGCAATCATAAATGGGTCAAGTGTCAGTTTGGTTCAATTCTTTACAACATGACCTCAACACACAATGCCGTGAAGAAAAACCAATACTACCTCCATGAAACCTTCAACCGTACCTGGGCTATTCTATCTCATGTCTACAGCGCTGTAGATCTGAATAATATGGGTCTCAAGGAAGAATTTGACTGGTCTGCACCCCCACCGAAGAAATTCAAGAAGGTCAAAGTTCCTTCCTTGGTGGCCAGCTCCTATTCTTCATCACGCAAGACTGATGAAAATGAAGATTTGGACGACACTGTGGCAGGCCCTACTACAACAACCGACACCAACAACGCTGGCGCTCCTCCATCAACTTGATATTCTTCAGGGGCGTTAGTCCTCAGTTTCGATCCTTTTGGTCATTCGATGACAAAGGGGGAGAAATTTGAGTTAGTCTTCAAGCGGGTCTATTATATGGGCATTTATTTTTTGCTAAGTTACAACTCTCGTTCTTCTGAAACTTTATTGGATCGAGTTGTAATCTTAAACCCGATGGTGCCTTGATACTTTTGATGCACTGTGCTTTGATACTCTCGATATGTTATTCTGCATGCTTGTTCCTCATTAATGTTACTGCACGCATGCTGAATTTCATCAGGCACCATATTTCATCATGCATTTCAAATTCTTCATATCATATGTCAAATGCGTGTATGAATTACAAGATATAGGGGGAGATCTCCATGATTCAACTCTTCAAGTGTGCATTGCTTCAAAAGCAAATTCCTCACTATGCACATCTTCAAGGGGGTTCTTCTATATCTTGCAATCAAATTCCTCAATATCAGTACACACTTCACATGTTTATCCCCGTTGAAAACTTAACCTATATTGTCATCAATCACCAAAAAAGGGGGAGATTGTAAGTGCATCTAGTGCCCCTTAGTGATTTTGGTGTATTGAAGACTTATAGGTTAAGGGACTAATGCGTTTGTGAGTGTACACAGGTCTATAAGTCTATGAGGAGTTTTATATTTACAGGGAAAGTCGACCCTTAAAATGAATATCTTCGATTGAAGATTTTGGTATTTCTGAAGACTTTCATTAAGACTTTGAAAGTGAAGAAATTGGTGTTACCGTGAAGACTTGATATTCATGCGAGGAATATGAAGCTTGAAGACTTTCATTTTCATGTTTTTGTTTTTCTCTTTCTTGAGTCATAGGAAACACCGTACTGTTAAAGGGGGTCGAGGAAATACTAAAGAAAAATTTCCAAGTGATGCTCAACTCAAAATCCTACACCTACCAAACCCTTCGAGTGAAGCCTTTGGAAATCTCATACAGTTTAGTCAATTTCTTCAGTGACAGAGACGAAGTTCTTCTAGTCACTGAGGAATTTGTCCTGACTGAGGAGTTAGGAATTCGCCACTGCGGATTGCCTACACAGTGAGGAACATGATAGCCCTGGGGAATTTGAGAGTCAAATTTCCGACCGTTGATGTGCTGCGCTGTGGGGACCCCGACTCATAAGTCGTGATCACTGAATGCACGTGTACAGTGATCCCAGAGATCAATGCTCATTGAACGCACAGAAGCTGAATAACAAGAGTCTTACATCCATTCATACCGTTTTTCACAAATTATGACCATTACGGTCAAGTCTTGAATATATCATTGCAGCGGAAATCTTTGTCAACTTGAACCCATGCCATCTGCCTTAACCCTACAGGCATTCTGACTGGGAAGCGTCCTAGCTCGCATGATCGTCACCAAAATCGCTCCTTCGTATACCTGCTCTTTCAAGCCTGGCCAAGTAAATAGCCAGGGACAAGCCAGTGAGTACTTTTGAATGTACTCGCAAGCAACCCAAGAGTGATAACAAAAGAATTATGCAAAGCTCTACTGCTTAATTGGCATTTTTGCAGAAAGCTAGTTTTTCTCATATAAGTATGATCAACATTTATCAAGCACATGAGTGCGTCTACAACAAGTATCAGGAGGTTACAGACATCAACATCAAGAAAGAGTTATGAACAACTCATGCTCAAGCTCATCGTGACTTTCCTCACGAGTCACATCATCAATATCACCAAACTGTGTTGTTTTTTAGAAACATATGGACGTAGCCCAAGAGTGGTTACCCAACTATCCTTGACCATGGACACGGCTATTCGAATAGTTTTACACTCTGCAGAGGTTGCACACTTTACCCACAAGATCCGGGGAACTTTCGTGTCATCCACGACCCGCGGTACCTCAAGTACCCGGGGTAAGCACCCGATCACTACCTTTCCCTAGACGACACTAACATGGAGTCCACTCAATTGGTAGTAACCCCCATGCCCAACATTATCACATAACATTTTCATGGAGCCACGGTCCATAATCATCTCACATCACAAGCATGGGGTACCAACGGTGTGTCCGGTGCCCCATAAAAATGTTCTTGGCCGCCCTACCTGGCACGACCCCGTCCCGAGAGAGAGCACCAACTCCCCCCGTCACTAGTAATGCGGGCTCCAAGCTAGTATCAACCTAGGTAATCAATAATGCCCTTTCCCATACAAGGGTAGAGTGGTTGCGCATGTAAGGTTGGAATAACGGTCGCAACTTAAACCAATCCGTTTTTGAAAACAACACTCACACTTGCCTCGGTACACCACTTTTTCATCAAGTGGTTACCCGTCTCATTACCTCCCTCGGGCATAAGTGGCACCCGACAGGGTTTTCAAAAAGTCATTTGTAAATACTTTGCCTCCATCACCATGCATATTCTCGTCCCTTTTTGCGTAGCACTACTTTAGCATCCTATCTACCCCCACCGGCATAACCCTCATAGAAAGGTAGGGTCATGCATCATGCAAGTGTTAACGAGAAAAGCAACGGAGGCAAACCACCTCAAGTGGTCACCAGTTTACCATGACTTCGATGCAAGCAATAAAAGTGCCATATGACAAGCATAAAAAGGGTTTCTTAGACATGGTCAAAGGCTGCTTGCCTGGTTCATCAAATTCTTGAAATCTTCTGGTCCTTGTCCAAGTACTCTGTCTACTCCGTCAACTAATGCCGGAAACAATCACAATAAGCAACACAACAAGGCAGAAAATAAAAGTGCTCTAAAAATATGAGGTTGAATTTTCTAGGACTTCTATGGTTATATGAAAAATAACCAGAGTGGTTTCATTGGAATTGGATCAGTGGTTATTTCTGAACATTTCAATATGATGGGATAAATGGATTCAATGGATCTGCAAGTTGTCCATAGAATGCCTTTTTATAAAAATGAGTAAAAGTACCCATTAAATCAGGCATGATTTTAGAACCATTTAGAAATTGGATTCACTGGATTTGGAGTTGAAATGAATATAATATGGATTTTTGAAGTGGACTTATGTGGATAAATGACCTTTTTAAAAGGTCTAGTGACAACCAAGAACAACAAAAATGTCCACTGTGGCCCATTAAATAGAACTTGATTTATGGAGTCAGTATAAATTTGATTCATCAAATTTGGAGGTAATATGAATATTTGGGAGATTTTACAAGTTTCTGGAAAAAGAAAAAGACAAACGAAGGGGGGGTTATACCTATACTGCACACTGGGTGCAGCATAGAGCCGCAGCACACTGGGCCGGCCCAGCTGCACGGCCACGCGTGTGCTGGGGCCACATCAAAGGCGTACTAGGGCAGTATGCGTCCCTGCGGGGCAAGCAGCTTCCCTGGTCCCGCCTCCACTTAACCTGACCTGCGGGGCCGGCATGGTTGCTGCTGCCGCCGACAGGCGGGGCCGGCGAGCTGACGCGGTGTCGTCCTCAACCTCCCGCCCGAAGCATAGGAGGCGAGGCAGGGGGACGTCGACGGCGACTACTGGCGCTACCGGCCACCGTTTCCGGTGATCCGGCCACCAGCGTGCTCGGGGAGACGAGCCGCATCCGTTACCCCTGTCAGCGCGTCCCTGGCAGGACGGATATGAGCGGGGCCATGGCCACGGCGCACGGCGGTGCCGGCGAGTCCAGGGAACACGGCACGACCACGGGGAGGAGAAGGAAAAGCGCGGGAGGGGCCCGCAGTGATGGTGGAGGTGCTCTGGTGTGGTCTAGAGGGGAGGAGGAGGAGTGGTGGGCGCGAATTTAGGCAGAGTCCGGTGGCTCGGCTCCGGCCATGGGGAGCGACGGAGGGCTCGGCGAGAGGGTTGGATGGGTCGAGGATGCTTCTAGGAGGAAGAGGGGACAAATGGAGTGGAGAGGAGGGCTCGCAACGGCCTCATATGGGCGCGGCTAGGAGCATCGTGGGCGGAGCTCACGGCCACGGCCCAGGGCGTCGCCAAGGGCCAAACGAGCGCTTGGGGGCATGTCTGAGGTGCTCGTGGGTGTGGTCCAGGTCAAGGGAGAGAAAAGAGGGAGCGGGGACAAGTCAGAGGCATCGCGCATGTGAGCCTACCCATTGGAGCCCTCGGGCGACCGGTGCGCATGCGAGAGGAGGCAGTAGGAGGGAGAGAGAGGAGGGGGCCAGAACGGTGGCGTGTTGTGGACGTAGAGGCACCTCGCCTGGCGTGAGGGTGAGGCTCAAGGTGGTGGAGGAGCACAGCGTCAACGGTCGGGTACTCTGCCAGGCGCTCCAAAGCGCGCATATGGCCGGCATCCTTGGCTTTTCCGCACGCACTCGCGCGTCCACTTGTGTCTGAGAGCTGAAGGGGGGGGGGTAAACAATGGGAAAGTGGCATTGGATGCCCTGGGGAGCTAGTAGAGGAGAGAAGGGGTGGAGAGAGTGTGAAAATGTTGCCGCCCAGAGAAGAAAAGTGGATCCCCGCCCCCTTCATCATTGTCTCTCGGGCAGGGAAGCATACCAGAGGTAGAGGGGGACTAGTAGAGGTTGTGGGAAGAATTTCAGCTCATGGAGATTAGTGGAAATGGCCAAAACATGCATTTTAAGTTTCTACCAGAAGGTGTTTGATGTTGGTTTGGGAAAGAAGATGATTTCCATTTGTCATTAGGCTCCACAGGGTGAAATGTAACATATAATTAGGGCCTTTCACCCATTTTGAGATCATTTGGGCAAAGTTGCCAATGCAACTTTTGTAAACCCTAGAAATTGGCAGAAATGAACTTGTGTAGATCTAGTTGATCAAATCACTTCTCCTTGATGCACCACTTGGTGTGGAGGCCTCATTTGGTCATGTTATCATGCTCACAAAAGTTGGAATCAAGGAGAGAAAGTTGGTTATGTAGAGTTGTTCAAATTTGGTTCTGGACAGGAAGGGTTTTGGGGCACTTTGATCAATTTAACTTGTTCTCCAACTTGTGGCACTTGGTCTAGATGAATTATTAGACCATTTTAGCATGTGTACCAAGCTTTAGAGTATTTAGGAAAGTTTGCTAATGCAAAGTTGTTCAAACTAGAAAAAGGGCAGAAATGGTTTTGAGAGGGTTTCATGGGGTTATGCTATTCTCCATGACATGAGACTTGGTAATATCGTCACATATGTCATATGTGACATGCTAGAATTTTCTTGGAATTTTTAGAGAATACTTCCTTTGTAAATATTGCAAGGTCTTGAAATATACAGGAAGGGTTTTTGAGGGGTTTGACCAATATTTTGAACATGACCATGTGTTGAAACTCTTATATATGGAAAATATATGTCCAATGAGTTTCCCTAAATTTTCACAAATATTTTTAAAGCATAAAAATAATTTTAACCTATTAAAGACCATTTCTGGCCTAAAGAAAAAGCCTTTAAATAAAATAGAAAATTAACTTTTAAAATTATATTTTTGTGGTTTATGGGATCCCTATACCTAATAGGAGTCAAAAGTATTCTTTGAAAGATTTTTAATACCCCAAATCAAGTACTTGCAGTGCAACCTCAATCCAGGGGTTTTTTGGAAAACTAAATTTAGAAAATACTTTTTGGCCAAATTATTTTTGTAAGAAATTATTTTTATGTCCTATACACATGGCATGATCATTGGTTCAAGAGTTTTGAGCAAGGAGATGAAGTATAGGAGTTGGAGGATTTATTTGATTCTTAGAGCACTTGCAAACAACAGACAAAATCCAATCAATGCAAAGTCCAAAACACTCAAAAGTTTTTTTCAAACCACATTTTATCATTATTTATCATCTTAAGTGTTGTGCCATGAAAATCAGGGTGTGACAGACCTATCTCCCTTACAAGAATCTCGTCCCCGAGATTCCCAAACTAGGCGTGGAAAGGAGTACGGAACTTGGATTTGGGGTAGTCTTCACGTCCTCATACTGCTTCTGCTTCTGAGTGGTGCTCCATTGAACCTTGAAGTACTTGATGGTGTGGCTTCGTGTATGACGTTCTGCTTGATCCAGGTTGCTAAGGGTTTCTCGCATATGCCAGGTTGGGCTGGAGGTTGGTGGCTTGACGATCGATGTCCTTGTAGAGATCGGGCTAGCTAGGAAGTTGGAAATGTTTCCGGAGTGGTGTCGTGTGGAAAAACGCTGCACAGTAAGTGAGTTAGGTGGTAACTCTAGCTGGTAGCCATCTATTTCTCGTCTTGCAGTGATCTCAGAGGGGGTTGTTAAATCTTGGTGTGAGCTTCCCTTGTCATGGAAATGCTTGGTTCCCTAGAGAGAAGTGGTTTGCAGATACGCGTGGTCTTTGATGAGAAAGTTCACTCCTTGGTGATGGTGGTTGGTATGGTTCTTCCTCCTTGACATGGTGGTCTTCAGATGTTCCTTGACTGGCTGAATGACTCTTCTTCTGTCTTCGGGTAGGCAAGTATATCTCCAAATAATGATGACAACCATCTTGTTCGAGTACTCCGTGAAGAGTTGCCCACGGGGTACATAGGGTATAGGTTGGGGTATCGGTGGTGGTCACGGTTGAGTATTGGTCAGGGTCTTCTCGACCTAGAGTCAGGGCCCAAGGTCATGATTCGACCATGATGTGGCTTGGTAAGGCGTAAGGGTTTCAAGGACTCTAGTGTGCGAGTGAATGTTCATCATCCCATCCTTGAGCACAGTTCCTGAGACGCCAATTGTTCTATCTAGTCCTCCAAACAGATCACCTTATACCACCAAAAGTACCAACTCGTGTAGGTCAGCTCCAATCATTACTCATGCTATTATTATTTCTCATGACTCTCGAGAGGAGGTGTAACAAAATCATATATGTCTACAATCCCCAAACTCATATGTATGTTTACCCCTAAAAATCCATGGGTAGAATATACAAGCTGCTAAGCTTGAATGTGGCAATCCAAGTGCTCAACCTATTCTTCCAAGGTCTAAGATAAAGCATTTCTATCCTAAGGAAACACGTCGTAAGCCACTCCAAGATCTTGTTTCCTTCCTATGAATCAACTCCAATAACCCATTAACTACACCAATCACTACATGATCCAGTAGTTCTACAAATCCAATCTCTATGGTGTCCCACAAGATCTTCTAATATCCTACAATTCTCAAATACTTGAAAGGGATACCTTGCTATGGTCAGTCCACCAATTTCCATTATCATGGTCATGTAAACTCCAAGGTCAGGCGTATATAGATCCCTAAATCATCTCCGACAATTAATCCAATCTCCTAGTTTATCGTCCACCGAGAAACATGGTATCACGATTGAGATCATCAGTCTAAATCCAAATTACTATGGACCAGGTAGATATACATCATCATCTATATTCAACTAGAATCACCTACTTAAATCCAAATCTCATGTCCAACGAGAATTTCTTCACTTTTCCCCAAGTCATTATCGTAATATCAACTATCTCCTATCAATATCCCCTAGCTAAGACAAATCCCTATTCCTCCAAGAATTCCAGCTTGCGATCATAATTGTCCTACTAAATCCAATTTACTCAGGGGTAATGAATGTTATGCTACTATATTAACTGATCCCACCAAGTTCAACTACCAACATGAAAGCCTTATAATCCACTGAGGAGTCTCGGATAATTCCTCAAGGTCACTGGTATAAACTCATCAAGTCATTAGTCCTTTATTCCTATATCCTCAAACTGATCTTTCCTATGGCATCGCCAACTCTTGTGCTATATTAGGACGACAATGTGCTTGCTCATTACGTCCACTAGTTCCATAATGAACCCAGTGTTGTGCAAGGTTACTGAGGCTTAACTGATTTTCTTGCAATTCTGTGGGTTAACCTCATGGTTAAGGATTCGTTCTGGGGTATATCGTGAAGTCTCGAAGGGTCTAGGGATGGGCTTCTAATCTTGAGGAGTAGACATAACGCTACTGGGTTGCACTAGGTCGAGGAGGTTGTAGCAGAAGTCTTCATTGCTACTTGGTTGCCGAGGCAGAATCCTTGGTGTAGCTTGTCTTGCCGGTCTTCAGTTGAGGAGAGAGATGAGAGGGAAAAGTAGCATAGAGGAGGGGGATGCCAAAAGGGGGTTCTATAGTGCAAGTGCAAACAAACAAGTGCCAAAAGAGCCCAGCACAAGCATCAAGATAAGGAAGGTGATATTTTCGCGTACTTGTTGCCTAGGGCAAAAAGAGCGACTGATATCAAAACACAAACAACTAAAAAAAAGCAGCACACAATCATGGTTCTATTCGAACCATCATATGGATTCGACTGCGCATAGGGGGTACACGACTCATCCTACCCTAGGGGTTCTCGGACTAAGTAGTCGTGCTTTACTTCGTGCCTCGTGCAGTCTTCTAGGTTTTCCTCAGGTGTTGCTACGTCTCTTGTATTTGTTCGATGAAACAATCCGGGTTGAGCATGAAGATTCTTCGACAACTTCTCGCTTGTTGAAGTGATGGGGTGAAGGTGGCTCCTCGTAACTGGCATTGACTTGGTCTTCCATTGTCTTCTTAATCACGACGATCCCTTTTTGTCTTCTAAACCGTCGATGGTACCAGGTAGGTAATCCTTTATGCAATGACATTATCAAGGCATAATAGAGGTCCATCATGTCGGTTACGTTGATGACAACATCGACACCAAGAGCGGGGGATGAGGAGAACCGTTTTCCTGCTCACTATGGTGAGGCGGACCAAATGGCTAGGTTCTCATCCATCGGTGGTTGTCGATACAACAACGGTAGTGACAAGGTTACTCTATTAGCGATGTATATCATGATCTTGCATATCCTATGCCCTGATCATCGTAGGCTAAGGTTGCATCATCTTGGGGTAGTGTCAAGGGTGTCACCATCTCCTGGGTCTTCATGTCCTCATTCCTCGAGGATGTATCTTCTGTTGGTATCGTCTTGTTGTGATGTCACCAATCTTGTGTTCAGGAGATGTGGGTGAATGTCTGGCAAGGCATCTTCCTTCTAGATTATCCATGAGGATTACAAGGAATCCAGTGGTCAGGGGCATAAGGGTTCTAGCAACCAAAGGTTTTGAAGGGGAAGAGATCAATAAGGAAAGTATACCTTAGTTTTCGAAAAACTGAGAAGGGAGTTTTGAAAACTAGTAGTAGTTTTGGAAATAGTTTTACCCTAACTAACGACCATGCTAACTAAGGCTTCCTACAGTCAGGATGGCTCTGATACCAGCTCTGTGGGGACCCCGACTCATAAGTCGTGATCACCGAATGCACGTGTACAGTGATCCCAGAGATCAATGCTCACTGAACACACAGAAGCTGAATAACAAGAGTCTTACATCCATTCATACAGTTTTTCACAAATTATGACCATTATGGTCAAGTCTTGAATATATCATCGCAGCGGAAATCTTCGTCAACTTGAACCCATGCCATCTGCCTTAACCCTACAGGCATTCTGACTGGGAAGCGTCCTAGCTCGCATGATCGTCACCAAAATCGCTCCTTCGTGTACCCGCTCTTTCAAGCCTGGCCAAGTAAATAGCTAGGGACAAGCCAGTGAGTACGTTTGAATGTACTCGCAAGCAACCCAAGAGTGATAACAAAAGAATTATGCAAAGCTCTACTGCTTAATTGGCATTTTTGCAGAAAGCTAGTTTTTCTCATGTAAGTATGATCAACATTTATCAAGGACATGAGTGCGTCTACAACAAGTATCAGGAGGTTACAGACATCAACATCGAGAAAGAGTTATGAACAACTCATGCTCAAGCTCATCGTGACTTTCCTCACGAGTCACATCATCAATATCACCAAACTGTGTTGTTTTTTAGAAACATATGGACATAGCCCAAGAGCGGTTACCCAACTGTCCTTGACCATGGACACGGCTATTTGAATAGTTTTACACTCTGCAGAGGTTGCACACTTTACCCACAAGATCCGGGGAACTTCCGTGTCATCCACGACCCGCGGTACCTCAAGTACCCGGGGTAAGCACCCGATCAGTACCTTTCCCTAGACGACACTAACATGGAGTCCACTCGATTGGTAGTAACCCCCGTGCCCAACATTATCACATAACATTTTCGTGGAGCCACGCGCCATAATCATCTCACATCACAAGCACGGGGTACCAACGGTGTGTCCGGTGCCCCATAAAAATGTTCTTGGCCGCCCTACCTGGCACGACCCCGTCCCGAGAGAGAGCACCAACTCCCCCCATCACTAGTAATCCGGGCTCCAAGCTAGTATCGACCTAGGTAATCAATAATGCCCTTTCCCATACAAGGGTAGAGTGGTTGTGCATGTAAGGTTGGAATAACGGTCGCAACTTAAACCAATCCGTTTTTTAAAACAACACTCACACTTGCCTCGGTACACCACTTCGTCATCAAGTGGTTACCCGTCTCATTACCTCCCTCAGGCATAAGTGGCACCCGAAGGGGTTTTCAAAAAGTCTTTTGTAAATACTTTGCCTCCATCACCATGCATATTCCTGTCCCTTTTTGCGTAGCACTACTTTAGCATCCTATCTACCCCCACCGGCATAAACCTCATAGAAAGGTAGGGTCATGCATCATGCAAGTGTCAACGAGAAAAGCAACGGAGGCAACCCACCTCAAGTGGTCACCTGTTTACCATGACTTCGATGCAAGCAATAAAAGTGTCATATGACATGCATAAAAAGGGTTTCTTAGACATGGTCAAAGGCTGCTTGCCTGGTTCATCAAAGTTTTGAAATCTTCTGGTCCTTGTCCAATTACACCGTCTACTCCGTCAACTAACGCCGGAAACAATCACAATAAGCAACACAACAAGGCAGAAAATAAAAGTGCTCTAAAAATATGAGGTTGACTTTTCTAGGACTTCTATGGTTATATGAAAAATAACCAGAGTGGTTTCATTGGAATTGGATCACTGGGTTATTTCTGAACATTTCAATATGATGGGATAAATGGATTCAATGGATCTGCAAGTAGTCCACAGAATGCCTTTTTACAAAAATGAGTAAAAGTACCCATTAAATCAGGCATGATTTTAGAACCATTTAGAAATTGGTTTCACTGGATTTGGAGTTGAAATGAATATAATATGGATTTTTGAAGTGGACTTATGTGGATAAATGACCTTTTTAAAAGATCTAGTGACAACCAAGAACAACAAAAATGTCCACTGTGGCCCATTAAATAGAACTTGATTTATGGAGTGAGTATAAATTTGATTCATCAAATTTGGAAGTAATATGAATATTTGGGAGATTTTACAAGTTTCTGGAAAAAGTAAAAGACAAACGAAGGGGGGGTTATACCTATACTGCGCACTGGGTGCAGCATAGAGCCGCAGCGCACTGGGCTGGCCCAGCTGCACGACCACGTGTGTGCTGTGGCCACGTCAAAGGCGTACTAGCGCAGTATGCGTCCTTGCGGGGCAAGCAGCTTCCCTGGTCCCGCCTCCACTTAACCTGACCTGCGGGGCCGGCTTGGTTGCCGCTGCCGCCGATAGGCGGGGCCGGCGAGCTGACGCGGTGTCATCCTCAACCTCCCGCCCGAAGTAGTGGAGGCGAGGCAGGGGGACGTCGACGGCGACTGCCGGCGCTACCGGCCACCCTTTCCGGTGATCCGACCACTAGCGTGCTCGGGGAGACGAGCCGCATCCGTTAACTTTGTCAGCGCATCCATGGGAGGACGGATATGAGCGTGGCCATGGCCACGGCGGACGTCGGTCCCGGCGTGTCCAGGGAACATGGCACGACCACGGGGAGGAGAAGGAGAAGCGCGGGAGGGTCCCGCGATGATGGTGGAGGTGCTCTGGTGTGGTCTAAAGGGGAGGAGGAGGAGTGGTGGGTGCGAATTTAGGCAGAGTCCGGCGGCTCGGCTCCGGCCATGGGGAGCAACGGAGGGCTCGGCGAGAGGGTTGGATGGGTCGAGGATGCTTCTAGGAGGGAGAGGGGACAAATGGAGTGGAGAGGAGGGCTCACAACAGCCTCATATGGGCGCGGCTAGGAGCACCGTGGGCGGAGCTCACGGCCACGGCCCAAGGTGTCGCCAGGGGCCAAACGAGCACTTCGGGGCATGTCTGAGGTGCTCGTGGGCGTGGTCCAGGTCAAGGGAGAGAAAAGAGGGAGCGGGGATGAGTCAGAGGCGTCACGCGTGTGAGCCTGCCCATTGGAGCCCTCGAGCGGCCGATGCGCATGCGAGAGGAGGCAGCAGGAGGGAGAGAGAGGAGGGGGCCAGAACGGTGGCGTGTTGTGGACGTCGAGGCACCTCGACTGGCGTGAGGGTGAGGCTCGAGGTGGTGGGGGAGCACGGCGTCAACGGTCGGGTGCTCTGCCAGGCGCTCCAGAGCGTGCATATGGCTGGCATCCTTGGCTTTTCCATGCGCACTCGCGCGTCCACTTGTGTCTGACAGCTGAAGGGGGGAGTAAACAATGGGAAAGTGGCATTGGATGCCCTGGGGAGCTAGTAGAGGAGAGAAGGGGTGGAGGGAGAGTGAAAATGTTGCTGCCCAGAGAAGAAAAGTGGATCCCTGCCCCCCTTCATCATTGTCTCTCGGGCAAGGGAGCATACCAGAGGTAGAGGAGGACTAGTAGAGGTTGTGGGAAGAAGTTCAGCTCATGGAGATTAGTGAAAATGGCCAAAACATGCATTTTAAGTTTCTACTAGAAGGTGTTTGATGTTGGTTTGGGAAAGAAGATGATTTCCATTTGTCATTAGGCTCCGCGGGGTGAAATGTAACATATAATTAGGGCCTTCCACCCATTTTGAGATCATTTGGGCAAAGTTGTCAATGCAACTTTTGTATACCCTAGAAATTGGCAGAAATGAACTTGTGTAGATCTAGTTGATTAAGTCACTTCTCCTTGATGCACCACTTGGTGTGGTGGCCTCATTTGGTCATGTGATCATGCTCACAAAAGTTGGAATCAAGGAGAGAAAGTTGGTAATGTAGAGTTATTCAAATTTGGTTCTGGACAGGAAGGGTTTTGGGGCACTTTGATCAAGTTAACTTGTTCTCCAACTTGTGGCACTTGGTCTAGATGAATTATTAGACCATTTTAGTATGTGTACCAAGCTTTAGAGTATTTAGGAAAGTTTGCTAATGCAAAGTTGTTCAAAGTAGAAAAAGGGCAGAAATGGTTTTGAGAGGGTTTCATGGGGTTATGCTATTCTCCATGACATGAGACTTGGTAATAGCGTCACATATGTCATATGTGACATGCTAGAATTTTCTTGGAATTTTTAGAGAATACTTCCTTTGTAAATATTGCAAAGTCTTGAAATATCTAGGAAGGGTTTTTGAGGGGTTTGACCAATATTTTGAACATGACCATGTGTTGAAACTCTTATATATGGAAAATATATGTCCAATGAGTTTCCCTAAATTTTCACAAATATTTTTAAAGCATAAAAATAATTTTAACCTATTAAAGACCATTTCTGGCCTCAAGAAAAAGCCTTTAAATAAAAAAAATAGAAAATTAACTTTTAAAATTATATTTTTATGGTTTATGGGATCCGTATACCTAATAGGAGTCAAAAGTATTCTTTGAAAGATTTTTAATACCCCAAATCAAGTACTTGCAGTGCAACCTCAATCCAGGGGTGTTTGGAAAACTAAATTTAGAAAATACTTTTTGGCCAAATTATTTTTGTAAGAAATTATTTTTATGTCCTATACACATGGCATGATCATTGGTTCAAGAGTTTGGAGCAAGGAGATGAAGTATAGGAGTTGGAGGATTTATTTGATTCTTAGAGCACTTGCAAACAACAGACAAAATCCAATCAATGCAAAGTCCAAAACACTCAAAAGTTTTTGTCAAACCACATTTTATCATTATTTATCATCTTAAGTGTTGTGCCATGAAAATCAGGGTGTGACATGCGTGCCAGTTGTCCAAAAATATCTTATCCACCTAACGGTCATATCAGACAAGGGCATTTATGTCTTATCATGTCGAGCTGCTCCCTAGGCTATAAATAGCTGCCCCCTATAACCACTAGTTGGTTGGCTGCTCCGAGAGAAACCGACACTTGTCATTTGAGAGCAACCCATCCTTCGAGGACTTTGAGCGAAAATCATCGAGTGAGGAAAATCCCAAACCCAAACACCTACAAACCCCAAAGTGATTGAGCATCACTAAAGAGATTGATCATGCGTGGATCCGACGCTTGTTACCTTTGAAGACTGTGCTTCTTCTACATGGTTAGGCGTCATGGTCTAGAGCATCCAAGAGGAATTGTGGATCGCCGAGTGACCGAGTCTGTGAAGGTTTGGAAGTCGCCTGAAGACTTACCACGAGTGATTGGATGAGATCTATGTGATCTTAGTTCAAGGGGAATACGGTGAGGACTTGGTGTCCGGGACTGTGTGTTCTCGAGTTTAAATACTCAGCCGCTCCAACCAGACGTACAACTGAGACAGCAGTTGGAACTGGTCTACCAAATCATTGTCTTCACCAACCTTACTGGTTCTATTTCCTCAACTCTTTCATTTCCTCATTACTGTGTTAAGTGGTTGTTCGTATCTGTGTTTGAAGACTTTGACTGAAGACTTTCTAAATTTCCTCAGTTCAATTTCTTCAGTCTGCTTGTCTTCATCTTGTGTTATCCTGTGTTTACGCTTTCTGTACTCTGTGCTTGTCTTCGTTTTATTATGATGACTATGTGTGTATCCTGTTATACTTACTTCTGAGTACATATTCCGCTGCTAGTAGTTCTTCGCTAAGGAATTTCCTCACCGGAAAATTCCTCAAGTGAAGAATTCATAAAAATCGCCTATTCACCCCCCCTCTAGTCGATATAACACACTTTCAGGAAGCCCGTTCCCCTCCTCTGCCCACCGATCCACAGCTGGATCCAGAGCGCGGGAGCGCGGCGCGCCCATGCCGCTGGGCGCTAGGCCTGAGTTGTGGCCAGAGTGGCCAGCGGCGCAGCGAGGGTTGGGGTGTGGCCGCCGCGGCCGGAGTGGCCAGCGGCGTGGGGCGGGGAGGGAGCTAGCTTCGAGCCGGTTAAATTTTCTTGTCATAGTACTATTGCCGTGGTAAAAGGCTTGGTTTTCAGTTTTTGAGAGAGAATCAGAGGTTTTGGTCGATTTTTCTGATAAACTGGTGGATGAATCGATGAAGCGCTGGTGCGGGAAAACGTACAGTCCAAAAACACGCGAGAATCGCTTGTCTTTGTATTGATAGAAGAAGAGGCTTGTATTCCCATCTGGCAAGCCAAAGTGGGAAGATAAGAATCTCTCTTATCATTAGGCGACACTTCAATGGATGGTGGTAGGAGATTCTAATGAGATCTTGTATTCCCATGAGAAGGAGGGAGGCGCTCCTTGACCCATGGACATGATGCAGAATTTAAGGGATGCCCTAGTTGAATGTGAACTTGAAGACATGGGATATATATAGGGGACCAATTCACTTGGAGGAGAAGGAGGCTATGTGAGAGATTAGATCAGGCAGTGGGAACATGCAGTTTCATGGATTGTTCCCGCACTCAAAGGTGACCAATGCAGACCACTCAAAATCAAACCATAGACCGGTATTATGCAGGGTACTATACAACATGCAAAACTAAAACAATTTGAAGCGCGTTGGCTTAGAGAGGATGATGTGGTGCAGCTTGTAAATGATGTGTGGGAGCATACTAATCCAATGGCGTCCCTTGCAGCTCGCACGACGCAGGTCTATGCTGCAATGCATGAATGGGATCACGTCATTATGAAGGTGTCGTAGAAATGCCTAAAGAATTTAAAGGGGCAGTTGGAAAGACTGCGGTTGAGGCCTCTTGCTGATGAGATGGCAGACCGGCAGCGATAGATACTGATAGAAATCAAGGAAAACTTGGAGAAGGAAGAGATTTATTGGGTTCAGCAAAATTGAGCAAATTGGCCAAAATTCGGTAACAGGAATACTAATTTCTTTAATAACTTTGCATCGGCGGGGGAAAAGAGAAATCATATAAAGCGCCTAATGGATAATAGTGGTGTTTGGCAGGAAGATATCGAGTCCATGAGGAGTTTGATCTCTGAATACTTTTTGCATCTTTTTTACTTCGGAAGTGAATGAACTATCAGTTGATGTTTTGAATAAAGTGAAAAGGTGTGTTACCGAATATATGAATGAGTCTCTCCTAGCTTCGTACATAGCAGAGGAAGTCAAAAAAGCTCTATTCAACATAGGAGTTCTCAAGGCGCACGGGCGTGATGGCCTACACACAATTTTTGCAAAAATTTGGCAAATCTTAGGAGAGATTTTGGTGATGGATGTTTTGGAAGCGGTGAATAGTGGAGTTATCCCGGATGGATGGAACTCAACTACTGTTGTTCTTATACCGAAGGTGGATAACCCGGAGCACAATTCCGGCCTATCATTTTATGCAACGTGGTTCACAAGGTATTATCAAAGATGTTGGCTTCCCGGTTAAATGTGTTTCTTCCTGATATTATTAGTGAAACTCAAAGTGCATTCATGCCGTGTCAGATAATAACTGATAATGTTATTGTTGCTTATGAATGTTTGCACACAATGAAGAAAAGGAATAAGGGTAAATTTGGCACATGTCCTGTTAAGCTAGACATGCATAGAGCATATCATTGCATTGAGTGGGTTTTTCTGGAAGATTTTCTTGGCAAGCTTGGTTTTGATGACAGGTGGATCCAGCTTGTTATGCCATGTGTTACCTCAGTTCAGTACAAGTCAGATTTAACTCAAACGAGACCCTCCTACTTACGTCGGTGAGGGGGCTGCGGTAGGGGGACCCCTTGTCCCCATATCTCTTTCTACTATATGGGGAGGGGCTTACTGCTTTAATTGCTCACGAGGAGGAAGCTAGCAATTTATGTGGTGTCTAGGTTTGTCAGGATTCCCCAAGGATTTCACATCTACTATTTGTTGATGATTCTCTTGTCTTGATGAGAGCAGACCAAGGAAATGCTACCACCTTGCAGAGAGTCCTAGATGATTATTGCGTAGCCTCGGGACAACTGGTTAGTGAAGCAAAATATTCCATGTTTTCAGTTGTAACACACTTGTGGAGACCAAGACCGAGGTTTGTCAAATTCTCAACATCATGACGAAATCACTCTCAGATAAGTACTTGAGCCTTCCATCAATGATTGGGGTGGACCGGGTGGATTGTTTCAAACATATCATTGAGAGAATTCAAGATATAGGTAATGGTTGGAAGGAGAGAACCCTTTCTTTTTGTGGCAAAGAAGCATTTTTTAAAGCGGTGGCCCAAGCCATCCCTACGTATGCGATGAGTGTGCTCAAATTCCCAAAGGAAATCTATACGGGGATCACTAATGCCATGTCGCATTATGGTGGGGTGATGAGAAGAACCAACAACAGATGCACTGATTTGCATGGTGAAAATGTGTCTACCAAAGGAAAGAGGTGGTATGGGTTTTTGTGATGTGCACAGTTTTAATTTGGCTATGCTAGCCAAACAATGTTGGATATTGATTGAAAATTATGATTCCTTGTGGGCAAGGGTATTGAGAGAAAGATACTACCCAACAGGAGATATTTTGAACTATGAACTGAAGAAGGGGTCATCATATGTTTGGCAAAGTATATGGGCGGGGATACAAACCTTCAAGAAAGGTTACATTCGGAGAGTGGGTAATGGAGCCAAGATAAATATTTGGGATGATTGTTGGATACCGAGCAGTGCTTCTAAGAAGATTGTGACTGCACGTGGAAATCAAGTTCTATCACGAGTCAGTGAGCTCATTGACCCAGTATCTGATGAATGGGACGAGCAATTGATCTGAGACAATTTTTAGCATATTGATGCTGAACGTATCCTCCATATACCTATTTTTTATAATGATAACGAGGACTACGTTGCATGGCATCTAACAAAGAACGGTATATTTTCTGTATGATCAGCGTACTACAAGCAGTGGGAAGAAATTTTTTGTACAAGCACAGATAGTTCAGGAGGTATTGGGGGTTCTAGCAGTATCTGGTATGGTGCAAGCTATGGCACCTCGACTTACCAGGCAAGATTACAAAAGAATCTACGGAGATGCTTGCACAATGCACTACCATGCTTGAGTGCTCTAGTCAAGCGCCACATTGGCAACAACCTTGTATGTCCGTTTTGCAAAGATGGGCCAGAGGAGGCTACCCATATGCTCTTCACATGTGGTTGTGCACAGGCTGTTTGGGAGGCCCTGGATTTGAGACATCACGTGTCCAACGCAACCCCAGTTAACCGTTCAACGGCTAGTATGATTGAGCTTTGGCTTTGTGATGAATCCTATCAAGACATTCATTTGGACCCTGTTATAACTCCGGAGCTAATGGCAAAAGCTTTTTGGTATATATGGTGGCAAAGGGGATAGATTATGAGAGGAGAAAATTTCCAGTCCTCAGACCGAACAACACAAGCAATCTTTGCATGAACTTTGAACTATGTAAGGGCAGCGGGAAAGGCACCAACCACGCCAAAACTAAACGAGTGGCCGGTCGCTGGTCGCCCTCGCAGATCAACAAGTGCTCAATGTAGATGCCTCTTTTTCGGATGATGTTTACTAGCAATCATGTGGCTCGATCATCCGAGGTCATAGGGGAAATTTTATCAGAGCATCCACAACAAGTATTGAACATGTTGTAGACATAGTCTCGACTGAGGCTGGCTCTATATGAAGGGTTGAAACTTGCAGTGAGTATTGGGTGTCATAAAATCTTGGTGAGATTAGATAATATCATGGTGATTGATACGTGAAGCACAATGAAGGTCATTCCATGGCGGCGGCTCCTGTTATTAATGACTGTCATTCTATTTTGGTTGAGTTTGGGAAGGTTACTATTGAGTATTATAATAGGTAGTCTAATGTAGTTACTCACGAGCTAGCTAAATGGGGTCGTGTTAATCCCCCATCTATATGGGTGGATGAGCCCCTAGCTTTATCGTTAAACTTTTAGGAGACGATGTATCTGTTATTTAAGTTTTAATAAGCCTAAAGGCCTTCCCGTCAAAAAAGAGAAAGAGAAAGCAGAGGCTTGTTAATGCCAACCCTATATGATGCATTCTGCATCATATAAACAACCTTTCACACATGAATTGGTGAGCAACCGATAATCTGAGTCGGCCTATTAATACGTTCTATCGATCCTGGTTTTGGAAGCCAGTTTTTACTCGTAGGTGAATCTTCTAGGAGGTTCTTGCACATTTTCTTTTCTTCTGCTTTTTATTTTTTATTTATTTTTGGTTTTTCTTTTTTGCTTTTGTTTTATTTGTTGTTTCTTTTTAAACCTTTTCAAAATATTAAGGTTCATGAAAATGTTTGGAAATTTCAAAAAAAATATTTTCAACTAAAAAATAACATTTAAGAAAGTATTTTATGTTTTTAAATTTTTATTCATAAATTCAAAAACAATTCTTATTTTTTTAAACGTCTATAAATTTTAAAAATTGTTTGTGTTTTTAAAAAATTATTTAGAATGTCAAGAAATGTTCCTATTTTCAATTTTTTTCTCACAAAATAAAAAAATGTTCGTGTTTCTCTAAAATGTTAAGGAATTTCAAAAAATGTTTGGGCTTCTAAAAAATTGTTCAGAATTTCAAAAAATGTTCCCATTATCAAATTTTGTTCACAAAAGAAGACTATTCAAGAATTTCAAAAAATATTCGTGTAATAAAAAATTGTCCCTATCTTTTGTGTCAAAAAAAATCTTTTTTTCAAAAGTTTGTATTCAAATTTTGAAAAATGAATCGAATTAAATTTTCCATGTTAATGAAAAATATCAAACAAAAAAAACTATTGAGGAAAACCGTCACTACAGTCAGCTCCTAAAGAACGCTAAAGGTGCCGGTTGAGGTTTCGGGCGCCCACGCAACTTCTCCTATGGGCCGGCCCATCACGAGGCAGCATTAAGATCGCTCGCCAGCGCACACCTTTCATCCTTTCTCTCTTTTTTCTTTCTTGGAAGTGGGGCGCGCCTAGTTGAGCTTTGCTAAAGTGAAGAAGTTATGTGGCGTCAACATGCACGTATATAGTGGCTTTCAAGGGAGATAACAACTTAAATTTTTTCCATTCGAAAGCGAGCGCACACAAGGCTAAAAATCAAATCACAGAGCTGTAGCGTCTAGATGGTTCTGCATGTTCGTCCTAGGTTGTCGGTGAAAACGACACCTATGGGATCACTGGAATCCCTACTACGGTCGGCGGGCTCGAGGTTGTGGAAAGAGCGGGTCTAGGAGCCAGCACAAGGATCCTTTACCCAGGTTCGGGCCGCGAGGACGCATAATACCCTAGTCCTGCTTTGGTGTATATCTGAATGTTCTTGTGTTCTTAAACTAGCTGCAGTGCGTGCGTAGTCCAAAAAGCCTGAATCCCTCTGCAGTATGCCTCGGGCCTCCTTCTATAGAAAAAGGGGATGCCACAGTGGCACACAGGAGGTGGAAAGCGCATACGCTGGCTGAGTCTATCCTTTGGCACCGTCGAACAAATGCATTTAATGCGCTGTCGACGTGCCCTTCTTGCTGTCGCCGCTTCGCCTTGCTTCGACACGCGTCCAGGCCAGCGCGGTGTGTAGCGCCATGTAGGCTAGCAGGCTGCTGAGCTGGTGCGGTGGCAGGGTCTTCATGAAGATCTTCATGCCACCACACAGGTGCTTGCTGAGTTGGTCTGGGGCCGCACGTCGCCATGCAGGTGCTCACCTAGCTGGCTGAGCTGGCAGCTGCATGGGAATGGTGGTGGAGTCTTGGCAGGCGCGGGCCTGGCCGCGGCCCCGCTGATGTCCTCGGCAAGGGTCTTGCCGGGGCCCCGGCAAGGGTCTTGCTGCGGCATCACAGTCATCCCCGGCAAGGATCTTGCCGGAGGTCTCGTGGATTTCCTGGGCGGGGATCTTGCCGAGGACCGTTGTCTTCTGGTTCTTATCTGGTTTTGTGTGTTTATGATCTTCACGAAGAGCTGCATGCCACCATGGAGGCGCCTCCCGAGCCTTGGTTCCAACGTGATTGATGGCGTTGGAACCCTTGGGCTCAAGGGTGGCACGCTCTGCTGGCGCTGGGCAAGTTGCCCCGGCAAGGGTCTTATCGGGGCCGCGGAGGCTGCCCCGGCAAGGGTCTTGCCGGGGGAGCCTACCTTGCCCTCTCTGCTCCTTGTGTTTCTAGTCTTGGCATTGCCTTGATTGTCTTGTGGCTTCGGCTTCCCTCCTCCGCCCTGCTAAGCGCGGCCATGGGTGCGGCTCTGACTGTCCATGCACAAGTAAAGGGGTACAAAGGAGATCCCCTACTTTTGTGCACCAACAGGAGCCCCCGGGCCTGGGCCATACATAAGTGCGACGCGTTGTTGGGCTAGGCCCAGAACAGTGCGCGGGCAGGCGGGGCAGATTTTTACCGCGGTAACTTTTTCGCCCGCTGCGCCTCCCCACGACCCGTGTTGAGTGCGCGACATGTAGGGTCGTGTGTGATGTGGGGGCATGCGTGGGGTGCCTGCTGTACGCAGGCGTCATGTCGCAGTAAATGGTAAAGAGGCGGCCTGCGCCTTCCCCATAAAAAAGAATAACCGCAGGCGCGCTGCTCATTTACCCGTTGTGCCTTCTCCAATCTCGGAACTGCCGTCCCTATCTTCTTCCTCCTCGAGCTCTCGCTTTTGCTTGTCGCCGCTGTGCCCCCATTGCTTTCGATCCTTTGCCTCCTCCCAGCCGCCATGGCGCCCAAGACTGGCAAGGGCAAGGGGCGGCCAAGGATGCCGGGGAGAGGGAGGCATCGGAGAACGAGGCAGCGGTGCGGCGGGCACAGTTCGCCTACTTCTCCCTGTCGACGGTGGATGGGATCCACCTCAAGGACTTATTCTTGCCTCTGTGGGGTAGGAAGACGAAGGGGCACCCTAGCACGCGTGTCATCCCCGCCGATTGCGCCAAGGTCGGGCCTAATTGGTACCCCGTTTTCGTCGATTTCTTCTCCTGTGGACTCTGTCTCCCTTTCTCTGACTTCTTCAACGACGTCATGCGCACCTTCGGCTTTCGCCTTCTGGATCTCACGCCGAACACCGTGGCGTGCATGGCTTTCTTTTCCCACCTCTGCGAGGGTTTTGTCGGGATGCTCCCCAGCACGATGCTCTTCCGCCACTACTTCTACCCTCGCCTCCAACCAGGGGGCGCCCTTTTCGAGAGCATCTTCTGGATCCCGAGGGTCCAAGAGAAAGGCACGTATCCAGAGGGTGCCCAGAAGGAGAGGTGGGAGGAGTGGCGGGGCCGGTGGTGCTGGATCGAGGAGGAGAACCCGCCAGAGTTCTACCGGGTTCATCAGAGCCTGCTGACCCGCCGTGGGGATTGGAGCGACCTCGACGCTGACGATGGGAAGCTATCGATCGCCACCACTAGGATCCATCGCCTCACCACGGTCGGGCTCACCCTTGAGATGATCGGGGCAGACTTCATTTGCTGCCGAATAGCCCCGCTGCACAACAAGGGGAGGCCGACTTGGGACTACAGGAATGCAGCTGACATCATAAGGCTCCGCCCTGGCCTGAAGTACAACTTCACGGTGATGGGGCACGCCTACTTCTGCCAAAGGCTTTTCCAGCTCGACGTGTACATCGACGAAAGGGTGGAGAGGACCGGCAGGGCCACGAAGGCCGGAAAGGCCATCAAGGGGCACCTGTTTGGGTTACCGGCAGGAGTGGTCCCGCTGAGCAACAACTCTTGCAAGTGCGCCATCCTTGACATGATGCCGGTCTTCAATGTGCACGGCCTCGACCCATCTTGGGCCGAGCCCCCGGCACGCAAAGTGCAGGAGTTCTTCGACAACTTGTCGGAGGGCTACGACCACGATGAGCCACTGCTCATCCAGGACACCACCCAGGCAGATCTGGACTACATCGCCGCCAGGGTGGCGGAGGTGGAGCTCGCCAAGGAGGCCGGCAGCACTGACGGCGTGGAGGACGAGGCCGACGCGACCGCGGAGGAGAGGGAGCTCGCCCAGTGGGCGGGGTCTGCCCGGGAGGCCAGCGGCGTCAACACCGAGGCCCCCTTGTTGAGGAGGTGGTTGAGGAGTCGACCGAGGAATAGGCCGAGGCCGACAACCCTTCGACCTCGGGAAAAAGGCGTGTCTTGCGACGGGCCAGCTCTGGCGAGCCGGTCCAGCCTGGCAGGACGGAACTATGGCAAGGGGCCCAGGGGGAGTCCATGCGCCAAACGAGGGCCACAACAACAAAGAGGGCGGCGAAGACCGCAGTGGCCAAGAAGAAAGCGACCGCCTCTTCTTCGTCCAAGCGTTGTCGGACTCCATCCCCTTCCCCTCCTCCTGCGGATGTCGACACGGAGGTCATCTTCGATTTTGGGTCTCTCAGCCCAAGGAGAAAAAGGAAGGCAGCGGGAGAGGAGGCGGAGGACGAGTAAGTGTCTGCCCTTCGCCACCTCCGTTCTTTCAGACCGTGCTGCTTTTTTCTGATTTGTTTTCATCTTCGCAGGGACAGGGAGACACTGGCCCAGACGGTGGCGAAGAGGGCTAGGGCCTCGTCGGGCGACCAGCTCTCGGCGGGCGCTTCACGCACGCCGGTGGTGGAGATCAGCCCGGACAGCAGCCCCGGCTCAGCCCCTAGCGTGCGTTCACCACTCACTCCTCGTCAACGTGTGTTGGGGTACGATCCATTGGCACTGACCTTGCCGTGGCTGTAGGAGGAGGACGGCAGCAGGAGGAGACACCGAGGGCCACCCACAACACGCCGCCCCCATCAACCACGCCGCCCCGAGGGGCGTCCCCGGCAAGGGCGCCAAGCACCGAGCCCATGCACACGGAGGAGGAGGAGGAGGCGAACTTGGGTGCTGGTGGCTTTGCCTCGGCAACAGATGTTGGCGAGGAGGGGGCCACGTCTTCCAAGCCTGGCACAGGTAAGCCATTTGCTTTCTGCCCCTGCTTCTTCTTCTTTCTTTTTGAACCTTGGCCTTGGCTTTGTCTCATTCCCCTTCTGGTATCCAGATCCTCCCTCGGTGGACCGCGAGGACATCGACGCTGTCATTAGCAAGGTCGCCAGGGACGCCGAGGCCGACAAGATCGCCGCCGAGGAGGCCGCCGAGACCGCGGCCAAGGACGCCGCCAATGGGCCTGCCGAAGGGACCAGCAAGGTTGCTGCCAAGGAGGCTGGCAAGGGCACCGCCGAGGGGGCTGGCAAAGGCGCTGCCGAGGAGGCCGGCAAGGGGCCTGCCAGGGAGGCTGGCAAGGCCGCTGACAAGGAGGGGGTGGTCGACGACCAACCCTCCTCCTCCGCTGCCTTTGGCTCAGGCAGGTACTTGAAGGTGGGCGACGACCTGTTCATCCACCTTCCAGGGACGGCGGGCACCAGGGCGCCGGCCGAGGGGGAGGTGTTTGACGAGGAGGTGCTCGCCGCCACTGGGCTCGAGGTTGTCGATGAACCGAGCACCGGCGGTGGTGGTTCCCAAGAGGAGCAGCTTCTCCAGGCCATGGGTGCCCGCTTCTAGAAGCTCCAGACGCTCCATCGCGCCCGTCTGGACAAGGTGAAGTCCAGGGTGGTGGTGGCGGACAAGGCAGAGGCAGATCTCGAGGAGCACGTCGCCGAGACGCAGGCCTGGTTCCGCCAAGCCCATGAGGAGCTGAAGGCCGCCCAGGACCAGCTGGCCGAGCGCAAGCAAGAGCTCATTTTGAAGCAGGCCAACGTCGAGAAGGCTCAGGAGGCGGTGAAGGAACAGGCCGCCCGGCACCAGCACCAGGCCGAGCTGAACTCCCACGAGAAGGACCTCGCCACTCGTGAGGTGGCGCTCGCCGCCACACTCCGTGGTAAGGATGAGTAGGTCGAGAAGCTCGTCACACAGCGGACCCGGGAGTTGGAGCAGAGGCACAAGGAGGCACTCAATGCTCAACCCCTAGTCCACGGCGACAAGGTGAGGGAGCTGGAGGCGGAGCGGGACGACCTGAAGAACGAGGCCCTAGAGCTGAGGAAGGAGAAGGACACGGTCAACAGTGCCTTGACAGAGGCGCATGCCGAAGTCCTCGGCAAGGCCGAGCTACTCTCCTAGGCCAACGGCTCCATTAAAGACCTGAAGCTGAAGCTGAAGGGCCTTAAGGAGACGCTTTCGGAGGTCAGGGCCCGGGAGGAGACCCTGACCAAGAACCTGGAGAAGGAGAGGCAACTACGGAAGAACGACGCCGCCAACCAAGTGGATTTCGTGAAGGGCGAAAACCTCAGGATCAGCCGCCTCACCGACGTCACCGACAGGATCACCAAGAAGTTGGATGCCATGGGGATGTCACACGTGAGGTACGCCCCAGAGCTGAACATGAGCCCCAGCGCCAAGCTGACCCTATTCTTCGAGGGCGTTCTTGGAGCCTTGGAGCAGTTTCGCTCTAACAGAGCGAGCTCTCTAGCCAATGAGGCCCGACAGCTTTGCCGGGGTGCCCTGACCAAGTTTCTCACCAAGGTGGCATACAGGAACCCCAACCTCGACTTCAACGCCATGCTGGAGAGCTTGCCGGAGGATGTGGACCTCGCGCCGCTTGAGGAGCGTATCAAGCCCATCATGAATTGAGAGGATCGAAGGCCAGCGCCGAGACTAGGCACCCCGTTTCTCATTGCCGCTGCAGGTTCATGACCAAGACAATTTATATCTTTAGTTAGAACCGCACCAACAATTGATGTAATATAACTCTGCAGTACTTTGAAATGATGCATGTTATTTTCCAATTTGATCTCTCTTTGTATGTCCACCCTACGTTAATTGGGTAGGCTTGTCGGCGTGTAAACCCAAGCCGCGGCGCCTCGAGGACGGATCCCTAGTAGCCTGTCGGGTGTGCTTGCTGCCAGGAAAACCACCTTACTGTTCTCAGCGCGGCCGCTCGAACTGTCGAGCGGACTCAAGACAGAACGAGAGCGTTGCCAATAGCGGGAGGCCACCCTGCCATTCTTGACGTAGCCACTTGAACTGTTGAGCGGACTCGAAACAGATCCAGGGCATTGCCAATAGTGGAAGGGCCCATCGCGTGCAGGTTTCTCATACAAAGGGAAGGATCTCCAAGGAGAATAATCTTGTATAAAAAGAATTGCTCAAGGTTTTGCGTAACTTAGCTTTTCTGTTGCTGCGCTAGTGTCCACTGCATCTGCAAATGATGTCGCTCGTTCGGTCGCCTTCTTGCTTGGAAAACATGGCGATGAAGAACTGCTAGACCAGCTGCTAGACCGGATTTGCACAGCTGCGCCCCCTACCTGGCGCGCCAAAGATGTCGGTGGAAACGACACCTATGGGATCACTTGAATCCCTACTACGGTCGGCGAGCGTGAGGTTGTGTAAAGAGCGGGTCTAGGAGCCAGCACAATGATCGTTTACCCAGGTTCGGGCCGGGAGGACGCGTAATACCCTAGTCCTGCTTTGGTGTATATGTGAATGTTCTTGTGTTCTTGAACTAGCTACAATGTGTGCGTAGTCCAAAAAGCCTGAATCCCTCTCCAGTATGCCTCGGGCCTCCTTTTATAGAAAAAGGGGACGCCACAGTGGCACACAGGAGGTGGAAAGCACATACGGTGGCTGAGTCTCTCCTCTGGCACCGTCGGACAAACGCATTTAATGCGCTGTCGATGTGCCCTTCTTGCTGTCGCCGCTTCACCTTGCTTTGACACGCGTCTAGGCCAGCGCGGTGTGTAGCACCATGTAGGCTGGCAGGCTGCTGAGCTGGTGCGGTGGCAGGGTCTTCACGAAGATCTGCATGCCACCACACATGTGCTTGCTGAGCTGGGCTGGCAGCTGCATGGGAACGGCGGTGGATTCTTGGCGGGCGCGGGTGAGGGAGTCATGGATTAAGGTGTCCTCGGACAGCCGGACTATATACTTTGGCCGGACTATTGGACTATGAATATACAAGATTGAAGACTTCGTCCCGTGTCCGGATGGGACTCTCCTTTGCGTGGAAGGCAAGCTTGGCGATTCGGATGTATAGATCTCCTTCTCTGTAACCGACTCTGTGTAACCTATCCCCCTCCGGTGTCTATATAAACCGGAGGGTTTAGTCCGTAGGACAAGAACAATCATATCATAGGCTAGCTTCTAGGGTTTAGCCTCTACGATCTTGTGGTAGATCAACTCTTGTAATACTCATATCATCAAGATCAGTCAAGCAGGAGGTAGGGTATTACCTCCATCGAGAGGGCCCGAACCTGGGTAAACATCGTGTCCCTCGCCTCCTGTTACCATTAGCCTTAGACACATAGTTCGGGACCCCCTACCCGAGATCCGCCGGTTTTGACACCGACATTGGTGCTTTCATTGAGAGTTCCACTGTGCCGTCGCGATAAGGCTTGATGGCTCACCTCGTTGTCAAGGACAACATCACCTTTGGAGGAACCCTGGCTGTAGGCCAGACTCTCCGGTTGGGAGGCTTCGTCATGACCGCCCGTTCGGCCACTACGCCGATGTTGACTTCTCAGATCATCAAAAACAGCCTCCACGTCAGCTCGGAATTCACCGAGCAGATGGATCCAATGGAGCTCTCCTCCATGAACGAGCTCTTGGATCGCATTGCCGCCCTGGGAGTCGCTATGGACTATGATCGGATCGGGCTTAAACCCGACCAAAGGGAGATTAACTCTCTGCCGGTCACCCATCAGATAGCGGTGGTGGAGGAACAAAACAACGATTCTTCCTCTATTTTGAGGACAAACTATGTCTGGATTCCCGAGCTCTCCGAGCCGGATACCCGTCTACGGGAGGACATAGCCCACGCTCCGAACTTAGGATCGGGCAACGGGCCACAAGTATTGGGCAACATCCTGGAGTACGAGTTGCCAAACGCGGGAGCTCCGTCGCCCCTGAGTTTCAGATCGGGTCAGGGTTGGGACTTAAATCTACCCACCCACCCAGATACAAGTGATCTTTCCCACATTAGACAAGAGCCCCAAGAGACAGTACATCACTTCTGGGCCAGATTCCTCCTTGTAATGAGCAAGGTCAAGGACTGTCACGAGGAAGACGCAATTTCATTCTTTTGCAAAAACTGCATGGACAAGGGAATCCTCAACGCCATAAGCCGTCGTGACATCGCACACTTTGCTGATTTGGCGGCCATAGTACAGAAGTACTGCATGATGGAAAGCACCGGGAAAACCCAAACAAAATTCTAGGATCCTCCGGCTCTCACTAAATCCCTCGTCTGAACTAAAAGGGCGCTCTCGCAAGCCACCCAGTCCAATTACAAAGAAACCGAAGCCCCCTACAGGGCGCGGAACCGTACTGGAGCGGCTCAATGGGCCATGCAAAATCCATAGCACACTGGATATCATGCCAACACACAGCCTTAGCATGTTGGATACTCCGGCAGGTGGCCAAAAGCGGCGAGGATCTCCTCATCAACAACACTGCAGAACACCATCCCACGGAGAATAATAATACAGTACTGCCAATCTTCGAGACTTTCGCCTCAAATAATAGGCGTAAACAAGCACTCCGCAGCCTTGCCAAAGTCTTCCACGTTGCAGCAATAAATCCATGGAGCGACACGTCTATAACCTTCAATGCCAGTGACGAACCTCAATTCCGAACAGTTCGGGCACCAGCCGCATTAGTCCTTAGTCCAATAGTGGACGGCTTTCGGCTTACTAAAGTGCTCATGGATGGCGGCGGTGGATTAAACGTCATCTACAAGGAGACTCTTAACAAGATGGAAATAGACAAGAGCCGCATTGAGCAGAGCAGCACGACCTTCAGGGGAATCATCCCTAGTCGGGAGGCACGATGTGCGGGAAAAATCACACTAGATGTGGTATTTTGCACTCCGGAGAATTATAGGTCCGAGGAAATCATATTCCAAGTGGCCCCGTTTAGTAGCGGATACCACGCCCTTTTAGGGCGGGACACATTCACAAGCTTTCAAGCTATACCCCATTATGGGTACATGAAGCTCAAGATGCCCGGGCCCAATGGAATCATCACTCTAGCTAGTGATCCGGACATAGCACTCTGCGCCGAAAATAAAACTGCCGCACTGGCCCTTGAGGCATTATCCAAAACCCTCGCAGCTGAAGAAATAACCGCGCTGCGATCCACAGTGGACAGGGACGATGTGATACTCGACAAACGGCCCAAATCCACCTCTTTCAAACCAGTGGACGAAATAGTCAAATTCCAGGTCCACCCAATGGACCCTACAAAAATAGCATCAATTGGGACACAACTGAACCCCGTAATAGACGCCGCACTACGAGAGTTCTTGCGCGAGAATTGGGACATCTTCGCCTGGCATCCTTCAGGCATGCCAGGTATCCCATGCAGGCTAGCCGAGCATAGCCTAAACATGCTAAAGGGATACAAGCCGGTCAAGCAGACTCTTTGGCGCTTTTCAGAACCCAAGCGACAAGCCATGGGAGAAGAGCTAGCCAAGCTACTCGAGGTCGGATTCATCAGAGAAATAAAACACCCAGACTGGCTAGCAAACCTGGTGATGGTACCAAAGAAGGACAAATCTTGGCGCCTATGCATCGATTTCAAGGACCTCAACAAGGCTTGCCCTAAGGATCCCTTCCCCCTCCCTCACATCGATCAAATCATTGACGCTACCACAGGACACGACTCACTATGTTTCCTCAACGCATACTCCGGATACCATCAGATAAAGATGGCGGAATCCGATCAAGCCGCAACGGCATTCATCACTCCATACGGCCCCTTCTGTTTTAACACCATGCCCTTCGGGCTAAAAAACGCCGGTGCAACCTATCAACGCATGATTCAGACATGCCTGGAAACACAAATCGGCAAAACAGTGGAGGCATATGTAGACGACGTGGTCATCATAACCAGACACGTCGAGTCCTTAATAGACGACATGAGGGTTACATTCGACAATCTCCAAACATATGACATTAAGCTCAATCCGGAAAAATGCGTCTTTGGTGTACCTGCCGGAAAGCTCTTGGGCTTCATCGTCTCCAATAGAGGAATCGAAGCAAATCCGGCTAAAATCCGAGCTCTGTCATAGTTGGCTACCCCAACAGACCTCAAGCAAATCCAGAAATTAACTGGATGCGTGGCTGCCCTAAGCCGCTTTATCTCCCGATTAGGACAAAAGGCGTTACCTCTCTATCGCCTTCTTCGACGCACCGACCACTTCGAGTGGACGGATGCGGTTACGGCCGGACTGGAAGAAATAAAGGCCCTCTTGGCCGGCAATCCAATCCTGGCCATGCCAAGTATTGGCGAACCCATGCTGTTATATATAGCTGCAACACACCAGGTTGTAAGCGCAGTGCTCATCATCGAATGAGAGGCGGACGGACACAAGTTCCCGCTTCAAAAGCTGGTATACTACATATCCACCGTCCTCACTCCATGCAAATAACGGTACCCACATTATCAAAAGATAGCATATGCGGTCTTCATGGCATCCCGAAAACTACGACACTACTTTCAAGAGTGTTCAATCATGGTGGCCTCTGAAGTACCACTCAACGATATAATAAATAACCACGATGCCATGGGATGGATTGCTAAATGGGCTATCGAGCTCCTCCCGTTCGACATAACATACAAACCACGGCGAGTCATTAAGTCGCAAGTACTGGCTGACTTCGTCGCCGAATGGACAGAAGCCAAACTCCCTAAAGAGTACGGCGCGTGCTCCAACTGGATCATGCACTTTGACGGCTATAAAATCCTTGCTGGTCTGGGGGCAGGCGTTGTCCTGACATCCCCCACTGGAGATACAGTCCAATACGTACTCCAAATACTATACATAGATTCCAACAATGCAGCCGAATATGAGGCTCTGTTGCATGGTCTTCAGATGGCAGTCTCCATGGGCATCCAACGCCTAGAAGTGCGTGGGGATTCAAACCTTGCAATATCTAAAATAAATGGAGACTTCGATGCCAAGGACCCAAAAATGGCGGCCTACAGCAATGCCGTCCTAAAATGTCAGCTCGGTTCGAGGGGCTCGAATTCCACCATGTGGTCCGAGAAAACAATCAAGCGACGGATGTCCTCGCCTGCATAGGCGCTAAGCGCAACCCCGTCCCACCTAATATCTTCCTGGAAAGGCTGTTCAAGCCATCCGTGGTGTGGGAAGGGGAGACCGACAATATCAGTCTGGATCCAAACACAACCCCAGATCCCGAACACTCTGACATAATCGGAGGCTCCATCACCGAAATAACACCTTCGGCCCATGTGATCATGGCTGTCATTGCCCCGTCGACAAAACCCTTCTTAGCCTACCTGAATAGGAAAGAACTCCCCGAGGACCACAATGAGACACGTTGCATTGTGCGGCGCTCTAAATCCTACAAGGTCCATGAGGGAGAGCTTTATAAGAAAAGCGCGACTGGAGTGCTCCAAAGGTGCATCTCCGAAGAGGAAGGATGGCAGCTTTTGGCAGAAATCCATGCTGGACTCGCCGGCCACCACGCCGCAACTCGGGCCCTTGTAAGCAAGGCCTTCCGTACAGGTTTCTACTGGCCGATAGCCCGAGCGGACGCACAGGACCTCGTCCAACATTGCGTCGGTTGCCAGCTTTTTGCAAATCAAAGCCATATGCCACCTACCGCTCTCCACACAATCCCCATAACTTGGCCCTTTGCGGTCTGGGGGCTCGATATGGTTGGACCCCTTAAAGGAGGAAGCCATAAGAAAAAATATTTGTTGGTCATGGTAGATAAATTCACCAAATGGATAGAGGCCAAGCCAGTTAAAACGGCCGAATCCGGACCAGTGATAGACTTTATATCCGGAGTCGTACACCGTTACAATGTCCCTCACAGCATCATCACTGATAACGGCTCCAACTTTACAGCCGATGAGGTGAAAACTTGGTGTGGCAAGATGGGCATTAAGCTAGATGATGCCTCTGTCTATCACCCTCAATTAAATGGACAAGTCGAATGAGCAAACGGTCTTATCATGAGCGGCATCAAAACCAGACTAGTGCGATCCTTGAAGGAATCAGATTCACACTGGGTCGAGGAGCTCGACTCTGTACTATGGGGGCTGCGGACCACGCCAAATCGCACAACCGGATACACACCATTTTTATGGTGTACGGTGCAGAGGCAGTACTGCCCTGCGATATCATTCATGACTCACCTCGAGTGCGCATGTACGAAGAGAGAGAAGCCAAGCTAGATCGGCAGGACAGTTTAGATGCCCTGGAGGAGGAACGAGACGTTGCGAAGGCCCATTCCGCATTTTATCAGCAGCAGGCTCGAAGGTATCAAAGCAGAGAAATACGGGCCAAAACCTATAACGTTGGCGAACTCGTTCTACGCCTACCAGAGAAGAAAAAGGACAAGCTCAAGCCCAAATGGAAGGGTCCCTTCATCATTGATAAAGTTCTCACTGGAGGAGCGTACCGTCTACATGATGCATCAGATAATCGACTCGAGCCGAACCCATGGAACGCGGCCAGACTCCGAAGATTCTACTCCTAGTGCCGAACTTAGTGTTTGTCTCCATACCTCCGCTTTTTTTAAGTTATGTCCTCCTTCTTTCTTTCTTTAGTTTTTTATATAGCCTTAAAAGCTTCAAGTATGCTTTGACCGCACACTACTGCCGCTCTATGCTCACTCAATATACATGGGGGCTTCTTATACAGAAGCTTAATATATTTATCTTCTGGGCTTCATGCCCCACACATATGCGTTATTTATCCATATGTGCCTTTTTTCACCATTATATGCATCGATATGACTTAAGTTTTGGCCAAGCTGGGTTGCCTGGCTCTTGTATTTATGCCCTACGTTCCCGTTAATTCAGCTAGGGCATAAGGGGAGCACCTCTGCGATTGTTACTGCCGGGTCAGCCGGATGTGTACCTCAGATTGGGTGAAGCTGAAAGCTAGCGTTCTTAAGGGAATATTCGGTCGGTGAACAAAAGATGTCTTTTACTTATTGCACAACATGCCCCCAGATGCTTATATCCTGCGTCAGTTTTCGCAGTTCGGACATGCACACTAATGCATGCGCACCCAGGGAAAGGAACCCTTAACGGAACTATTCTCCCTAGAAGATGTTTCTTACTACCCATGTAATATAACATAGCTAGTTGGGTACTTTTCTGTTCAAGCACTTATGACCCCTACGCCTGGTTTCCACGCGTGCCCCGGTTTTTCACATGACTGAGCGGGTATTCGGATACACTCCGGACTGTCGGGTCCGGAGGTTGAAGCGAAAAGGTCCGCCAAGACAAATGATTTACAATCCGGCTAGGGACAAAATATGTCCTTTGAAGTACAAAGTCACTTAGACTGACTAAATTCTTCTTCTATACCATCCAACAGGCTGTCTAGCCTACAATCCGGTTGGAATACTTAGCGGCTAAAGCTACCTGGTCATATACCAGACTAACGGGGATCTCTTTCCCATCTGACCCTACAGGTCCGACCTCGGCCATATGGTTCGGGTCAGTCTTGGTGTATCACGTCTTCACCATGGCCCAGGCTTCCCTTGCACCTTGTCGGCAGGCCGATATCTTCCATAGCCGAAAGTGCCGTCGTGCTCCCTTGAGCATCTCCACAAGCTCTCCCATGCCTTCGGGCAGGGATGCGGACGGCCACAGGGCCTAAGCAATACCCTGCATCATCGGCCGAATTTGTCCATGCAGTTGTTAGAGTTGTTGGAGAAGATCGCCTGCAGATCCGGGCATCTCCTCTTCGGGACGACCTGTCAGCATACCCACAGATATAATTCTGTTAGCTCACTTCTTCACCGAACTATATAAAGGTTTGTTCGAGCACTCACTAAAAATGCCACATTGAAGCCGCTTATTCTCCTTCATAGAGTTAGCAATCTGGCCCCGAACATCTTTTAATTCAACGTTCAGCCGGGTCTTGGTGTCTTTGAGATCATTATTCTCTTGGATAACTTGTGTAAGCACACGCTCGCCATCCTCTTGCTGTCTTTGAGCATGTTGCTCATTTACCGATACGATCTCCGGATCTTTTCCGGGATTGTCTACATAATCTTTCGTTAGATTTGTGTGCATGCCGAATACTAACTAGTATATGTTAATACACTATTTTCGATCACGACAAGTACTACCAGATGAGGCCTTCTTGGACTCCTCCATTTCGGCAAATGCGGCCCGTAGATGGGCTTTGCACTCCTCCAGCTCTTTAGAGAGTTGGGTATTCTTCTCTGTAAGAACCTATGCATATAATTGATCCTTAAATCAGCTATGCCAACTCTTTCAAGTCTCAGGGGCTATTGATATACATACCTATCAGATTTTCTTACATGTATGTCCTTTACATACTGCTCCGTAGCTCTGGCAAGGCCATCCTGAGCAGCTCGGATGTACGCATTCCTTGAGTTGAAGGCATTGAACGCCTCTTCAGAGAAATTAGGGTCGCGTAATGTGGCCCGTCGGCGCCTGTGATTCATGGCGCTCTCCACTTCGGAGTTCGTAGCGGATAATCTATCCGCATCCTCTATAGGAGGACCGTCCGGTGTTGTCCCTGTGTTAATCTCCACTCTGGAGTCCGGCTGGTGGAGGTGTGACCCGCAGGCTCTCCGGATACAGTCGGGCGAGCGCTTTTTCTGCCGGGGAACCATGGACATTATTATATTTTAAGGATGATAATTGCGTAGCAGGTTTTTAATCATACCTCTGTGACGGCGTCTCGGTCCTGACCACCTTCCTCTTAAGCCGACCTGGCTTCGGTGCCCCTTGTTGACGAGTCACCTTGGGTTCGGCGTGGCATTCCGATGACCTTCCTTGTAAAACGCAATACAAATGCGGTGGGTGAGGTGCAAAGAAGGTATCCTTCTTGTGAATTGGGACTCCGGTTTTACTTACATGCGATGCAGGGAGTAGGCCAGGGTTCCGCTATGATGGCCACCAAGGCACCATCACGACTCAACTGATAAAATGTCCTGTCAACGAGCTCCACAAATATGTCCGGATCTTCTTCAAGTCTGAGGTCGAGGGCTCGGTCGGGGTCCTCTGGCTGTGGATACGGGCTATGGATCTCCCTCATAGCTTTTCGCAGTTCCTGCCATGAATTGGCAAGGTAAATATTTGTGATGAGGAATGAAAAGATTGGAATAAAAGGTAGCAGCTCACCTAGCTTGGGGGTTGTACATGGAGAATCCATCCCGTGGCTTAATGCGGATGAACTCCTCTTCTTCTCCTTAGATAAGTCGGACAAAGTTTTTGCCAGAGCGACGGCGGAGTCCGGACCTTTATGGCCGCAGTGGGTAGCGTCGTCTTCTCCATTGAAGTTCCACATGGGTTTCCCCCTATACTAAAGTGGTTGTACCCCCTGCATTATACATGTTGGCATAACCTCAATTATTGTCAGTCCTGATCTGGCCAACGTTTTTATCCTGTCCATCAGGAAATGGACTTCTCTGTTATCTTCCTCCTGGGGGCTCCGAGGGCGCCAGCTGTGGCATTTCTTCAACGGGGCATTTGCAAACTCGGGAAGGCCCATCCGAACAGGGTCCGGGAGGGGAACGTCCTCCATATAAAACCACTCCGAAGGCTAGTCTTCTGATGTTTTGTTTGGAGTACCGAACAGGTATCCGATCCCGGCGATGCGCCATATTTCGGCTCCGCCCACTTGATATATTGACCCCTCTTGAGTACGGGGTACGAGGCAGAATATCCTCTTCCATAGCTCAAAATGAGCTTCGTAGCCCAGGAACAACTCGCAAAAGGCAACGTAGCCGGCGATATGCAAAATGGAAGCAGGGGTGAGATTATGCAGCTGGAGGCCATAGAACTCCAGGAGCCCACGGAGGAATGGATGGATTGGAAATCCAAGTCCCCTCGGCAAGAAAGGGAAAAGGCATACCTGCTCCCCCTTGGATGGGTTGGGAATACTCTCCGCTTGCTCCCCGCCATTATAGGTGGCTAGTCTGGCTCGGACGAGGACCATGTATGCAGGCGGGAGAAACCCCTGGGTCTGCAATTCTACTAAACGGCTGTGAGGAACAGAACACTTCTCCCAATCACCTGGCTTGGTGCTACGGGAGCGAGAGGAGGAGCCGTGACGGCCGGCCATGATGGGATGGATTTTTGCGGGCGCGCTCTGATGGATACTCGCTGGGAGAAGATGGTGTGATTTGGATCTGAGGTTCCCTGTCTCTTTAAAGGGACGATTTACTTACATGGTTAGGGTGGCAAATGTAAAAATTCCCCGACTTCTCGCATTCGCTCGACACGTGGAGATGACCATTATTACGGCAAAAAAGCCGAGGAGTGCAAACATTGATGGGAAGCCGGACACTACTCGTCACAACAGGTACTCTGGAGAATTTGGAGAAGAACCCGCCTTGCAACACCGAAGATAATCTGCGCGCCGGACTCATCATCATTGAAGCCTGGTTCAGGGGCTACTGAGGGAGTCCTGGATTAAGGGGTCCTCGGACAGCCGGACTATATACTTTGGCCGGACTGTTGGACTATGAAGATACAATATTGAAGACTTCGTCCCGTGTCCGGATGGGACTCTCCTTTGCGTGGAAGGCAAGCTTGTCAATTCGGATGTATAGATCTCCTTCTTTGTAACCGACTCTGTGTAACCCTATCCCCCTCCAGTGTCTATATAAACCGGAGGGTTTAGTCCATAGGACAAGAACAATCATATCATAGGCTAGCTTCTAGGGTTTAGCCTCTATGATCTCGTGGTAGATCAACTCTTGTAATACTCATATCATCAAGATCAATCAAGCAGGAAGTAGGGTATTACCTCCATCGAGAGGTCCCGAACCTGGGTAAACATCGTGTCCCCCGCCTCCTGTTACCATTAGCCTTAGACTCACAGTTCGGGACCCCCTACCCGAGATCCGCCGGTTTTGACACCGACAGCAAGCCTGGCCACGGCCCCGCTGATGTCCTCGGCAAGGGTCTTGTCAGGGCCCCGACAAGGGTCTTGCCATGGCATCACAGTCGTCTCCGGCAAGGATCTTGCCACAGGTCTCATGGATTTCCTCGGCGGGGATCTTGCCGAGGACCATCGTCTTCTGGTTCTTATCTGGTCTTGTGTGTTTATGATCTTCACGAAGATCTGCATGCCACCATGGAGGCGCCTTCCGAGCCTTGGTTCCAACGTGATTGATGGCGTTGGAACCCTTGTGCTCAAGGGTGGCGCGCTCTGCTGGCGTTGGGCAAGTTGCCCCGGCAAGACCCTACCTCGCCCTCTCTGCTCCTTGTGTTTCTGGTCTTGGTGTTGCCTTGATTGTCTTGTGGCTTCGGCTTCCCTCCTCCACCCTGCTAAGTGCGGCCATGGGCGCGGCTCTGACTGCCCGTGCACAAGTAAAGGGGTACAAAGGAGAGCCCCTACTTTTGTGCACCGACATAGGTGGGATGGCGTCCATGGCCGCTAGCTTTTATGAAACATTATATGTTGCTCAGGGTACTATTGGTATTGAGCAGGTCCTTTCACATATCCCTGTTAAGGTGAATGGGCTGATGAATGCCAAGCTTAATGCTCCATATAGTAATGAAGAAGTAAAGACAACATTCTTCCAAATGTTTCCCACAAAGGCTCCTAGCCCCAATGGTCTCCTGCACACTTCTTTCGGCGGCATTGGGAATTGTGTGGTGCTGAGGTGACTGATATGGTCCTACGTGTTCTGAGTGGAGTTGATTCCCTGGAGGAGATAAACAAAACCTTCATTGTCTTAATTCCCAAGATTGCAAGTCTAAAACATTTAGGACAGTTTCGACCAATAAGTCTTTGCAATGTGATATTCAAGATTGCATCCAAGGTATTGGCTAACCAGCTCAAACTCATTCTCCCCGGTATCATCTTTGAGGAACAGTCAGCATTTGTGCCAGGCTATCTTATTACTGACAATTTTATTTCTACTTATGAGTGTTTACATTATATGAAAACAAAGAAGTTAAAGGGTAGCAGATTTTGTGCTTTGAAGCTTGACATGATGAAGGCGTATGATAGGCTCGAATGGCCATATTTGAGAGATTTTATGTTAAAATTGGGAATTCCCAGCCCACATTTTACAGAGGCAGTGATGATATGTGTCACATTGGTGTCTTTTTCAGTTATGTTTAATGGTGGTAAACTAGATGAGTTCAAGCCTTCACGCGACATCAAGCAAGGAGATCCTATTCACCTTATCTTTTTCTTCTAGCTGTTGAAGGTTTATCGTGTTTGCTCAAATCCTCTGATCCAGTTGAGAGCATACCTAGAATTCAGGTGACCCCAGATGCACCTCATGTTAACCACCTTCTTTTTGCGTATGATAGCCTCATGTTTTTTCATGCTACCTCGGCTATGGCAGGCGGAGTTGAGTCACTTTTGCAAACCATCGATATTTTTTAGCAAAGGATGCTCTGAATCTATGAAGTTTGAGATCAAACAGACACTTGACATTCAGAATGAGAAACTCTCAGAAAAGTATCTTGGGCTACCTTCTAATGTGGGGTACGATGATGGGGCGAGAGAGGGAGAAAACCCTTCGGGGTGGGCTTGCAAAGGAGGGTTCTTTTAAATATCAAAAAGATAAAATTTGGAAGCAAGTTTAGGTGTGGATGGAGAAAGCTCTCTCAGTCAGAGGAAAAGAACTCCTTATTAAGTGTGTGGCTCAAGCTACCCAACTTATTGCATGGCGTGTTTCAAATTACCACAAGGTCTATGTCATCATATCAATGGTTTGCCTCAGAAATTTTGGTGGGGTTCCAAGAAGGGTGAAAGGAAAACTGCTTGGGTCTCGTGGGAGGTTATGTCACAACCGAAGTCTATGGGAGGCATGGGTTTCCACTACATTGAGCTATTTAACTTAGTACTCCTGGCTCGTCAGGCATGGCGCCTTTTGCAGGAACCAGACTCCCTGCGTGCCAGGATTATAGAAGTTGTGTAGTATCCTAATAGTACGGGATTGGGAGCGGAGTTGGGGAGGCATCCGTCGCAAGTCTGGCGCTTCATTGTGGAGGGTATAGACACACTTAAGCTTGGGTTGATCAAGAGAATCGGTACTGGAGAAGGGACAAACATATGGTTAGATAACCGGATCCCGAGGGATTTTAAACTCTGGACGGTTTGTGCCAAGTCTGGAAACCCACCGTATAGGGTCTCAGATCTGATTAATAATGCCACGCCATCATGGAATGTAAATCTTCTTGAAGAGCATTTCTTTGGGATAGATAAAGAGGCGATTCTGAACATTCCAATCAGTTCAAGGGTACAACCAGATTTCTGGTCATGGCACTATGAGCACAAGGGTGTATTTACTATCTGCTCAGTGTATAGGCTCCTACGCATGACAAAACAACAACAAACAGACTGGTTGGAAAGTAATCTGGGTCACTCCAACCTTGTGGGGGATCAACGTTCGTGGACCAAATTGTGGGGAGCCACTGTTCCATAAAAAAATTAAAGTATTTGCATGGCGTCTAGCGCGGACGTCACTTCCCACTGGCGATGTACGCAAACACAGAAATATGGTGGACACTCCCGAGTGTTCTATCTGTCATGCAACTGAAAGTGCAACTAATCCCCGGGTGGTTTTGGTAATTCATCACAACATATAGCTCATTGAACTAATATCCATTCAAGTTTAATATTTCAGAAAGTTCAATGATTGACATGGAATGGACTAGAGATGTGGACTCCTCAAAATGCTAATGACGCATATTTGCAAAAGCTCAAGACTCTTCATTTCTATTTTAGTGATCCAAGATCACATTGAGTCCATAGGAAAGCCAATACTATTAAAAGGGGATGAGGTGTTGCTTAATGGTCTACTAGCTCAAAGTGCTTAGTGATATTGCTCCAAAACCCTCAACCACTTTCTCATCTCCACATATGTCCAAAACTCAAAGTCAAACTCGACCCAACAAATTTTATCTATCCAGCGCCACCGAGTTCAGTTTGGCATAGCCACTGCTAGAAACCCTAGACAATTCGGTCACACTGATACGGGTCTCGGTCTCACCGAGATGGCCCTGCAAACTCTCTGTTTCCCTTTGTAACATTTCGGTCGCACCAAAATGAGCAATCGGTCCCATCGAGTTTACTTGACCAACTCTCTATCTGCTCTTTGCTGAAATCATTCTCACCTATTTCACGCATTTGGCTTCACCGAGATGAGGTTTTTCCCTAGCCCTAGCACATCGGTCCCACCGAGATTCCATACGTTCACATTTTGAACTGAATCAGTCTCACTGAGTTCTTCTATTTGTTCTGACCGAGTTGGGTCAAATGTGTGTAATGATGTATTTTGTGTGGAGGCTATATATACCCCTCCACCCCCTTCTCCATTTGTGAGAGAGCCATCAGAACGTGCATACACTTCCACTACTTATTTTCTTAGAGAGAACCACCTACTCATGTGTTGAGACCAAGATATTCCAATCCTACCACAAGAATCTTGATCTCTAGCCTTCTCCAAGTTGATTTCCACTCAAATCACCTTTCCACCATAGCCAATTCTGTGAGAGAGAGTTGAGTGTTGGGGAGACTATCATTTGAAGCACAAGAGCAAAAGTTCACCATCAACACACCATTTATTACATTTTGGAGAGTGGTGTCTCCTAGATTGGTTAGGTGTCGCTTGGGAGCCTCCGACAAGATTGTGGAGTTGAACCAAGAAGTTTTTAAGGGCAAGGAGATCGCCTACTTCATGAAGATCTATCCGAGTGAGGCAAGTCCTTCATGGGCGATGGCCATGGTGGGATAGACAAGGTTGCTTCTTCGTGGACCTGTAACATCCCAATTTTCAATTTGGATGTTATTCATAGATCATTCATATGCATCCATGATTTATGCATTTTGTTGCTTTGCTTTAGTTGCATTTTGATCCAAGAGACCTTAAGCAACTCAAGGACCAATTTGAGAGAGTTGGAGGTTTCACAAAAATCCATTTTTGATTTATCAAAATTTGGTAAATTGGATCAATTTGTTTTTCAAAATTCTTTTCCAATTATTTTAAAATAAAGAGAGAAGATAATAGGACTTCTTCAAAAACAACAAAGAAATATTGGAAATTGAATTTTGAATTTTGGATATTTTATTTGATTTTATTCGTTAGTTTATTTATTTGTTTGCGGAGTAATTAGAACTATAATGTTTGTTTTTAGTTTAGGCATTTAGGCCCAGAAAAATGTTCACTAGGTCACTAATAAGGCCATATTAATATGTGAATTTTTCTTGTATTTTTAGATATTTATTTATTTTAGTTTTGCGTGTTTTGTCTTTGGAAAAATGTTTTTTAACTCCCGCCGAACTAGGCCGGCCCAGCACCCGCCAGCCGCCTCCGCGCCCGTGACTGCCTCCGATCGGAAATCTGGCCGGAGTACGCCACCGCCGCCGCCGAGGCCCGCTCGGGCACGCGCCCGCCGCTTTGCCCCCTCCCCAAGTCGCCGCCCCCTCAGCACCTATAAAAGCCGAGGGCCCGGCCTCTCCTCCTCCACATCGCGCCACCGCTGCCGCACTTAGCCTACGCAGCCGCGCCACACTCCGCCGCCGTCGCTGCACTTCACTGTCGCCGCCGGAGCCCCGCCGCCACCTCCCCGCCCGAACCGAAGCCGCCGCCGCCGTCCGATTCGTCGCCATCGACCGCCACCGTCGGTAGCCCTTGATCTCACCTCGACCGTCGGATCTCGATCCAACGGGTTAGATCTCGTTTTTTTTCGTTTTCGTTATTTAGTGAATGTTCATCGCTTAAGATTTTGTAACAAACGGTTTTCATTCTGTTAGGTTCCGTAGCGAACGTTCATTCGATAGATTTTTTTTATTTTTATTTTAGTTTTCTGCCAGGGACCTATTCATAGTTTTTCATTACAGTTTAGTCCCTACATTTCTATCTAGCATAACTTTTTGCTCGTTTGTCCAAATTCGACGAAACCAACACCAAAGTCTTCAGAGCAATCTCATCTATCCAGTAAACCAACTTGAACATGTTTTTGAAAATTGAAAAATTGAGTTTAGTTCAGATTTGAATTTGATCTTCTTTTGTCCGTATCTTGAGTTTCGTAGCAACGTTTTAGTTGATTCTTTTTGCAAATCGTAGCTAATCATGTGTACCTTATGTTAATATCTAATCCACATAATTATAATGCGGTTAAAATTTGTTTTCTGTTTAGTTTAGTTATTTGCTTGTTTTTGAGTTTTCTGGATCTTTTCTTCGGTTTCTTTGCATTCTTTTGTTTGAGTGCTTACGTATGCTATTGTTTGTTTACGATAGATTTTCCAGAGTGTGAAGCTTGTTACTGCGAATCCCTAGAGTTTTCGGATCGTCGGCAAGGCAAGTTACACTTTTATCATACTTTTCAATACCCAGTTTTTACTATGCATTAGTTTTGCCCCTCAAAGATTTGCATGAGTAGGATTGGGAACATGTGGTTTGGTTGTAGTTCATGAGGTAGGAACCTATTACCTTTGATCACCCCGTGAATATAGGTTATGCTCATATATTGCTTGGCCATGCTCGTAGGCGGGGATTGGTTTGTGAGATTCATGCAAGTTGTGAGAGATAATAATTTTGGACAACATTAAGGTGGCAACTTTAATTCACATCTGGGTGGATTGTTTGGGGCACCTGGAGAAACCAGTGCTATCCCATGGGAATCCCGGAGTACCCGTGTGATTACCCTAGGTCCGCCACCCAGGCTCAAAGGGATCATATGATATTTCATGCCTAGAAATTTCCGTGTGCAGCCACAAGCCATTATGGGCTCTGGCATAGTTGAGTAAGTTGTCTGGCCTCTTTTAGTGGTAGACTAGCAGATGTAGGGGAAAGTAGGTGTACCGGTCTACCCAGAGTAAAGAGTTAATGCTTCAGAAAGGCTATGTCTCGATCTTTCGATCATGGATGCGGTTGAGTCTTGTGGGGAAAAGTGCGCAAACCTCTGCAGAGTGTACAAACTAATCATGTTTATCCGGGTCCCCGGTTATGGACAATTTGAGTATTTGGAAGCGAATATTTTGTTGATCTCATCACTCTACTTAATTAATGTATTGGGTTTATTGATTATACTTGATCAACTTTGGGATTTGAGTTGGAGGAACCTTCTCAATAATGGCATAAACTTGGTAGTAAATAAAATTTATTCCTTTATTGTAGGGAAAAATTAGCTTTATGCAAAATTAAACTTAGAGCCTCACCAGCCAAATATGCATGTAGATATAGTCTATTTCATTCATTTGCTCTATAGTGTGACTCTACCAGCATATTCCATGTGCTGACCTACACGAATGCAACGTCTCATGTTGCAAAGTTTACCGACGAAGAATATGGTGCGCTAGGTTGTTGTCATGCACTCAGCTTTGCCGTGGAGTTTATGGACTCATTTATCTTCGAAGCTTCCGCGGTTACTTTATTTAGATGTCCTTCAGCCATATTAATTTTTGTAATAAATACTCTTTATGAGGACCTCGATGTAATAAGTGTGTGATTGAACTCTGTTATAATTCCTTGAGTACTGTGTGTCAGCATACCGATCCAGGGATGACAGTTAAGCACAGAGACTTCGATCCATTGGGATCGGGTCGCTACAGGACCCTTTGTGGGTGGAGCCCTCCATGGACTCGCGCATCCGATACCCTTTGTGGGTTGAAGTCTCCATCAACATGGATGTACGATAGCACCATCTATCGGAACCACGCCAAAAATCTCCGTGTCTACATTGCGTTTGCCTTCTCCAAACCCTTCCCTTTACCTTCATATGCAATGTTTTACTTTCCGCCGCTACACTCTTAGAATTGCATGTGTAGGTTGATTGCTTGACTTGTTCTAGTTGCTAAAATCTGCCAACAATTAAAATTGGGAAAATGTTAGATTTTTATTTGGTCAAGTAGTCTAATCACCCCCTCTGGACCTATTTTCGATCCTACAAGTGGTATTAGAGCTTTGATCTCCATTTGCCTTGATTTCCATAGCTTTGATGATCATAGCCTTGGTTTCAAAACCTAGGAGAGTATGGCGTCTAGCGAGGAAAATTATCATCGTAGAGGTCCTTACTTTGATGGTACTAATTTTGCTAGTTGGAAGCATAAGATGAAAATGCATATTCTTGGTCATAACTCCGCTAATTGGGTTATTGTGCGAATTGGCTTGCAAGGTGAATACTTCGAGGATGGAAGAGAACCGGATCGTGAAGCATCTGCGGAAGAATCGAAGATGTTGCAATACAATGCTCAAGCTTGTGATATCCTCTTCAACAGATTGTGCCCTGAAGAATTCAACAAAAGCAGTCGCCTTGAGAATGCAAAGGAATCTAGGATACTTTGTTTGATATGCACCAAGGTGCTGAGTCCGTCAAGGAATCCAAATTGGATGTGCTTCAAAGTCAACTTGACAGGTTCAAAATGAAGGATGGTGAAGGAGTCGCTGAAATGTACTCTTGCCTTGTTCTCATCACAAAATGAGATTGACGGCTTAGGAAGCGAAGAGATGACCGACAAATTCATCATCAAGAATATCCTAAGATCCTTGGATGGAAAATATGATACCATGTGCACCTTGATCCAAATGATTCCCAACTACAAAGATCTCAAGCCAACTAAAGTCATTGGTAGAATTGTTGCTCATGAGATGTCACTCAAGGATAAGGAAGAGCTCCACAACAAGTCAAGCGGTGCTTATAAAGCTTCATGTGATGCTCCTACAACATCAAGTGAGAAACAAGTCTTCAATGAAGAATTGAGCTTAATAGTGAAGAACTTCAACAAATTCTACAAGAATAGAAGCAAAGAGAGAAGTTCCAAGTCAAGGTACTACAATGAAAAAAGATCTTCTAGTCGTGATCGCAATTGCTACAATTGTGGAAGACCCGGACACTACTCCAATGAGTGTACGACTCCCTACAAGAAAAGATAAGATTCACCAAGAAGGAGAAGTAAAAGAGATGAATCACCACCAAGAGAGAGAAGGAGTAGAGATGATCGTCATGAATGAAGACCCTCTCATAGAAGCAAGGATTTAGGAAGGAAGGACAAGCATCAAAGAGCTACACAAGACGAGGACATCAAGCTCACATTGGTGAATGGGTATCCGATTCTGACTCCGACAACTACTTTGAGAGAAGTTATCACTCTGACTCTGAATATACTCAAGATGAAGGTGTTGCCAGTCTTGCACTTGTGTCATCCAACTCCTACGACATATTTGACTCACCAAATGAAGGAATTGGAAGATGCTTCATGGATAAAGGCCCTAAGGTATCACACCCCGAGTATGTTGATTTCAATAGTGATGAAGATGATTTGCTAGGTGATGATGTTTTACTTGTTGACAACACTAGTGATGAAAACTATGATGAAGTTGCTATCAGTCATGCTAATCAAGATGAAACGAATGACAATGATAAGAAGGAGATTGAGCATCTAACTAAAGAACTAAACACTCTTAAGTTAGGTCATGAAACAACTCTAGAGGATCATAGAGAGCTCCTAAGGACTCATGAGAAGCTACGCTTTGAGAAGCTAAATTTAGAGCAAGACCATGGGTTCATAAAATCAATCAATGATGATCTTCGAAAGAAGAGTTCTTCTTACATTGCCAAGCGTTTACTCTTGTCTACTTACATGCCACAAGTAAAATCTAGCAACAAAAGCAAGAAATATTCTTCTTCTAGTAGTAACAATAATCATGTTAAATCCAATATTGTTGCTCCTAGTAGTCCTCTTGATTCCACTAATGATTATCTTAGCCAAGTTAGACTTGAGAAAGAAAATAGCTTATTGAAGGGAATTATAGAGAAAGGTGTTTACAAGAGCATTGCCGGAAGTAAGCAATTTGAGGAAATTGTACGCAAGCAAGGAAGGCACCGGAAGAATCAAGGTGTTGGTTTTGAACAAAAGTTTAACGCCAATGGAGTTGAGTGGGAAGAAGATCTATACCCCACGACGAAGTTTGTTCCTCAACAAGAGAAGTATGACCCCACTTCCTTCAAGGGAACACAAACTTGAGATGATCTTCCAATACAAGACCACACGCTAAAAGGCAAGGACAAGCTTCAAGAATAGATTGATTCATTTGAAGAAGCTCCTAAGGCCATGGTTAAGTGGATTCCCAAGATTACATCAAGTTCTACTTCATCAAGTATGACTACAACTCCAAGGATTCCCATAAAGTTGATGTGGATCCCAAAGAAGAAGAACTAGAGTGTTCTTGAGGGTGACTCCACTGACATACATCACTTGTATTCATTTTGGCAAGGACAAGTACAATCAACTTCCATATCTTGCACTAGTTCAAGGAGTCACAAACCCTCTTGTTGGTAAGACATGGGACAAGTTAACCTAATGCTTTCATGGGCATCATTATATGTGTGTTTCACTCTATGTCTATGGATATCCTTGTGTATTCCTTGTGGGACTAACCATGTAGGTATTGAAAGTGCAACTCACTCCAATGGATTGATCCAAATGATCTACATCAACATTGAGCATCAACATCTTCAACACCTACATGAGGTCATCATCGACAAAACCCAAGGTTAGTTCATTCCTCTAAGGGGGGATATCACATCTAGGGGGAGCTTTGCTCTAAGAATTTAGCTAAAGCAACTCTAATGATGTGAACACAACAATGCTTTATGTAAAAGTGGTAACCCCAGTTGTGCTTAAACGATGAGTATGACCTATGATCAAATGTTCTCTTTTGACTCCTAAGTCAATATACTCGTATATAGATGACCTAGTCATCGCCAATTGCTTGATAGATGCTAGAATGTTTGTGCATGCTTTGCCACATGTTTTATTTGCCATCTTATTGTGTGAGCATGTTGGTTGCATAATTTTTCCCATTCGAGGACATCCATTTGTTGCTTTGATTGTTTGGTTTTTATTTTTGCCAAATGGATGGAGAAGAATGCCTAAGTACTCCCTCTAGCTATCTATGCTTTTTCTCGTCTCAAACTCTATTCCTGCTACATCACAAAGTTTGAACAAAGTCGAATCCGTACCCTCCGGGTGAGGAGCACTTGGACCCACCGATCCGTCAAGGGCTTAACTTCCAAAACCTCTTAATGTCTTTCGGTCAGACCAACTCACTCGTACTCGGTCTCACCGAAGTCATTAAGTTGATCTACATTTTTATCTCGGTGCAACCTATTAGAACCATTTGGTCACACCGAGTTGCAACAACTGCTAGCAGTTTTGCATCTTGGTGCCACCAGCTAGTTCCACTCGGTCACACTGACAGTGCCTTGGTATTTATACTCTATGTACCCGTACGATTGAAAATCACTTCAACCACACGAGCCCGTGCCCCAGCACTGCTGTCCCTGGTCTCCGGATTGTCGTTGTCGTCTCTAGTGACCTTCTGCTACTGGTCTCCGCCGCCGTCAACGGAATCCTCACCGCCGTTGCCGCCATAGCAAGTCCGTCACCAAGTTAGGGTACGGATTTGACCCTTTGTGCTTTCCATTACTCTGACTCTTGCACAAAGTACAATGCCCATGTTCTTCCCATGTATGAGATTGATCTATCCACCAAAAGAACTCCTTAGAATAGATTTGATGCAAAAACTTAGGGTTAGGTTTCCACCAAACCCATCTCAGACCGACCGATCTAGGATCTCGGTCACACTGATTAGCCCTAGTCATTACACAAGTACAACTCGGTCTGACCGAAGTGTGCTGATTGGTGCGACCGAAATCACTTTCTCTGTGAAACCCTAGCATCTCGGAGTCACTGAACTGCGTTTCGGTCTGACTGAAACTGCATGTTTAGACTCTGATCAGTGCTTCGGTGTCACCGAGTTTGTCAAATCGATAGCTCCGAAATGCTTTCTGCAGAAAACTAAAGTTAAGTTTTTGTCTCAATTTTTTGCAAAATAAGCTGCACTTTGTGATGCTCATCCACTATATCTATACCAAACTATTCACAGGGTCAGTTTCAGCAATGTCAGAGGGCAGTGATAGTCAGAACAGATCTGAAGAGCATGTCAGTCTCAGTGAGGGCACTAGTCCCTCTCGCAGCTATGATGATGGAAGCAGAAGCACTCCCAGCTATTTGCCTAAGGAAGCTACTAGGCAAAGGAAGAAGAGAACATCTGAATCTGAGGATGAAGATTTTTTTGTTGAGGAGGAAGTGACCTCCAAGAAAAAGGTGCTGAAGAAGGAATATGCTACTGCTGCTGCCACAAAGCTGGACCTTCCCAAGAAGGCTCCTACCAAAAGATCCCTAATGTCAAAAGTCAGAGCCTCAACTCAAGAGCAAGCACAGCCAGCAAGAGGTGCTGGAAAAGAGAAGAAAGAAAGGAAAAGAGGAAGATGGTGCAAACTTGTAGATCATATGGCTGAGTTTGAAAAGCATTCTTCTGATGAAGAAGAAGAGGAGGAGGATGAGCCAGTTGCACCTCCACCAAAGACTCAGAAGCTTATGGGGGATGCCATAAGGACTGGGGCTACTCCATCTAAAGCCCAAGTCTACCCCCAAGTCTTCAGCTCAAGCTCAAGCTCCCAAACCATCTGTACCCAAGAGATAAACAAGGAACATTCCTGCTGCTGAAAAGAACAAGGCCCCAGTGCCTGAAGCTCAAGAAGAAAAAGAGTCACAACTGCTCAGAGAGCTGAAGCCCAAGATTCCAGACCATAGTGATGATAATCCTGTGGCAGAAAATATGAAGCTAAGCAAGGATGCATGTTTGAGTCTATGGAAAAAGAATGATCCATATGCTATCAAAAGGAGAACTGTCGTGGACTATCGCTTTCACACAAAGGAACAACATGATTTCTATGAGACTGTCCTTTTGGACAAGAATCCCATTGTTTGTGATACGAAATGGGTTGACTAGAAATACGTTGATGATAATGAAGACTACTTCCCAAGTGTGCATGGGAGCTTCAGATTGAATGGTGTTGACAAGCTTGTTGGTCAGAAGTTGACTAAGTGGAATGATGAGATAATCATGCAATTTATTCCACTGCTCACTTCTACCCTAATGGAAATATTGTATGGATGACTGAGGGAACAATATATCAATAAACTATCTCAGAATGGGCCAAATTGATCAATGCCCCAGAGGAGGAAGAAAATGATATTGATGTATATGCAAAGCCCGGGAAGGATCACAACTCCATGGCTAACATGTACAAACCAATTCCTGATGAAGCCTTGGAGACTCAGAAGTTTGGATCAATATACTATCTGCTTGCTGGTTTGACCACCATCAACACTATATTGAGGCACACTCTGTTGCCCAAGTCAGGAGATCATAGAATGATCTGTGGTCACTCCATAACCTTGCTTCACTTGTTTGATGTTGTTCCTCAGAAGTTCAAGGTGATGAGCTTGATTGTAGAAACTATGAAGAGAACTGTTGCTGATCAGAAGAGATCTTGTGGATACGCCCCTCACATTCAAGTATTGATCAATTCCAAGATGGGAACCTGGACATATCTTCTTGACAGAGAGCATCTTCCCCTAAGGCCAGATTCTGAGGACAACGCGGTTGTCATGGATGCATCCCCATCCTACATGTGCTGAAGCACAAGAGAAGAGAGAGAAAGCAAAGGCTGCAAAAGCAACAAAGGCAGCAAGTGCACCAGATGCCTCCACAATGATGCTCAAGACCAAGCACGGTCAACTCAGTTATCTGCTTGAGGCTACAGTGAGAATTGAGAAGGGCTTGGCCACCCTGACTCAAAATCAGGAAAGTCTTGAGAGGATTATTGAGACAAAATTTCATGATCTAGATGTGAAGGTTATTGAGATACAGACTATTGTGGAGAAGCTCTAAGAGGATGCTGAGGATAAGGATGATAGACCCACTACAGACACTTTCCAAAGAGTGCCAAGGGCACAAAGGTCATCAGCTGTGCCAGTTGCCAGAGACTCCAGGACTACCACTTCAGCACCTACATCCACTGCCATAGTTGTACCTCTAGTGTCAACTCCTCCAGCTCCACAGACTTCTACTGAAGCATTTGCAGATACCCTCCTCCCCATGTCGTCTACGCACACCATAGCAACAAGCCAGAAGACCCATCAGGAGCTCTCGGAGATCGTGCCTAGAGTGTAGTATAGCACTATACATTTTCAAACTTTTTGGCAACTTGTTGCCAAAGGGGGAGAAAGTGTATAGATCTTAGACTGAGAGAGAGAGAGAGAGTTGGTTTTATTTGCTTCTCTTGATACTTTGATCATTTGGTTGTTTGATTCCTATGCTGCAATTTGTGTTATGCTCATGAGACACTTATGTGATCATGTGTTTGATCATACTACGCTTAATGTGTGTGCTTACTTATCTATCTCTATGATTATTTGTGTATGATCAATCACGTGTGTCCTTGGTTATGAGTGCATGTTATTTAATGCTTATCATTTTGAGTGCTCCACCAAGATGTATGTGACATGGAAGAGTGACCCATGATCCTAATCGATTGTGCATTTGCATTCAAAAGCAAATTTTAAATAATGCACAAATTTAGGGGGAGCTCTTGCTTATCACATACTTCTCAAAGCGACGATGTATTTCATTCATATTATCATTTGTCGAAACTTTGATCTATATGTTGTCATCAATTACCAAAAAGGGGGAGATTAAAAGTGCAACTAATCACCGGGTGGTTTTGGTAATTCATCACAACATATAGCTCATTGAACTAATATCCATTCAAGTTTAATATTTCAGAAAGTTCAATGATTGACATGGCATGGACTAGAGATGTGGACCCCTCAAAATGCTAAGGACACATATTGGCAAAAGCTCAAGACTCTTCATTTCTATTTTAGTGATCCAAGATCACATTGAGTCCATAGGAAAGCCAATACTATTAAAAGGGGATGAGGTGTTGCTTAATGGTCTACTTGCTCAAAGTGCTTAGTGATATTACTCCAAAACCCTCAACCACTTTCTCATCTCCACATATGTCCAAAACTCAAAGTCAAACTCGGCCCCACCGATTTGATCTATCCGGCGCCACCGAGTTCAGTTGACATAGTCACTGCTAGAAACCATAGACGATTCGATCACACTGATACGGATCTCGGTCTCACCGAGATGGCCCTGCAAACTCTGTGTTTCCCTTGGTAACATTTCGATCTCACCGAAATGAGAAATCGGTCCCATCGAGTTTGCTTGACCAACTCTCTGTTTGCTCTTTGCTGAAATTGGTCTCACGAAGTCCACACATTCGGCTTCCCCGAGATGAGGTTTTGCCCTAGTCCTAGAACATCGGTCTCACCGAGTTCACGCATTCGGCTTCACCGAGATGAGGTTTTGCCCTAGTCCTAGACCATCGGTCCCACCGAGTTGTTCCAGCCAGTCCCACCGAGATTCCTCATGTTCACATTTTGAATTGAATCGGTCTCACCGAGTTCTTCTATTCGATCTGGCCAAGTTGGGTCAAATGTGTGTAACGGTTGGATTTTGTGTGGAGGCTATATATACCCCTCCACCCCCTTCTCCATTTGTGAGAGAGCCATCAGAACGTGCCTACACTTCCACTACTTATTTTCTGAGAGAGAACCACCTACTCATGTGTTGAGACCAAGATATTCCAATCCTACCACAAGAATCTTGATCTCTAGCCTTTCCCAAGTTTCTTTCCACTCAAATCATCTTTCCACCATAGCCAAATCTGTGAGAGAGAGTTGAGTGTTGGGAAGACTATCATTTAAAGCACGAGAGCAAGGAGTTCATCATCAACACACCATTTATTACCTTTTGGAGAGTGGTGTCTCCTAGATTGGTTAGGTGTCGCTTGGGAGCCGCCGACAAGATTGTGGAGTTGAACCAAGAAGTTTGTAAGGGCAAGGAGATCGCCTACTTCATGAAGATTTACCCGAGTGAGGCAAGTCCTTTGTGGGCGATGGCCATGGTGGGATATACAAGGTTGCTTCTTCGTGGACCCTTCGTGGACGGAGCCCTCCATGGACTCGCGCAGCCGTTACCCTTCGCGGGTTGAAGTCCCCATCAACATGGATGTACGATAGCACCACCTATCGGAACCACCCCAAAAATCTCCATGTCTACATTGCGTTTGCCTTCTCCAAGCCCTTCCCTTTACGTTCATATGTAATGTTTTACTTTCCGTTGCTACACTCTTAGAATTGCATATGTAGGTTGATTGCTTGACTTGTTCTAGTTGCTAAAATCTGCCAACAATTAAAATTGGGAAAATGTTAGATTTTTATTTGGTCAAGTAGTCTAATCACCCCCCTAGACCTCCTTTCAATCCTACAACAACAATGGACACGTGTCATCATTCTTTGTTCGACTGTCGAATGGCCAGGTGTGTTTGAGCCCTGGCAAACGAGGAACTCACTAAGGTAGCAGTCTTGAACGGAACGGATGATGCTAGCTTTGGATGCTGTGGTTGGTTGACACTTTGCCGGAGTAGGATTTCATTCGAGTGCTTGTGACAATGTGGGCGATATAGTGGGCACGCAGGCAAGCTATCCATGACGATGAATAGTAGAGTCCTATGAGTATGCATTGCTTTATCACAAAGTTTCTGGAGGATCTAAACTTGGTTCATTCCATAGTTCTAATCCAGCAAAGGGCATGCATGTAATCTCTAATGGCGTGCATGCAAGTTTTAGGGGCCATCAGGCGAACCAGAGCGATGTGCAAGCACCGACATCTACGACACGCTGGCTGTGTCCTGCTGCACATGAGGTAAAATTGAATATCGGTGGAGGGCTATCCCGAGATGGAAGCAGGGGAGCGGCGGCGGTCATTTGTCGACCTCTTTCTTGGCGCCCCGGCTGTTGTTTTTCAAGGCATTGTTGATCCGTCTACTCTGGAGGCAAGTGCATGCAAATGAAGCATTGGCTTTAGCTTTGGACCTACATATTGATTTGTTGTGTGTTGCTTCAGACAACTCTGAAGTGGTGGCCAATATTGAATCAGGCGCTCCAGGTCGATATGTCACTATCCTACGGGAGATCAAGGCCAAGCGAAGCTCATTCAGAGATGTTCGCATCATTCATGATAAGCGTCACTACAATGGCGAGGCACATGCTCTCGCCAAGGCGAGTACCACTCTTTCTACCGGGCGCCACGTGTGGCCTGTCTCTCTGCTTCATATCACATGTATTCCCATGAACATTGAACTTTAAATAAAGGGTGTAGATTCTAAAAAAACTTTCATCCTTTTTGTTCAATGGTTGGTCGGTCAACGTAAAAAAATAAAGGATAATTCAGGAGTTCAACTTTTGTCATGGATTTGACAAATATTTCATGAATTTAGAAAAAAAATCACAATTTCTTTTAAACAAACTACATCGGTTCGGAAAAAGTTCACCGATTTTGCAAAAACGATCATCCATTTTGTCAAAAGTTCAACCAACTTGAAAAAAAGTTCACCGAATTTCAGAAAAGTTCATCAAATTTTAAAAAGTTCATTGTATTTGAAAAGAGTTCATCGATTGAAAAAAGTTAAAATTGAAAATTTTCATCAATTTGGAAAAAAAGTTGCTTGATTTTGAAAAAGTTTATCAAGTTTTAAGGAAAGTTCATCGAATTTGGTAAAAAGGTTCTTAATTTTTTTTTAAAAATTGTGAATTATATATAAAAAACCGGCAAAAACCAAAAAAGAAAAAAAATCAAGACATGTTATTTGAAGAGGCGTAAAAGAAGGGAAGTAGCACAAACGGGATTGTTGTCCAGTTGGTTACCGCGGTGCATCAATCTCCAACAGGGAACGGCCGTTGCAGAATTCGAATCTCCGCAAGATGTATTATTTTGAAAATGTTTACAAAAAAACTGAATCACACTTTTTTTCGAGGGGAAAAAGTGAATCACATCACTCGCTACTATGACCCGTCGCTACGGTCCTTTGTAAACGGGCCGGCCCAGGCGTGGTGACCCCTGTGTGTTGGGGGTATAGTTGGGCCGTAGGAGCTATTAATCGCATTAAGCGATCGCTCTGGCGATGTCTCACTGGCTAATATATCGCTCTGCTAGCTACCACGCCAATGCCCAGTTCGTGTTTAGCACTAGGAACGAGACATACTTGATGCTGCTTTGAGGTGGCTTTTTCACTGGTATTTCTGGTGTCTTTTTTCGGTTTTTGTTTTCATTTTTCATAGGTTTCTTCTTTTTTTTCTCCAGTTTTACTGGTTTTTCATTTTTATTATTCTCCATTTCTTGTTTGGTTTTCTTTGTTTTCTTCATTTTTTCTTAGGTTTTCATTTTTTCTTTTTCTTTTTTTGTTTTATCTTATGTTTGGTTTCGTTTTCACTCTACATTTTCATAACAAGTGGTCAATATTTTTTGTATACATATTCAACATTGTCTGAATGCTTATTCAACACTTCTTAAATAATTGTTCAACATTTTAATAGTTATTCAATATTTTTCAAATACTTGTTTAATATTTTAAATACTTATTCACTATTTTCAAGTACTTGTTTAACATTTTTCATATACTCATTCAACATTTTTAGTTCCTATTCAATATTGTTCAAATACTTGTTCAATATTTTCAATAATTATTCAACATCTTTCAAATACTTTTTCAACATTTTTTGAATTCTTGTTCAACATTTTCAAATACTTATTCAACATTGTTCATATACTTGTTCAATATTTTTTAATACCTATTCGACATTTTTCAAATACTTGCTCATCATTTTTAATACTTATTCAACATTTTCAAATACTTTGTTCAATATTTTTCAAATTCTTGTTCAACATTTTCTAATACTTAGGGCATGTTCAGCAGCTTCCCAACTCCTGAAAATCCTGAAATCCAGCTTCCCGTTTCGTATGCCAGCTTCCCAAATGAAAGCTCGCGATCAGAAAACCGTTCGGTGTGCCAGCTCCAGTTTTCTCTCGCCAACGCATGGGCTGGCAGCCTTTTTCAGTTGATTTTCGCCTATTGGGAGTTGAGGACAGGCCAAACTTGGCCCAAGTTGGAGCTGGCTGGCCCATTAAGCTCTTTTCTGGCCTGGTAGGGAGGGAAGGGAGTCTCTCCGGTCTTTTCTTCGCTTGACGAAATGTTTTCTTCCACTTCGCGGTGGCAGCTCGCCGTAAATAGCTCGAACTCCAACTCTTGCGATTTCTGGGGTCGACGAAACACCAGTTCCCAGTTTTTGTACGTGGACGCTGGTTTGATCCGGGAAGCCAGCTTCCTAGTGCCGGGCCGTTCGGGCCAGTTCCGCTCGCGGATACGCGGAAGCTGGGAGCTGGCGAGCGACCGAACAGGCCCTTATTTAACAAATTTTCAAATGTTTTTGAAGAGTTTATTTTGTAATATATACATATATATCTGTAGGATATTTGAAAGGATAAAGAAAAGTACAAAAATAAAGTAAAAATGAAAACAGAAAAACAGTTGTCTGTGGCTCCCGCCTCTGGGCAGGCCCATCTGGGGGCATCCCCTCGTCTGGCTGAACGCGAGAAATAGGATGTGCCCTAGTTGGACGGGCAGCCCTATTTGCTTTAAGCAAGCACAGGGGAAGCCTCGCATTGGGAGGAGCCCCAGATGGGTTGGCCCAGCCGCGCAGGAGGCTACTGTCTATTTTTTTCTGTACTTTTTTAATACTTTAAAATATTCTATATTTATATACAAAAAACTCTCTTTGCGAGTGCATCTGAAAAATGTTGAACAAGTATCTTAAAAAATTTGAATAAGAGTTTTTAAAACATTGAACAAGTAAACAAATGTTGAATAAGTATTAAAAATTATTGCACGAGTATTTGAAAAAATGTTGAACAAGTATTTAAAAACATTGAATAAGTATTAAAAATGTTGAACAAGAATTTTAAAATTTTGAATAAATATTAAGAAATGTGGATCGAGTATCTAAAAAATGTATAACATGTATTTGAGAAATGTTAAATAAGTTTTAAAATGGTAAACAAGGATGTAAAAAATATTGAGTAAGCGTTCGAACAATGTTGAACGTGTATACAAAAAATGTTGATCACCTATTAAAAAATGTTTTTGCTATAGACGAAAATAAAGAAGAAAAAAGAAAACCAAACAAAAAATAAAGAAAAAAATAAAACCAAACAAAAATGGAGAAAAAAACAAATCTATATCTATATCTATACCTATTAATAAAGCAAGGTGATATTTTTGGTTTCATCATGCTTAGGTAATTTTGTATTTAAAATGTAATATAAGCGAGGTGGTACTAATTCAGGGATGTCGTATATATGTACGAGTTGTCTTCCCACATCAAATCCAGTGCGTTCACGCCCGTCCATCACACACAGCCCACCTGATGCTAGCCCGTTTATACAAATCACAATAAAGAAAATCACAGTCCAGGCTCTGTGCCGTTGAAGCCGGCCCAACTTATATGCTAGCTCATATATAAAAAGCACGCTCAAAACGGAAATCGTATTTGATGCTCTTTGTGTCAAACTGCCGGCGCTTCGCATACGCGAGCGACCGAGCAGCGACGCGATGGGCCGGCCTAGCTATTGAGCATACAATCGCAACCGCCAGCCGGTTTTAAGAACCTTCTAGAAGGTTCCCTGAAGCGGTTTTTTGTTTTTTACTGGGTTTTTTGTTTCTTTTTTTGTTTCTGTTTTTTTTCCTCTTTTCTTTTCTTTTGTTTTTTTCGTTTCCTGTTACATCTTATTTTTTCCTTTTCAAGGTTATTTTATCTTTTTTAAACTAACTTCATGTTCAAAAATTGTTCTTAAATTTTGAAAATGTTCTTTCCTTTTAAAAATGTTCAAAATTTAAAAAATGGTCGTTTTCAAAAAATGTTCATAAATTTGAAAGATGTTCACAATTATCAAAAAATGTTCTTGTTTATATAAAATGTTGCGAATGCTTTTGTTCAAAATGTTCACAGCTTTTCAAAAAATGTTTAGGCATTAAATAAATGTTCATGATTTTCAAGAAATGTTCTTGCTTCTAAAAATAATAAAAAATCCAAGACGATCATTTTTCAAAAAAATAAAAAATGTTCGCATGCATTTCTCAAAAAAAATGGCTTGTTCAAAAATTGTTTGTGTTCTCTCAAAAAAAGTTTGGGATGATTTCTGCTCCAAAATTTCACAACTTGTCAAAAAATGTTCCCATTTCAAAAATTGTTCATGTTTTAGCTTTTTCAAGTTTCAAAAAAAGTTCCCTTGTCAAAAATTGTTCAGATATTTCAAAAAAAAAGTTCATGTTTTGCATATTTTAGTCAGGAGTTTTAAAAGTTCTCGTTTCCCAGTTTTGTTTTGGAATTTGAAAAGATGTTCTCATTTAAAAAAATTGTTCCTGATTTCAAAAAATGTTCATTATTTTCTAAAACATTTCAGTTTGTAAAAAAACATTCTAAAATTTGAAAGGTATCTGGCTTTTAGAAAGCACTCATTTTTCTAAAAAAATGCATTCGAAATTGCGAAAACAATTCGGATGTATAATGAGTAGAAAAGTTTGCTAGCTCATCTGGTCGCAGATAATAATTTGTAGCACGAGATCCCTGGTTCGATTCCCTGCAAGCTCGACATTTTCTTGATCGTGAGATCATGAGAAATGACAACCTTGCCAAGATCCAATACCTTAGAAGACGAGGCATCACCCCACTCGATGTTGGTGGGCATAGAAGGGATCTTGTGCACGTCCACCACCAAGTCCTTGCTTCCGGTCATTGAGGGAGTCCTGGATTAGGGGGTATTCGGACAGCCGGACTATATACTTTGGTCGGACTGTTGGACTATGAAGATACAAGATTGAAGACTTCGTCCCGTATCCGGATGGGACTCTCCCTGGCGTGGAAGGCAAGCTTGGCAATTTGGATATGTAGATCTCCTTCTCTATAACCGACTCTGTGTAACCCTAGCACCCTCCTGTGTCTATATAAACCGAAGGGTTTAGTCCGTAGGACAAGAACAATCATATCATAGGCTAGCTTCTAGGGTTTAGCCTCTACGATCTCGTGGTAGATCAACTCTTGTAATACTCATATCATCAAGATCAATCAAGCAGGAAGTGGGGTATTACCTCCATCGAGAGGGCCCGAACCTGGGTAAACATCGTGTCCCCCGCCTCCTGTTACCATTAGCCTTAGACGCACAGTTCGGGACCCCCTACCCGAGATCCACCGGTTTTGACACCAACAGTTGTGCTTTCATTGAGAGTTCCACTGTGTCGTCGCGATAAGGCTAGATGGCTCCTTCAATCATCTTCAACGACGCGGTCCAGGGGGAGGTTTTCCTCCCCGGACAGATCTTCGTATTCGGCGGCTTCGTACTGCGGGCCAACTCGCTTGGCCATCTGGAGCAGATCGACAGCTACGCCCCTGACCAGCAGGTCAGGTTTGGAAGCTTGAACTACACTGCCGACATCCACGGAGACTTGATCTTCGATGGATTCGACCCCGTGTCAGGTGCGTCGGATAGCCCCGACGAGCATGACTTAGATCTATCATCGGACAGTATCCGGGGGATCGCGCCTGCGGCCGCTCCGGGACTCAATCCGGAGCAGATTGTGCCATCCGAGGACGGGTGGATGGACCCCGCCACGGAGGCCGCTCACTCATCGGCCTTGGAGCCTAACACTTGTCCCACCTCCTATGAGGCCGGTATCATCGAACCCTCGGACTCGTCTCCGGCTACAGGATCCGAACCGCGTACGCCCGTGTCTATCAAATCTGATTGGGCACCGGTCATGGAGTTCACCTCCGCGGATATCTTTCAGCACTCACCCTTGGGTGATGTGCTAAATTCATTAAGGTCTCTCTCCTTGTCAGGAGACTCCTGGCCGAACTATGTCCGGCTCGAGTGGGAAGCGGACGATGAGGAAATTCGTGTCCCACCCACCACCCACTGAATAGCCAATGTCGATAACTTAACCGACGTGCTTGACTTCAACTCCGAAGACATCAACGGTATGGAAGACGATGCAGGAGAAGAATAGGAACCACCGCCTATAGGGCGCTGGACAGACACCTCGTCATATGATATATATACGGTGGACACCCCCAAAGAAAACAATGGCGATGAGGCAACAGAGGATAATCCCTCGGGGAAGCAATCCAAGCACCGGCGTCATTGGCGCTGCTCTAAGCCCCGACATGGAAGAAATAGCAATACCGGCACAGGAGATGATAGCAATCCGGATGGTGCCGAAGACGAAAACAATCCCGCCCAACCTGACTTTGAGTAGTCCGAGAAGGAGGATGGGTAAGCTAGCCCAGATGAACAGGCAACGGATGGAGACTAGGAGGACGAGAATTATATGCCTCACTCCGAAGATGAGGTGAGCCTCGGCGACGACGAATTTGTTGTGCCTGAGGATCCCGTCGAGTAGGAGCGCTTCAAGCACCAGCTTATAGCCACTGCAAAAAGCCTGAAGAAAAAGCTGCAGCAGCTCCAAGCTGATCAAGATCTGCTAACAGATAGATGGACCGAGGTCCTGGTAGCCGAGGAATACGGACTCGAGCGCCCAACCAAAAGTTACCCAAATCACAGGTTGTTACCCCAACTCGAGGAGGAGGCGCTAGAGCTTACACTACCAGCGCAGGACGAGGCAGACCGACCACCTCGTGGCCGAGACAAAGCGGCGTATCAGACCGAACAACCGCCTGCACCCCGCCGCCAATCAAACAAAAACACTAAGGCCCGGGGCAACACGCAGGACCTGCGAGACATGTTGGAAAACAAAGCAGGACAGTCAAGATCGATCTACGGATAGAGGGGGTGTGCCACAACGTGTGATGATGACCGTCACGCCGGATACGTTAAAAACAAGTCCGGCCGGGCCGAATACAATAGACCAGACGCATTTGAACTACGTCGAGATGTAGCCCGGCACAAAGGCGCCGCACACCCCCTGTGCTTCACTGATGAAGTAATGGATCATGAATTCCCAGAAGGGTTTAAACCCGTTGAGGGAGTCCTGGATAAGGGGGTATCCGGACAACCGGACTATATACTTTGGCCGGACTATTGGACTATGAAGATACAAGATTGAAGACTTCGTCCCGTGTCCGGATAGAACTCTCCTTGGCGTGGAAGGAAAGCTTGGCGATTTGGATGTAGATCTCCTTCTCAGTAACTGACTCTGTGTAACCCTAGCCCCCTCCAGTGTCTATATAAACCGGAGGGTTTAGTCCGTAGGACACATCAACAATCATACCATAGGCTAGCTTCTAGGGTTTAGCCTCTCTGATCTCGTGGTAGATCAACTCTTGTAATACTCATATCATCAAGATCAATCAAGCAGGAAGTAGGGTATTACCTCCATCGAGAGGGCCCGAACCTGGGTAAGCATCGTGTCCCCAGTCTCCTGTTACCATTAGCCATAGACGCACAGTTCGGGACCCCCTACCCGAGATCCGCCGGTTTTGACACCGACATTGGTGCTTTCATTGAGAGTTCCTCTGTGTCGTCGCTGTAAGGCTCGATGGCTTCTCCAACCTTCAACAACGCTATCCAGGGTGAGACTTTTCTCCCCGGACAGATCTTCGTGTTCGGTGACCTCGCACTGCGGGCCAACTTGCTTGGCCACCTAGAGCAGATCGACAGCTATGCCCCTGGCCGTCAGGTCAGGTTTGGTAACCTAAACTACATTTTCGACATCCGCGGAGACTTGATCTTTGATGGATTCGAGCCCACGTCAGAAGCGCCGAACAATCGCCACACGCATGACTTAGATCTGCCATCGGACAGTATTCGGGATATCACACTTGCCATGTCTCCGGACTTTGATCCAGAGTTGATCGTGCCATCCAAGGACGGGTGGATGGACCCCGCCACGGAGGCCGTACAACTATCGGCGTTGGAGCCGAACACAGACTCTGCTTCCAAGGAAATATGTGTCTCCGGACCCCCAGACTTGTCTTCGGTTGTAGGTTCCAGACCGCGTGCACCCATGCCCATCGAATCTGATTGGGCTCCAATCATGGAATTCATCGTCGCAGATACTTTCCAGCACTCCCCCTTTGGTGATGTGCTAAATTAATTAAAGTCCCTCTCTCTGACAGAAGACTCTTGGCCGAACTATATCTGGCCTAAGTGGTGCACGGATGACGAAGAAAATCGCCCCCCACCCGCTACCCACTTCATAGCCACTGTCGATGACCTAATAGACATGCTTGACTTCGACCCCGATGACATCGGTGACATGGATGTCGACGCAGGTGACGATCTGGAATCACCACCCACGGGGCGCTGGACCACCACTTCATCATATGACATCTACATTCATCATATGACATCTACATGGTGGACACGCCTAAGGAAGACAACGGTGACAAGAAGGACACAATGTAGGATAAACCCCCCGGCAAACAAAAACAACGGCGCAGGCGCCACTCTAAGTCCAGTCACACTAAAAATAGCGATAACAGCGCGAAGAAAAATGACACCCCAGTTGACTCCGAAGGCGACAATTCGAACCCAGCAACAGAGCAAGGAGAGCCAGGCCAAGCCGAACAAACGCCCGATCACAGCGATCCCGAGGGCCGAACTCATCAAACTACCCACGGAGGGGAGGACAATCCGGTTGACGACGCATTCATCATCCTGGAAAAACGTCTGAAGCAAGATAACCTCCGCAGAAAGCTTCTAGCCAAGGCAAGGAGCCTAAAGAAGCAAAAGCAAAGGCTTAAAGCCGCGCAGGATACGCTCAGCTGAAGATGGAACAAGGTGCTAGACACCGAAGGAAAATGTGGCGATGATCGCCACAGAAAGAGATACCCAAAGCGCAAGCTGCTGCCCGAATTTGACGACGAGGCCGCATCACCCATTCCGCCAAACAACAATACGACCACTCGGCCATATCAATCACCTCAAGGCCGCGATAGAGCAGCCACAGATAACACACACGATTTACGTGAGCTCCTGGACAAAAAGGCCGGTGCGGCCAGGTCCATCTACGGGTCCAGAGGACATGCTCCGACGCGGGATTATGGTCACCACAACGATCACACCGATCGAATACCAGTCCGGAATCAACACCGGACGCAATAACAGCCGACAGCATGCAGCAACACGGCCAGATAAAGAGGGGTTGTGCACCCTCTGTGCTTCACCGATGAGGTGCTGGATCACGAATTTCCGCAAGGATTCAAACCCGTGAATATAGAGGCATACGACGGAACGACGAACCCTGGGGTCTGGATTGAAGATTTTATCCTTCACATACATATGGCTCGTGGGGATGACCTCCACGCCATCAAATACCTTCCCCTCAAGTTGAAAGGACCAGCTTAGCACTGGCTAAAGAGCCTCCCCGAAAATTCAATTGGAAGCTGGGAGGAACTTGAGGATGCTTTCAGGGCCAACTTTCAAGGGACCTATGTCCGACCTCCGGATGCAGACGATTTAAGTCACATAATACAGCAGCCCGGAGAGTCAGCCCGTAAGCTGTGGAACAGATTCCTCACTAAGAAGAATCAAATTGTCGACTGTCCGGACGCCGAAGCCTTAGCGGCCTTCAAACATAGTGTCCGAGACGAGTGGCTCGCCAGACACCTCGGCCAAGAAAAGCCAAGGACGATGGCAGCCTTAACAAGCCTTATGACCCGCTTTTGTGCGGGCGAAGACAACTGGTTGGCCCGTAGAGGCACCAGCGACCCAGGCACATCCGAAATTCGAGATGGCAACAGGAAGCCACGACGCACTAAGCACAAGCGTCGGAATGACGATAGTCCGGACAACACGACGGTCAACACTGGATTCAGGGGACCTCGACCCGGTCCAGGAAAGAAGCCATTTAAGGGCAGTAAAGAGGGACCGTCCGGCCTGAATAAAGTCTTGGACAGATTGTGCCAAATCCATGGCACTTCGGAAAACCTGCAAATCATACCCACAGAGAATGTTGGGTCTTCAAGCAGGCCGGCAAATTAAACGCCGAACACAAGGGAAGGGACACACCAAGCGAAGACGAAGATGAACCTCGCCAGCCGAACACGGGGGGGCCAGAAAAAATTCCCACCAGAAGTCAAAATGGTAAACATGGTACACGCAACTCAGAAGAGTTTGTCGCCCCCAAATTCAACCCCCGGGCGGCCTGCCTGATCACTTTTGATCACAGGGACCACCCGGCCAGTATCCGACACGGAGGATCGGCTGCCTTGGTGCTCGACCCAATAATTGATGGATACCATCTCACTCAAGTCCTAATGGACGGTGGCAGCAGTCTTAATCTGATCTATCAAGACACCATCCGCAAGATGGGGATAGACCCATCCAGAATAAGGAAAATTAGCGCCACCTTCAATGGAGTTATACCAGGCATTGAGGCCCACTGCTGGGGCTCCCTCATATTAGAAGTGGCATTCGGTTCTCCCGACAACTTCAGAAGCGAGGAACTACTCTTCAACATCACTCCCTTTAGCAGTGGTTATCATGCACTACTCGGAAGAACGACCTTCGCTTGCTTTAACGCAATTCTGAACTACGCCTGCCTTAAACTTAAGATGCCCAGTCCACGTGGTGTCATAACCGTTGGCGGAAAGATAGAGCAGTATACGACGGCTCGGATAGCCGGACATTAAGCGGCCACTCCTACCAGAAGCATGATCGGTCGTCAAGACCACGGACACGGTTAGACAAGTCCAGTCCACCATTTTTCACAACAGCCCGGATAAACCTGAGCTAGGTGTTGTACATGTATCCCCATAAATGATACCAGGGGCTGCAAACATGCAATAAAGCCCACAATTCGGCTTGCCTCATTAATAGGCAAACACCTCGTATCTCTAATATCCATCGAGAATAACCAACTTTTCGCAACTCTTTTACATGAGTTCTCGTTTTTACAGACATTATTCGTGCGACACCCTTCCAGGATATGGCACAACGGAGACAAAGGCGCATACGTGCAGCACGGCCCCGCTCAAAGGTTTCTCTTTAGATTAAGCCCATGTGTAAACCTTCTTTACTGTCTTTTGTTGCTTGACATCCCGTGGGTATTCAATATACCCACAATGGATACTGGCGTCATAGGCATTTCGCCACGACAGATCAATGCACGTACCTGGAAATATAGGGTTCATAATCAAGGGCGTTGCTCAGCCTAGTATATGTTACAAAGTCCGAATACCTTAGGGAGTGTTCGGCATCACGAGTTAGGCCTTATATGCATCAGCTCCGAATCATGTCTTTGGTCAAATGTTGGGTTTGCCCGGCTCCTGGGTTTGCTGCCTTACGTTCCGTTCTATCGGCTAAGGCGGCCAAAGGAGAACTACTGCGATTGTGCCCTGGTTATTCCGGATGAGCACCTCAGTAGAGAAAGCTGAAAACTGACTGTCATGATACAGCGAGAGACTGGTCAACCACTCGAAGACCCATCGAAATCTATAGGATTCCTCCGCATTAAAGAAGGACTGTTTCCCGGTCACATACATACGCGCCCCTATACGGATGCACACATATGTACTAGGGGCTACTTAGTAGCCCCACCATTAAACTCCCATCTCGGCTATCTTTTCTTCGCTTCGGCGATGAGCAACTTGTTCGGCTCTCAAGTCTTCGGTTGCCTTTAGGGCAGCTGCATTGCTAGCCCGAGCATGTTCCTTGGCTAGGGCGAGTTCCGCCCTCAGGGTCTCAATGGCAGCAGCTCCACCTACAGCCACATCATATTATTAATATTTCAATCCTCTTCATATTTCCCAAAGCAAATAAGGAAAAAACGAGCGCATACTCTGTGACTCGTCAATCCGCTTGTTTATAAGCGTGACGTCGGTATCCACCACATCAATCGGTCGCCTTAGTTCGGCAAGTTCAGCACTCCGGTCCATCGCCGGACTGTTAGCCACCTGTGTATAAATGTAGTACAAATCATTACCTGAGAGTTTGATCCTCCGTTTGCCGCCTCGGGCTGGCAACCAGAGTCTCAGGGGCTACTATCTCTATGGAGCACACCTAGCGCGTGCGGAACAATAAAAAATTACATATTTTATCACGTACCTCGAAGCCTTTGAGTAAACTTCCAAAAGCTTCACTTAGCCCTCTTGTGGCGGACAAAATCTTCTCTAACACCGTACCCATCAGCGTACGGTGACCCTCTGAGAGAGCGGCTTGCTCCAGAAGGCTCGCCAGCGTGTTCGGTCGGGTATCGAATTGTTCCGGACCCCTCTCATCACCCGCCAAGGGAACCGAACGCGCCGGGCTCGGGACGACCGAAGTGTCAGCTTTTGGCCTCAGCGGATCTGAGCTCCTCTATGACGACACCTCATGGTCGCCCGCCCCATGGGGCGGAGAGGCAGGTGGGGTTTCACTCTCCATCATCTCTGGAAGAAGATCCCCCGAAGACGAATCATGTTGAGACGAGCTACTAGCCAGACTGCATAAAATAGATCCTGGTCATTTTTCTCAGAGGAAAAAGCAATAGCTTCTTGTTTATCATTATCTTACAGCTCGGTGGAGGGCTGGACCGTTTGCGGGCACGATGCGGCGAGGACGCCCTTCGGGTCAGGGCCCCCAGGAGAAGCTTTCTTCCCTTGCTTAGGCACCACCGTCTCCAAATCTTCGAAGGAAGCCCTCTTTTTCCCACGGGGGGAGGAAACCTTAGATTCACCTCCCCGATCGTCCTCCTCTGTGGAAACATTAATTCCCCCGGTTCGGATGCACAATGTGTGAAGCTCACTCTTGGCTTCTCCACTCCTCCCTTCGTCTTTCTCCAATGACACTTGTCTTAGCGCCCGCTCAAGCATCCTGGCTATCGCCGGACCGGGCGAGCCTTCGGGAAGCGGGGCCGGACACCTGATTCTCTCCGCCTTACTAAGCCAATCCTGGTCGCGGGCAGTTTTTCAGAATAGTGCTATGACAAATGTAAACGAAGTGTTCGGTCATAGGGTTACTTACTTGGGTATCTAGGCGATTGTAGCTCAGGCTCGCATCCTCGGTGGTGTCCGAACACTTTATTCGTGGTCCAAATAACAACATATACATTCCTTCAAGCGTCATGCCGAAGAAGTGCTGAACGGTCCGCGGGCCTTCTAGATTGAACTCCCACATCCGGAGAGATCGACGTCACGGCAGGGCCCGCCAAACTAGCATTACCTGGATTATTTTGACAAGACTAATATCCCTCTCAAGGAGCTCCCGAATTCGGCTCTGCAACATTGGTACATCATTTGCAGACCCCCAGTCCAGTCCTACGTTGGCCCACGATGCCAGTTGAGGCGGAGGGCCCGAGCAAAAGGTGGGGGTGGCCGCCCACTTTGTGCCTCGGGGAGCTGTGATGTAAAACCACCTCCGTTGCCACAGATCGGACACCTCCGGGAAAGAACCTTCGGGCCATGGAACATCGGCGTTTCTACCTATTACAGCACCCCCGCACTCTGCGTGTCGCCCCTCAATCATCTTCGGCTTCACATTGAAGGTCTTGAGCCATAGGCCGAAGTGGGGGGTGATGTGGAGGAAGGCTTCGCACACGACGATAAACGACGAGATGTGGAGGATGGAATCCGAAGCTAGATCGTGAAAATCTAGCCCGTAATAGAACATGAGCCCCCTCACAAAGGGATCAAGAGTAAAGCCCAAGCCCCGGAGGAAGTGGGAAACAAATACGACACTCTCGTTGGGTTCGGGAGTGGGGATGATCTGCTCGGAGGCAGGGGGCCTATGCTTGACATCGGCGGTCAGGTATCTGGCCTCCCTGAGCTTCGCAATGTCCTCCTCTGTAACAGAGGAGGCCATCCACCGACCTTGGAGGTTGGATACGGACATGGTTGAAGATCCGAAGTACCTAAGCTTGAGTTTCGGGTGTTGGAACTCGAGGGGCGGAAAGGCGCAAGCGTGTTAAGAAAGGGATAGGCCTTGACCCCTCTATAAAGGGGGGAGAATATCAAGCGTCCCCAACGTGAAAGTTTGGGACTTGCCTAAAAACACTGGTTGGGTTACCCATACCCGTATTGATGAAGATCCCGCGATAAGGGGCACGATCTCTGCTTTGACAAGACATGCCAAAGAAACCGCCTCGCAATATGTGCGGTATCTGGTTATAAAGAAAACGACTTGAATAAAAGCCGGGCTGTGGCACGATGTCATGCTACGAAGAGCTGTCAGCAGATTAGATTCATGGATTAATGTTCTCTCTGCGGTGGTATGTGAAATTTGTCTTGCAAAGCCGGACACGGTCCTTGTGTTTAGAATTTATCTTGGACTATTCGGAGTTGGAACCCGCCTCGCAATGCAGAAGACAATCTATGCACCGAACTCATCGTCATTGAAGCCTGGTTCAGGGGCTACTGAGGGAGTCCTGGATAAGGGGGTATTCGGACAGCCGGACTATATACTTTGGCCAAACTGTTGGGCTATGAAGATACAAGATTGAAGACTTCGTCCCGTGTCCGGATAGGACTCTCCTTGGCGTGGAAGGCAAGCTTGGCAATTCGGATGTAGATCTCCTTCTCTGTAACCGACTCTGTGTAACCCTAGCCCTCTCCGGTGTCTATATAAACCGGAGGGTTTAGTCCATAGGACACATCAACAATCATACCATAGGCTAGCTTCTAGGGTTTAGCCTCTCTGATCTCGTGGTAGATCAACTCTTGTAATACTCATATCATCAAGATCAATCAAGCATGAAGTAGGGTATTACCTCCATCGAGAGGGCCTGAACCTGGGTAAACATCGTGTCCCTAGTCTCCTATTACCATTAGCCTTAGACGCACAGTTCGGGATCCCCTACCTGAGATCCACCGGTTTTGACACCGACACCCGTAAAAATCGAATCATACGATGGCACAACAGACCCCGCGGTATGGATTGAAGATTTCGTTCTCCACATTCACACGGCCCATGGTGACGATCTACATGCCATCAAATACCTCCCCCTTAAGCTCAAAGGACCGGCTCGACATTGGCTGAATAGCCTGCCGGCAAACTCCATTGGAAGTTGGGAGAACCTGGAGGATGCATTCCTCGACAACTTCCAGGGCACTTACGTGTGACCACCGGACGCTGATGACCTAAGTCACATAACCCAACAGCCTAGAGAGTCAGCCAGGAAATTCTGGACTCGGTTCCTAACTAAAAAGAACCAAATCATCGACTATCCAGATGCCGAAGCCCTAGCGGCCTTTAAGCATAACATCCGCGATGAGTGGCTTGCCCGACATCTCGGTCAAGAGAAACCAAAATCCATGGCAGCCCTCACGACACTCATGACCCGCTTTTGTGCGGGCGAGGATAGCTAACTGGCTCGTAGCAACATTACACCAAAAAACTTCGGTGAGTCAGATGCCAGAGATAGCAACAACAAGCCACGACGCAATAGAAACAAGCGTCAAAACATTGGCGACAACGCCGAAGACACGGCAGTCAACACCGGATTCAGAGGCTTTAAATTCGGACAGCGGAAAAAGCCATTCAAAAGAAACAACCCGGGCTCGTCCAGTCTGGACCGCATACTCAATCGCTCATGTCAAATACACGGCACCCCCGATAAACCAGCTAACCACACCAACAGAGAATGCTGGGTGTTTCAACAGGCCGGCAAGTTGAATGCCGAACACAAGGAAAAGGGGCTGCATAGTGATAACGACGAGGAGCCCCGGCTGTCGAACACAGGAGGACCGAAAAAATTCCCTCCCCAGGCAAAAATGGTGAATATGATATACGCAACCCATATTCCCAAGCGGGAACGGAAGCGCGCACTGCGGGATGTCTACGCGATGGAGCCAGTCGCCCCAAAGTTCAACCCATGGTCCTCATGTCCGATCACTTCCGATTGCCGGGACCATCCTACCAGTATACGTCATGGCGGTTCTGCCGCATTGGTCCTTGACCCAATCATTGACGGATTTCACCTCAGGCGAGTCCTTATGGACGGTGGCAGCAGCCTGAACCTGCTTTATCAAGATACAATGCGCAAAATGGGCATCGATCCCTCAAGGATCAAACCCACCAAAACCACCTTTAAGGGTGTGATACCAGGTGTAGAGGCCTGTTGTATGGGCTCAATCACACTGGAAGTGGTCTTCGGATCTCTGGACAACTTCTGAAGCGAAGAGTTAATCTTCGACATCGTCCCCTTCTACAGTGGCTATCATGCACTTCTCGGACGAACCGCATTTGCTAGGTTCAATGCGGTACCGCATTATGCATACCTCAAGCTCAAAATGCCAGGACCTCGTGGGGTTATAACAGTTAATGGAAACACAGAGCGCTCGCTCCGTATGGAGGAGCACACTGCGGCCCTCGCGGCAGAAGTACAAAACAACCTTTTTAGGCAAATAACCAATTCGGCGCTGAAGAACCCGGACACCGTCAAGCAAGTCTGGAGTACCCTGAAACAGGATCATCCGCCACGTCAGAGCTCGACTAGCAATTCGGCCTCTGTCCTAGTCCCAGTCAAGTGGCAAAATTCATGCCACGCGTACATAATTACGCACTCAAAATACCATGGGCATAGGCGGAGGCACGGCTATGATATGGTCCACAGTGCGGCTCAACCTCCATGGGACCTATATACCTTCATCATTTTCTTTCCTTTCAGGATCCTACTTTCGGGAAGCCTTCTCAGATCGCCTAATTATCAGACGCATCACAGGAAGGAACAACTAAGGAGGCAAGAGGCTTTGACGTACAAGGGAATACCCAGGTGGTCTCTGATAACAATCACTATACATGTTTTATATACCCACACACAGCCTGTCCTTGGTTAGGACATGTCAAATAGTCCTATTCTTGCTTATCACATTACTTGTATACATACGCTTTGACGTATTATCTAAATAACAATGGAAAAACATGCAGCGTCAGCTTGTTATTATACCTTCTTTATCTCTTTTCCTTGATTGTTTATGTACCATAAATTGCACACATACACTTTGGTGCGTTCAGTTCGCCAGGGGCTTCAGTGTACCCCATAACACGGCAAGAAAAGTCCGAACACTTTCGACAGTGCGGCACCCCGAACTTATAGCATTATATGGATCAGCTCTGAATCATGTATTGGGTCAATATTTGGGTTTGCCCGGCTCCTATGCTTTGGCACCTTACGTTCTGCTATATCAACTAAGGTAGCGCTAGGAGAACTACTGTGATTATGTCCCGGTTCTTCCGGTCGAGCACCTCAATAGAGAAAGCCGAAAACTGACTGTCATGATGCGGCGAGAGTTGGTCGCTATTCGAGAGGTCTCAAATCCTTAAAGATTTTTTCCTCTTCGAGCGAGGAATCGGCCTTGTCCAATTTAGGCGTGTATAGCGCCCCAAGTTCGGCCTTCCGAATACTAGGGGCTTCGCCAAATTTTAAAATTATAGACTTCTATGGCTAAGTGAGAGTGATAAAGCCGTATAGTCCGATTGCCTTTTTTATTGCACTGAACACCTCCTTATTGGACCAAAAATTTGGATAAAGAGTGTTTAGATTTATCCCGAACACCCTAGTACTAGTTACATGGGGGCAGAAGCCGACGACTGGCTAACTTTCAGATTTTTCTAAACGGGCGCACAGAAGGTAATATTTTAAATCAACAAAGCGTCACACAACGCATATGAACTCGTTTTTCATATTACAGGATGACATGAGTACATTCACTCAAACATTACATCCTTAGCACATTCATCCACCACAAGGCGGGCGCCTTTCATAACACCCTCATAATACTTCTCGGGATAGCGGTGCGCCTTGCCCTCCGGTGGCCCCTCCGTCACCAGCTTCTCGGCAGCCATCTTCACCCAGTGCACTTTCGTGCGGGCGAAGGCACGGCGCGCACCTTCAATGCAGACTGGCTGCTTTATGGCTTCAAGCCTTGGGCAGGCATGCACAAGGCACTTCACCATGCCAAAGTAGCTGGTGGGAAGGGGCTCGGCAGGCCACATCCGGACTATGAGGTCCTTCATGGCCAGTTCGGCTGCCTTGTGCAGTTCGACCATTTGCTTCAGCAGGTCACTCAAGGGCATCGGCTGTTCGGCCCCAATATACTGGGACCAGAACAACTTCTCCGCCGAGTTCCCTTCTTTAGCCCGGTAGAACTCTGCGCATCAGATGTGCTGCGTGGCAGATCTGCGAATGCTCCTGGAGAGCTCCAAATTCGGGTAAGTAATAGGAAAGCTTCCTTCGCATGCTTGCTTTGCATAACGAATGCCTTACCCTCCGCTATCATCTTGGCCTCCTGGATCTCCTGGAGGGACTTTTGGGCTTCAGCCTTGGCGTCTTGTGCACTCTGGAGGGCCTTCGCAAGCTCGGACTCTTGCGTCTTGGAGTCGCGCTCCAAGGACTTGTATTTTTTTACGAAGTCCCGGAGCTCTTGCTGGACCTCATTTACCCGAGCCTCATGCTTCTTGCGCTCGGTGCACTCCTTGGCCGCCTTGTCTTCGGCCTCAGACAACGATTTCTTAAGGGTCGCCACTTCGGTCATGGCCCCTATTAAAATTCATGATGCTTCTATTAGCACCAAAGATTTCCCTTTATATAACACACGAACGGGGTATCACTTACCTTTGTTCTCCTCCAGCTGCCTCTTCACAACGCCGACCTCTTCTTCGGCCCGCCCCAGGTCCCGCTTCAGTCCCGAGACCTCCGCAGTGCGGGCGGCAGCGGCCAGAAATGAGGCCTGCTTATTCACATATACATTTTCTGTTAGACTCCTGCGGATAAAAATTGACCCTCCGCTTGGCTTTTCTTTCCGAACACCAAACAGAGTATCAGGGGCTACTATCTATAAGGTGATATTTTCTTACACTTTTGTTACTTACCTCAAAGCTTGTTAGGAGGCTGGCACAGGCTTCGGTCAATCCGCTTTTTGGCGGACCAAATATTCTCAATCACCGTACCCATAATGGTGCGGTGCTCTTCGTCAATGGAAGCACCGTGAAGCGCTTCCAGCAAGTTGTCCGATGCCTCTGGTTGGACAGAGGTCATCACAACAGGCGGCTCACCCTCCGTAGTGAGGGGCTGCCTACCTGAATCCGGAACCATTGGAGGTTCCGGCGCAGCATCTTGCTGGGGGCCGGACTTGCTGCGGCTCTCGTCGTCAAGATCCATGGGGGTCTTTCCCCCCATGAGCCCGGCGTCTGGGATTTTGCCTCGGGGCGTCTCCAGGACCGTCTCCCCCTGCTCTGGTATCCTCTGGGATAACACTACGGTGTTGTCCGCGGGCCGGGGGGAGGTAGCCGTCGAGAGTGAATCGCTATTCATCTCCGACGGACCCAAAGACCCATTCGAGGAGGATACGTCGATACGGGCTTTGTACGGACTGCATTACCCCATTTGACGTAATAAGAAGCAATAAAGCAAAACATACCAGAAGCATCAGTGTCCGGATACTTACGACTTCGCTCGGGGCTTGTTCCTGGGCAACCACTCCTCGTCACTGTAGGCGGCTGTTGTGAATTGGTTCGGAGGGAGGTTCCTTTCCTTCTTGGACCCTTCGGCCTCCCCAGATGGGGCGGCCTTCCTTTTCTTCTCCTTCCTGGTCGGGGGAGGAATTTCCTCTTCCTCCTCCTCGTCTTCGTTGTAGGAGTGCGCCTCGGCGTCTTCGGATGATGCGTCCGGTGTAGCCTTGCGTCGGAGACCTTTCCTGGTCCCCGTGGCCTTCTTCTTGGCCTTCTTCTCCGGCACCTTGTAAGGCGCCGGAACCAGCATCTCCGTCAGGAGCGCGGTTGCTGGATCTTCAGGTAGCAGAGCTGGACAGTCGATCCGCTCCGCCGTCACCACATAGTCCTGTTTAAATCAGCGTGGTGGCTTAAAATCCTCCCACAAATATACTGGGAAAGTCACATCTTGTGATATATAGAGAGCTTACCGGATTGGCGGGGCGCTTTGCGCTGAGTCTCTGGTCCTCGGAAGTGGGAGGAGGTACTTCGGCGGCTTTGAACAGCACCTTCCAGACGTCTTTGTGTGTCATGTTGAAGAGCTCTCGCAGCATCTGGTGTTCGGCCGAATCGGACTCCCACATATTGAACGCCCATCTTTGACACGGGAGGATCCGGCGGAAGAGCATTACCTAGACCATGTTGACAAGCTTGATCTTCTTGTCTATCATATTTTTGATGTAGTTCTGGAGTCCGGTCAGCTCCGCAGGAACATCCCAGGCCAAGCCCTTCTTTTCCCATGAGGTGATTCGCATGGGGATGCTAGATCAAAATTCAGGGGCCGCCGCCCAGTTGGCGTCACGCGGCTCGGTGATGTAGAACCACCCCGATTGCCACCACTTCACGGTCTCCACGAAGGAGCCTTTGTGCCAAGTAACGTTGGGCATCTTGCCCACCATGGCGCTTCCGCACTCCGCTTTCTGGCCGCCCACTATCTTTGGCTTCACGTTGAGGATCTTTAGCCACAGGCCAAAGTGGGGCTTGATGCGGAGGAAGGCCTCGTACACGACGATAAATGCCGAGATGTTGAGGATGAAATTTGGGGCCAGATCATGAAAATCTAACCCATAGTAAAACATGAGCCCGCGGACGAATGGGTGAAGTGGAAATCCCAATCCGCGGACGAAATGAGAGAGGAACACTACTCTTTCCCGAGGTTTCGGAGTGGGGATGATCTGCCCCTCCGTCGGAAGCCTGTGCGTGATGTTTGTGGCTAGGTATTCGGCCTCTCGAAGCTTCATGATGTCCTCCTCCTTAACGGAGGAGGCCATCCACTTGCCTCCCGCTCCGGACATGTTGTGAATGGCTTTACGGAGAAGGTGAGAACTTGGGCGCTGGAGCTCGAGGGTGCGTGAATGGATGAGTAAAGGAGGAAGAAGGTGTGGGTGAAAAAAGGGAATCCCTATCTCTTTATAAAGGCAGTAGAAACTGTGCGCCTCCCTACTTGCCCATTAAGATCGCTTATTCTCCAAGCGCCACGATTGATGGCGTGGTTGGGTTACCCATGGCCGTATTGATGAGAATCCCGCAATGAGGGGACACGATCTCTGCTTCGACAAGACATGCCAAGGAAACCGCCTCGCAATATGTGCAGTAGCTGGTTGTGAAGAACGGTTTGAATAATGACCGGGCCGTGGCATGATGTCACGCTACGAAAAGTTGTCAGCGGATTAGATTTGTGGAATATTGTTCTCTCTATGATGGTATGTGGAATTTGTTTTGCAGAGCCGGACACGACTCTCGTGTTCAAAATCTTCTATGGAGTATTCGGAGAAGGAACCCTCCTTGCAATGCCGAAGACAATCTGCGCACCGGACTCATTGTCATTGAAGCCTGGTTCAGGGGCTACTGAGGGAGTCCTGGATTACAGGGGTATTCAAACAGCCGGACTATATACTTTGGCCAGACTGTTGGACTATGAAGATACAAGATTGAAGACTTCGTCCCGTGTCCGGATGGGACTCTCCCTGGCGTGGAAGGCAAGCTTGGCAATTCGGATATGTAGATCTCCTTCTCTGTAACCGACTCTGTGTAACCCTAGCCCCCTCCGGTGTCTATATAAACCAGAGGGTTAGTCCCTAGGACAACAACAATCATATCATAGGCTAGCTTCTAGGGTTTGGCCTCTACGATCTTGTGGTAGATCAACTCTTGTAATACTCATATCATCAAGATCAATCAAGCAGGAAGTAGGGTATTACCTCCATCGAGAGGGCCCGAACCTGGGTAAACATCGTGTCCCCCGTCTCCTATTACCATTAGCCTTAGACGCGTAGTTTGGGACCCCCTACCCGAGATCCGCTGGTTTTGACACCGACAGTCATATGATTTGTGGCTCCACTATCGAGCAACCATGATCCCCCACCGAAAGCAAACACTTACAAGAGATCAATGCTTGGTTTTAGGTACCCATTTTGTAATGGGTCCTTTGATGTTAGTGAGAAGGGTCTTAGGAACCCAAATAGACCATTCAATGTACTCATAAGGAGAACCAACAAATTTAGCATAAACATGCCCATCGCTAGCATGGCACAACACATAAGAAGGGTTAAACTCGCCGGCTTTGTCGGAAGGAGTGGCATTGCCCCTTTTGACATCACCACCCTTCACATTGTTCCTCTTCTCCTTAGGAGCACCCTCTCCCTCCTTCACAAAAGTTTGCTTGAGAGGGGGAGATTGTTTGGTCTTGTCATTCTTCTTCTTGTTTTTGGAATTGGGTGCGAACCCAACTCCCTCCTTGGCCACAACTTCCTTTTGATTGCTCAAAAGGTCATTGAGGTTCTTCTCACCTTGTATGCACGTCACAAGGCCTTTCTCAAGTTGCTCCTTCAACTTGGCATTCTCCTCCACAAGATGCACATGCTCACAACACAGGTTAGTAGCATTTGCACTATCAATTAATACCATATGAGGAAAAGTGGCTTTCTCCTTGGTTAGCTTCACTTGGAGTTGATCATGAGACTCCTTGAGGCTTGAATGAGCACCCTTCAATACCTTGTGGTCCTTGTCGAGTAAATCAAACTCCTCCTTGAGTCTAGCACGGTCAACCCCAAGTTTAGCCTTCTTGGAGCTTAGCACACGAGATACAACAAGAGCATGATCAAGATCTTTCTTTAATTTAGCATGGTCATCGTTGTGTGAATCCTCAAGAGCCAAACGATGCACACACTCTTCCTCAAGAGCATTAGAAAGATCCAATATCTCATCGGCATAGTCACGACTATGACCTTCCATCTTAGAGATGGTTTCTTCATGAGCCTCGATCATGTCATTGGCTCCACCAAGTTGTTCCAAGAGAGCCACAAAGTGCTTCTTGGATTTGCCCTTGAGCTTACTCATAAAAGACTCAAATTCATTTACTTCCTCATTAGACCCCTCACTTTCATCAATGCAATCCTTCAAGGAGGGAGTAGTAATGATGGTGGTTTTGATGTTGGGGGTTACCTTGTTGGTGGATTTATCCATGAGGCACTTGGCGGTGATGTTCTCGTTGGGTGAGTCGAAGAGGGACACCCGTGGATTTGTGGCAATGGCAACGGAGGCCATAGCCATGGCTTCACTATCTTAATCAACATCATCATCCTCATGGTATTCTTCTTGAACCACCAACCCTCTAGTTGGAGTCTTCTTGGTGAAGTTGTTCTTGTTGGGGAAAGACTTGGCTTTGTCTTTTTGGATGAACTTTCCACCATTGTCTTCCCTCTTCTCGTAAGGGCACTCCGCAACAAAATGGCTCACATTGCCACAATTGTAACATGTTCTCACACGTTGCTTGCCCTTGAAGCTACCTGAGTTATTCTTGTTGAAGCATGGCCTTGTATTCTTCTTGCTCCAAAATTGCCTTGAAGCAAGAGCTATGTGTTCAGGATAATCATACTTAGTATCTTCGGGGTTGCTCTCATCTTCTTCCTCATCATCCTCTTCTTCCACACTAACCTTGGCCTTCAAAGCAAGGTTGGGCTTCTTTGCTCTTTGAGAACGTAACACCGCATTGTCGGCAGTCTTGTCCAAGATGCTCATAGCCACACACTCATCCAACACTTCACTTGAGGACAAGGTGTGAAAGTCCAGGCTTTGACGAATGACGGAGGACATGGCCTTGTGGTAAGGCATCGTGGCCTTGAGGAACTTGCGCTTGATCCAATTGTCATCCATATCCTTGCTCCTATGATTTCGGAGTGAGACCGCGAGAGTAGTTAATCTCCGATAGAGCTCACGAGGTTCTTCATCTTCTTTCATCGCAAACTCATCAGCTTCATCTTGCACTACTTCATAGTTGGAGCATTAAATGCTTGTGCTTCCCCTGTACAGAGAAACAACATGCTGCCATGCATCCTTGGCCACGGTGAAGGGTCGGAGATGAGCAAGATCTTCGGGTGGAATTGCATCTTGGATGATGAAGAGAGCATTCTCATTGAATTGATTATCCGCGTCTTCTTGAGGGGTGAAGTTGCTTCAGTCATGCGGATAAAAACCTTCTTCGATGATTCTCCAAAGGTTAGTATTAACATGGTTCAAATGACGCTTAAAGCGATAAACCCAAGAATCAAAGTCCTCATTTTTTACAATCTTAGGGGGAGGACCGGCATGATTCAAATGAGTGGAAGGAATCGGTCCACCATAAGTAAGTGGAGGTTACACATGGGCAAAGATGTCGTTGCCATTTTTACCACTAGAAGGAGCCTTTTCACTAGTAGCTTCCCCCTTGTCAGAGTTAGCATCCGTCACCTTGTTAGTGGGATCACCCACTTTCATCGGCGCGGTAGATAGTTTAAGCCCTTCTAAGAATTTATTAAACATGCTTTCAACCTCGGTCGTCATGGAGGTTTTCAATGTGTCCAAAGCCGCATTGAATTCGTCACGAGAGACCGCGGTTCCCCCATCGTCCGTAGACAAGACCGGATTCACACCGGAGTGCTCCTCCCCACTGTCTATGGTGTCAACCATACTCTTCGGACGGCAAAGTCCTTAATAAATAGACGAGGCTCTGATACCAATTGAAATGATCAATATAGTTGACTAGAGGGGGGTGAATAGGCAACTAACAATTTTTAGCTATTCTTTACCAAATTAAACTTTGCATCAAAGTAGGTTGTCTAGAAATGCAACTAGGTGAGCAACCTATATGATGCAACAACAATAACCACACAAGCAATCAAGGGATAGACCACAATATATCTTGCACAAGTAAAGGTAAGAGATAACCAAGAGTGGAACCGATGAGGACGAGGATGTGTTACCGAAGTTCCTTCCCTTTGAGGGGAAGTACGTCTCCGTTGGAGCGATGTGGAGGCACAACGCTCCCCAAGAAGCCACTAGGGCCACCATATTCTCCTCACGCCCTCACTATTGGTGATTCCACTATTGGTGCCCTTGGAGGCGGCAACCGAACCTTTACAAAGAAGGTTGGGGCAATCTCCACAACTTAATTGGAGGCTCCCAACGACACCACGAAGCTTCACCACAATGGACTATGGCTCCGCGGTGACCTCAACCGTCTAGGGTGCTCAAACACCCAAGAGTAACAAGATCCGCAAGGGATTAGTGGGGAAAATCAAATTTCTCTTGGTGGAAGTGTAGATCGGGGCCTTCTCAACCAATCCCTAGAAAATCAACAAGTTTGATTGGCTAGGGAGAGAGATCGGGCGAAAATGGAGCTTGGAGCAACAATGGAGTTTAGGGATGGAAGAGGTGGGCAACTAGAGGAAGAAGACACCCCTTTTATAGTCAAGGGACAATTCCAACCATTACCCACCACTTGGCCCGCGACCCGCGGTACTACCGCACCACTGGAGCGGTACTACCGCACGGGCCTGCAATACTACCGCGGAGGTCCGCGGTACTACCGTGGGCGCGGCAGGGCCCAGACCCGACCAGATGAGCACCGACAGGGTGCGGTAGAACCGCCGGCGTGGTACTACCGCGACCCCATGCGGTACTACCGCATGGCAGGCACCGTCCAGGCATGGTAGGCACGGATATAAAAAATTACATCCGTGACTACGTCCACTGAGATTTTATCTATGCAAAAGTCTGACACGATACTACCGCAAACCAGGTACAGTACTACCGTGTACGGTGCGGATGTAAAAAAATTACATCCGCCCCTACTTCCGCTCATGCCGTTGTGCCTGGCCAGGCTGCACGGACTACCGCGCCAGAGCACGGTACTACCGCGTAGGGCTCAGATGTAAAAAGTTACATCCGCCCCTACCACCGCTTGCGCAGCAGCGCCAGGCCAGAGCTCATGGTACTACCGCTCAGATGGAGCGGTACTACCGTGGGCGCCCATGGTACTACCGTGCCGGGGCCCGGTACTACCGCTGGTACCTGTGGTAGTACCGCTCTGGCGAGCAGTACTACCGCCAGCCTATGAACAGCAACACTAGGAGTCCTTCATTCTGCAGAGACACAGTGAGATGGAGGAAGCTCCAAAGAGCCAAAGGAAAGGCAGTGCAAAATGAACGTGTGTACGTGAGATTCCACCCAAACCTTTCTAACGCAGACCCCCTCTTAATAGTACGGCTTTCCTATGACTCAAATCCACCGAAAAGAAACGTAGAGAAACGCCGTCTTCAATAATATTCGAGGGGCATCAAATCGTCTTGTGTTCAGTGATGATATATCTGACGATTAGTCCACAAAAGTATTATCATCAATCACCAAAACTACTAAGGGATAAATATGCCCTTACACACTTTGCTGCTCGGAGCCGGTTTACCCGCCATGATTTCCTTCTGTTTCCTTGTGATTGTTAGAAGGGAAGAGTGGGATTGGCGGAATATGATAGATGTATTATTGAGCCTCGAGGGGGAGTATATATTGAGTAGAAGACTTGAAGGGCAAGAAGACTCTCCTGAAGATAAGGTAGGAGACACATTACAAATCCTAGACTACCAAATACATGTGTCCCAAATATATCTCTAACATGCCCCCCCATAGTTGCGAAGAACAGGAGCATGGCAGACGGTAAGACTGGAGAGAATAGCAGCCGATGTGCTGACATCCCCCCGCAGTCGTACCTGGAGCGCCATGGACGGTGTCACGTCGCGGACGCGTTGACTATAGAGGAAGCCGATGAGTTTTTCAAGCGGATGATAGCCCTTTGCGTCGTTTGTCGAAGTAGCCGAGAGCGTAGGGTGGTGTAGCCGCAGTCGAGGTAGCTGTGCAAAGAATGTCGTGGTCGATGTCGAGTCGGGGTAGCCGGTGACGAGGATGTCGCCGTGGAGCTGCGGGCGCAAGGAGGCACTGAGTTAGTCATGTGCCACTACTAGAGAAAAGCTTACCAGTAGCGCTTGTTTTTGTGCTACCAGTAGCGCGGGAACCAGCGCCACTGCTACGACGCTACAACTATTTTCTAGCAGTAGCGTGTTTTAGACCAGCGCTACTGGTAAGTTCAACTACTAGTAGCGCGTTTTTAGGCCAGCGCTACTGCTAACATTTATGTTTTCTTTTCAATATTTTGGCATTGTACATGTTTAAACAGATACATCTTTTATACAATAACAACTCATCATGAACTAGTCTGTTTAAATAGCATATTCATTACCAGTAGTCATCACCACCAAACAATGTTCGTCAATGAGACATCATATATATAACAAGTTGGTCACTAGTCATAATCACAACTCCTCATCCTCCTCATCAACTCTAACACATTATAGCACATAATAACACATTCTACCTAGGACCTACTCCTCTCATAGGACCTACTCTACCCTCTCTTAGGTAAAATATCATAAAACAAGATAGGCATTGACTCTTCATTAAGGAAACTGAACTCTCCATAATGAAGAACGGAGATCATCCTGTCTCCAAGTCTTGGCCTACGCACAATGTTGCTTCCAAGTAGCTCTCTACGATGGTTGAAACATTTTTTCCAATCATTTATTATCATGGCTTCCTCGCTTTTAGAAATCCGGTATGGACAGGAGTGATGTGGATACTGTGGCTGACCTGGCCGTGGTGGCCGTAAGCTCATAACTTCAACGCGACCTCTTGGCAACATCAGATGAGGCACACAATCCATCGGGATTTTCTGTTCAAAAACATAGTAATAACTTTGTAGTTAGCAATGTAGTTAGCAATGTTCAAAGATGCACGGATGTCGTAATAGTAGAAAATCTTACCATGATATCTCCATTGATGTTACCGTAGCACACCGCGTGCACTAGTGGCACATATGGACCATAATTTTGAGGAATTCGATAATAGCTATTGTAATTCTCAAGATCAGTAAAAAAAGTGATAAGACCATCTTTCTCCTTATAAGTTAATTGTGCTTCATCATTGTAGTAGTAGGTTCTGTCTACCATCTTCCGTACATTTTTTGAAGAATGAAAATAAGCTGTCAATGGAAATAAGCTGTCAAATATTTTGAAATTAACAATATAAATTACTTAGTAAATATGTTTAAGAAACTCACACAGCGGTAGAACTGGAAGCGTGTCAACAAGGACCCAAATGGTCATATCATTTTTGTCGATGTCAGGATCACCAAGATCGAAGGTGAGAAGCATACCCTCATGAAAATCATACGCCTTGGAAAGGGCTTCCCAATTCGGGCAACCAAAATTGGATGAGTTCACAGAATTGTATAGTTTTACAGCAAAATCATAACCATGATGGGTCCTTAGTTGAATTATCTTTGTCTCCGTGCTTTCATGATCTTCAAAACCCATCTTCTCCAAGACATAGCGTCTTGCATGGCATGGGATAAGCTAGTCGAATTGTAAAAGACGGAAATTACACGTTGAAGAAGCAGAGAAGTCGTGCAAAAATAACATAAAAACTTGTCATCGTTGCGTACCGTATCAACATCGAAGGTCTCTTGGAGCTTGATGCTGAAGCGCCGACCTTCTACCAGGTGAGGCCTGTCGCACATACCGCGCTTATCTTCGCAGTAATCGCACATAGCGAATTCCCTTTCGTCGTCAGACATTTCCTAATAGGTAATTAATAATCCATCATGAATACATATGTAGTAGTTTGTAGCACAAACCGCGCTCATCTTTTGCATTCAATAAGCAAATAACTAATAGGTAATTAATAATCCATCATCGAATACATATATAGTAGTTTGTAGCAAAGATCATCATATAATAAGACTAATACATCTCGAATAATAGCTCCTCTAGGTTCAGTGGGCCGCGGTGGACACCCAAAGAGAAGGAACCATCACCGGATCATAGCTCCGGTGAGATCCCCAAATAATCTGCCAGGTATTGGAGAACCGGCCGTTCGCCAACGCAACCAAGTAGCGCTGGACGTGCGCGTTCTCCTCCGTGACACGGTGTTGAACCACCTGCGCGGGGGACTGAAGCCTCTCCACCGATGCAGGCCCACGTGACCGCCACCAAAGAAGCTCCGGGTCGACGACGGGCTGGCTCCTCACTAAGCTGCGCTCACCAGAAGGTAGCACAACCCAGTACCAGCCCGGCGGAGCCCAGTCCCGGACATGGCCCCTTGGCTCAAGCAGGAGTCCTCCAGTCGATGACGAGGATGCGGGATAGGCATCGTCGACATCGAGAACAAAATGCTTAATTATGAAAACAAAATTAATAAACACTTAGCAAAATTTGACATGACCTTTGCTAAAAACAGGACCAATCGAGCGCCTGAAATTTGCCAGAACGTAAACAAATCGACATTTCTGGCAAAACATAGGCCACTCGGAAAAATATGACATTGTCCAAAATGTGACATGTTCAAAATATGAGATGTCCACTGCAAATTTGCATAAAACGGGAAAAATTGCTTTAACTAAAAAAATAACAACAATTGCTTTAACTAAAAAAATACCTAGAATTCTGTTAACTACACCTAAAACAACTAAAACACCTAAAATTCTGTTAACCACACCTAAAACAACTAAACCACCTAAAATTCTATTAACTACACCTAAAATACCTAAAATAACTAAAACACCTAAAAAAATTCAACATTATTCTAAGAACACCTACATTATTCTAAGAACCTACCTTTTTAACTAAAACACCTACAAATTTAACTAAAACACCTAAAAATTCAACTAAAGCACCTACATTATTTAACTAAAACACCTACAAATTCAATTAAAACACCTAAAAATTAACTACTCTCTAATAACTATAACTAGGGAGGGAGGGAGGAGTATACCTCTCGGTGGAGGAGGGCCGGTGCGGGGGGGGGGGCGACAGGCGGGGGAGGATGGCCTGTACGGGGGGGCGGCCGACAGGGGAGGAGGGCCGGTGCGGGGGGGGCAGCCAGCAGGGGAGGAGGGCCGGTGCGGGGGGGGGGGGGGGAGGGAGGGCGCCGGCAGGGGAGGAGGGCCGGCGCCGGGGAGGGCGGTCGGAGTAGGACGCGGTGGCGGCAGACGGATCGGGGGACGACTAGGATTCGATCTGGTGTGAGCGTGTGAGTGTGAGTGAGGGGAGGGGTGGTGCGCGGGCTGGCGCGGGGGGAAGCAGAGAGGTGGGCTTAGCGGCAGCGCGGGGTAGGCGGCCCAGCGCTATAGCTAAAGCTGCAACGGGGGCCCGAGAGCGTGGCCCATTAGCAGTAGCGCTGGCTGTGAAATCCAGCGCTACTGCTAACGTGCACTTGTAGCGCTTGTGCTGGCCGGCGCTACTGCTAAATAGCAGTAGCGATGGGTATCTAACCAACGCTACTGCTAAATGTCTACCTATAATCATTTTCCTAGTAGTGTGCGCAGTGGTGTCGAAGTAGTGTGCGCCGGGTAGAGGACGGTGTGACGAGGCATCGCGCCGGGTTTGCCAAACCCGGGTACACATCATAGACGAAGGCACGCGTCGGTGTTGCCAGCACAGGGCATACCTAGACGGACGAAGACGAAGTTGACGAAGCGCCTCACCAGGCTTGCCAGGCCCAGGGACACGTCGTGGACGAAGGCACGCATCGGTGTTGCCAGCACCGGGCATGCGTAGATGATGGACCTGCACGAGTTGTGCGCCATGTCGAGGAGTCAGAGGGGCCAGCAGAGAAGGAGACTCGGCGATGGCTGTGGCGCCAATCAACATGGAGCAAATGTCACCAACGGTGGTCGGGGAAGATGACGGCGGCGTTGGCGACTTGCTGGTGCTCGACGAAGACAAAGAAGGTGGACGGGCCACGGCGGTGGCTACGGGTGTGGCGGCGGCGGCCGAAGAAGAGCGGTGATGGCTAGGTTAGGAGTGTGGCGGCGATGCTCGAAGTAGGCGAGGAACCCGACATCATGGCGAAGACCAGCATGGACGGTGGCGTTCCTGTGCCAAGGGAGGCGGCGCGGCACATACCACGGGAAGTCGATGCACAGAGATGACAGTGGACCATGGGCCATGGCGCTACTGCTCGAAGGGGCGACGCAACGACAGCAGGCGGGTAGGGGCTATGGCAGTAAGACCTCCGGGAAGCGGCGGGGACCGTGGGCCGCGACACTACGATCTGAAGGGGTGACGCAGCGGAGGAGTGCGGGTTGGTGCAACTGCGGGGACGGCCTCAGGACGGCGGCGTGGACTGCGTACCACGCTCTCTACGGCCCGACGGGGCGAAGTAGCAGTGACGCGGGTCGGTGCAGCCGGGAGAAGAACCACGGGGCGGTGGCGCTGTGGCCCAACGAGACGACACAGTGGCATCCCATTGCTCGATCGGTGGAGGGGTGCCTGAACTCGAGGGCGATCTTCATAGGACCTGCCGAGGCGCGTGCAACTGACGGGCCAGGTCGGTCGCACGGCGTAGATGAGGCAGAGTGCGGTGACGAGCGGGTGATTAACCCGATCGCGCGTGAGGTCGAGGACGCTACTCGGTGGAGGCGGGGTGGCGGCGTACTCCGAGATGAAGCCGACGATGACGGTCGGCAGGACGGTCTTACAGGCGTGACATAGATCGACAAGCAGGCCGGCATGCTCGGGGCGGCTGTGATGGGCCGCTGCATGGCGCGAGGCCGCTGTGCCGGGGCGATGTAGGAGTCCCGGTCGGAGTAGGTCGATGACGGCCGGCGCAGGGTAGCGTGCGGGAAGACGCGTGGACGGCGGCTGGCCCTGACGGGCCACCTCGGCGCGCGTGGCCGCTGGGTCGGAGGGGAGGCTGGCCGGTCAGGCTGGGGTCAAAGTAGAGGCGTGCGGGGGTCGACAATGGTGGCGGGCGATGCAACCCGATCTTAAATCGGAAACCAAAATGAAAATGTCGATCAAGATGACCGGCGGGAGAGAGAAAACCCGGAGCAAGGGCTCGGGAAAAAGACTCTTTAGGGCAGCCGGTCAACACGACTGACGGATTAACCTTAGGTACGGGCGGCGTGGCCTCCGGCGGCGTTCATGGCGGCCGACCGCCCCGGGGGCGGCGTGTGGGGTGGAAGCGACGGGTAGCGGTCATGGTGGCCGACCGCGCCGGGGACGACGTGTGGGGTGGAAGCAACGGGCAACGGCTAGGGTTTGGATCGGTTAGGCTGATACCATTTTAGAATGGAGAGAGAGTGCTCGGCAGAATATGATGCATGTATTATTGAGCCTCGAGGGGAGTATATATTGAGTACAAGACTTAGAGGGTAAGAAGACTCTTCTGAAGATAAGGTAAGAGACAGATTACAAATTCTAGACTACAAAATACATGTATATCCTAAATATATCTCTAACAACGACGGATGCCTGGTTGGTAAGCGCGGGAGTTTTTCTTTTGCTTTGGGTCACTGTTGTCAGGGCCGGCCCTGAGGGGGTGGCGGGGGGGCGGCCGCCCAGGGCCCCCGAAATCTAGGGGGCCCCTCCAGGGTTCGCAAGGAGCCCATGGCCCAGACCATAAGGAGGCAGTGACCTAGACACACGTAGTCCACGAGTAGTCATGTTTTCTTTCTTTCCATCGCGAGTTCGCCGCTTCGCGACGATACTATTCCCCCGAGGACCCTGATCCCGATCTTGAGACGCGCCATCGATGTAGATCTCTCTCCGCCATGCGGCCGGGCCCGTTGTGTTATCCCACGTTCGTGAGATGTCTCTCATGTGCAAGATGAAGCCACCCCACTTATAAGGTCATCCCTAACCTCCTCTTTCTAGTTGGTCATGTTCATATGGTGCAGCAGCAGTCAGATCTTAGAAGGTCTCACATATGATGCAGTACACAATTTTGATTTTGTGTGCCCGTTGCTCTATTTCTTAATTCAATCTGTACTTTGTTAACACAACACCAATCGCCGTATCTATTGAAAAAATTGCCTACTATGTGTTCGATTGTCGGTCTTTGCATTCTCTCTCCAAATCATCATGACAGCAAATTTAACTTAAAAATTGGAAGAAGGTCTCAGCTATTCTTACACGCATAACTTCAATCCAAGCATGGTTATATAATAAAGCCACTCAGACTCCCATAGCCATCCGGTAGGTAAATGATCTTTTATTGTTGCAAATGAAGCTTTTAAACTTTATAAACCTTTCATCTTGATGTTTGCCCTCTATCAGGTATTCGATTTGTCTAATTAAGTAAATGAATACGCCATTTCAATTTTTGTTTTATTTTGGAACAATAGACAATAATAAGTTAAGTAAAGGAATGAACTAAAAAAAATGAGATTATTATTTTGATCTTTATAGTAGGGGCCCCTGGTTGTAATTTCACCCTAGGCCCCCGAAATATCAGAACCGGCCCTGACTGTTGTCGTTTGGATGGTGTTTGGATGGCAGATGTGATGGTGCATGCTCAAGCGGTCACCTGATCTCGGTCCGGCGTCAGCAGACACGTCCAGCAAAGCATGGATAGCAAAAAGGACTACCAAGTGCAGACTATTCTTTTCTCTGGGTAGAGTTCCCTGTTCAAGACGACAAATCATGTAAGCTTATGCAGTTTGATCTTCGCTATGGATTGGGAAAATACACTGTGAACAACCAAAAATTGAGTCCTGTCCTAAGTAGGATGTGCAGTTTGTATACTTGGGAAGCATTATGTTTGCATATTTCCCAGGCAGAGGTGCTGGTATCAGCCCGTTATTATGTTCTTTCCTTGCTTTTATCTTTTCTCTGCTTTTATTTGGGCGAGAGATACACTTGGGAACATACAAACGGTGGAAGACACGGCCCCGAAGTGAAAAGAGACTTGCAAAGGTCCACAGAAAACAAAGACCCAACCACTGTTCAACTTGCAAAGGTTCACTTCTCAACAAAATAAAATAAAATAAGACTTGCCAAGGTGCAAAGGTTCATAGAAAACGAAGACCCAATCACTATTCCAACTTGGAAAGGTTCAGAGAAAACAAAGCATCCAGTCCAAGGATACCACCCGCTGCATTCAGAAATGCATAGCAATTACCCTGTTCCCTGATAAGTAAGTCAGAACACCTCGTCCCTTAAAGTCACAAATGAACTTGACAGGTAGCTCAATGATAGAGCATCACGCAACATTATATAGCTGCTTCTTATCTCGGAAGCACAACACACAAACCAGCTAGTATTTTTTCTCAATTCAGGTAAACCACATCCTCAACAGAGCGCGTTGAGAGCATCACTATTCCACCACGCACACCGAGTATGGGATAAAGGATGGAGATCATTCACGCGAAATCGGCTAAATGATTATACGATACTACTACATTTTCACCATTGCAGTTGGTTAAACGATACTAGTACATGTTCAACAGCCATAAGCGAACGATACGCAATACAGATAGATAGACATTCGATAGGTTCCATCTCATCTCACGACCATAAACTAAACCACCACACGAGACTGATAACTAAACTGCCACACGAGACTTGATAACTTAAACAAGACGATAAGTTGATAAGCTGGTGGATTTAATGGCCGGCTGACGACCTCCTAGTTGCTGTTCATGCCCTCCAGCGGCGGGGGCGCTGATTGGCCCGGCTGACGGTGATGGTGCGGCCGCCAAGCTCCTGGCCGTCCATGCCCTGGATGGTGTTGTTCATCGAGTTGTCGTCCCCGAAGTTGACGAAGCCGAACCTGCGGGATCTGCCCGTCTCCCGGTCGGTGACGATCTGACAAATCAAAACACGAACGAGCGAGTCAGCGCACAAGGAAACTTCACCAGATCTATGTGTAAACGAGGGAAAGTAAACCTAGAAACCCTAGAAAACAACAAGGTGACATGTACAATCCATCCAAACTAACAAACTTGCAAGCAATGAACAAAACATCAAAGTGTACTTTTTTTTGCGGGTAAAAGCCTCATATTACAGTACCATCAAGCAACTTCCAAGCACGAACACGAATTACACAAAGCCGACGAACACAGCCACCGGCCACCTAAAGGGGATCGGAAAAAGGGAGCAAACTACTAGGAAAGATCTAAAATCAACCACAATCGTACATGCGCGGGACCCTGGCCCCACTCGTCCCTGGCGCTAACCGGAGAGGAGATGGGAGGGGGCGACGGCGGAGGATCTAGGACTGTAGAGAGAGGTGGAGGACTAAAATCAAAGACGAAGCCTTCACATCAAGAAACCTTCACTGACCTCGGCGCTGAGCGGGCTGTAGGCGTGGAAGGCATCCTTGAGCGAGCGCTCATCGGTGCTCTAGGAGAGGTTGCCAACATAGGTGCGGTACTCGATCCTCGAGCGGTCCTTCCAATCCGAATCCCACCATGGCACCAACATTGCACTCGAGATAAACCCTAGCGGTGGGAACAATCGAGGTTTTTCTTAGGCCTGGGTGGGCGTCGGTGAGGCCGGGGCAGCGGGCAGTGGAGGCGTGAGACGAATAATTGAGGATGCGTGCGCAAGCCGATACGATGCCAGTATATACAGGGTGCAACTAGTCCACGCGTAGCCGCGGGGGGCACCTCGCCAACATGGCTGAACGAAACGTGGCAAACTTTTTCTATAACCGGGCTCAGAGCATCTACAGTCGTGTCCCTATTACCCGTCTCAATCCGGGCTTGGTCAAAAAAAAAAATCAACCCAACCGAAACTCTCAAACTGCGGACAAATGCCCGGGCTGACCGACACCCCTCATATATAACCCAAATATAAGGCAGATATGAGGCGGCACGGGCACACCCGAGCACGTCCGCCTCACGGCCCGGTCCACCACCGACTCCATAAAAAACCCCAATCCGGATGGCGAGCTCAAACCCTAGTTCACTCTTTCCCTCTCTCGCTCCGTCTGTCCACTCCTCTCCCTCTTCGGTTCCGATCCCATCCACCATCATGAGCAGGTCGGGCAGCGACTCTGGCTCGGAGCTCGACTATAAGGAGGAGATGGTCGTCCGCATTTCACTGCAGCGCTCGAAGGTGGAGATCGGCGTCAGCTCCAAATCTGGAGCGTTGCCGCAGCTCCTGCGCCGGTGCAGCGCGGCCGCCGGAGTTAGACCCTCCCGACCCACGCGCAACAACGCCCGGTCAGCACAGTCTGTGTTGGACCCGCGTTGTCTCCTTCCCCCGCTGGCCGCTCCTGCACACAACCAGCGCTGGGTGTTTGTGCCCGCGCCTCCGGCCCGCACGCGCACTCCGGAGTCGGAGGTGTGCGCCGCGCGCCACGAGAGGCGGCATGCACGAGAGAGGGAGGCAGCAGAGCAGTCGCGCGCCACCGCGGGACGGAGTCGGACGCCAACAAGGACACGCGTCTCCTTGCCTGGGTGTACCGCCGCTCCCTCACGACGGCAGAAATAGATGCTCGCCGCCTCCGAAGGAAGAACGTGAAGGGGCTCCGGCTAGTTATTGAGCAGTCGGAGCGCGAGGCGAAGGAGGCAACGACAGTGAAGGATCGGGTGGCAAGGCTGAAGCAGGAGCACGACAGGGCGGTTCGTCAGATGAGGGGTCTCATCATCCTATCCGACGGCAGCGACAACTGCATCTCGTCGTCCGACGACCAAGAGCCTCCACCTACCGCGGACGCGTACAACTGCGCCTGCGACCGAAAGGGCAAAGGCCCGGCGAGGAAGTGGTGATTCCATCCCCTCCTCCTCGATTTTTATATCGTTTTTAGCTATAGAACTTTATGAACTTGTCTGTGGACAAACTATATGATCTTTTGGATGTGGTGAAGTATGTTATGTCCGTTTGCAGCCGATCTCGTGTTTCTTTGCAGCTCAATTTTGTTGTCCGTCATTTGATCATGTAGGATAGATCAATGTGTGCATGGGTCGTATGGATATAAGGTGCCGGATATGAGATATTGATGTCTACTACACAACCTTTCTTCTTGCGGACTCGTGTTGGGCCTCCAAGCGCAGAGTTTTGTGGGACAATAGCAAATTTCCCTCAAGTGGATGACCTAAGGTTTATCAATTTGTGGGAGGCGTAGAATGAAGATGGTCTCTCTCAAACAACATGACAACCAAATAACAAAGAGTCTCTTGTGTCCCCAACACACTCAATACAATGATAGATAGTATAGATGCACTAGTTCGGCCAAGAGATGGTGATACAAGTGTAATATGGATAGTAGATATAGGTTTTTATAATTAGAAGATATAAAAACAGTAATGTAGCAAGTAGTAAAAACGAGCAAAAACGATATTGCAATGCTTGAAAACAAGGCCTAGGGTTCATACTTTCACTAGTGCAAAATCTCTCAACAATGATAACATAATTGGATCATATAACAACCCCTCAACGTGCACCAAAGAATCACTCCAAAGTCCCCATCGGAGAACGGAGGACGAAAACGTGCATCAACATAAATCAAGAAATACATTACTCCAATGCATATATTACCCCAACGTCACCTCCGGAATCCGATAGTTGAGTGCCAAAACATACATCAAGTGAATCAATAGAACATCTCATTGTCACCACAGATATCCCATCGCAAGACATACATCAAGTGTTCTTGTAAGATAGATCAATGTGTGCATGGGTAGTATGGATATAAGGTGCCGGATATGAGACACTGATGTCTACTACACAACATTTCTTCTCATTGACTCGTGTTGGGCCTCCAAGCGTAGAGTTTTGTAGGACAATAGCAAATATCCCTCAAGTGGATGACCTAAGGTTTATCAATTTGTGGGAGGCTTAGGATGAAGATGGTCTCTCTCAAACAACCCTGCAACCAAATACTCCTTCTGTCCGGGTTTATTAGGCCCCCTCTTATTTTGGGGTAATGTTTGACCTATAAATCTAACTAACAAAACGTAAACTATATGTCACAAAAATTATATTGTCGGGAAGCTCTTTCTAATAAAAATCCAACATTATAATATTTTTATAGCATATACTTTATATTTTAGAAATTTATAGATAGTGAAAGTCTAACCCAAGATACGAAGGGGCCCAATAAACCCGGACGGAGGTAGTAATAAAGAGTCTCTTGTGTCACCAACACACCCAATACAATGGTAAATAGTATAGGTGCACTAGTTCGGCGAAGAGATGGTGATACAAGTGTAATATGGATAGTAGATATAGGTTTTTATAATCAAAAAAATGTAAGAACAACATGGTAGCAAGTAGTAAAAATGAGCAAAAACGGTATTGCAATGCTTGAAAACAAGGCCTAGGGTTCACACTTTCACTAGCGCAAAATATCTCAACAATGATAACATAATTGGATCATATAACAATCTCTCAACGTGCAACAAAGAATCACTCCAAAGTTCCTATCGGAGAACGTAGGACGAAAACATGCATCAACCCCTATGCATAGATTACCCCAATGTCACCTCGCAGATCCGCGAGTTGAGTGACAAACATACATCAAATGAATCAATAGAACATCCCATTGTCACCACAGATATCCCATCGCAAGACATACATCAAGTGTTCTCAAATCCAGTACTAAATCCAACATAATGAAACCTCAAAGAGCTGGACTCAATTCATCACAAGAAGGTAGAGAGGGAAGAACACCATAAGATCCAAATATATTAACAAAGCTCACGGTACATCAAGATCGTGCGAAATCAAGAACACGAGAGAGAGGGAACAAAGATATAGCTACTAGTACATACCCTCAGCCTCAAGGGCAAACTACTCTCTCCTCATCATGGTAGCCATCAAGATGAAGAAGATGGCCTCCAGGTGATGATTTCCCCCTCCGGCAGGGTGCCTGAACGGGCTCCTAATTGGATTTTTGTGTCTACAGAGACTTGCGGCGGCGGTACTTCTCATCTAGGGTTCTTTCTGGGGGTTTGGGTATTTATAGGAATTTTTGGCGTTAGTCTCACGTCAAGGGGCTCCACGAGGCAACGACAAGCTCGGTTGCCCCTCCCTAGGGGGGTAGGGCGTGCCTAGCGAGCTTGTCGTTTCCCCGTGGGTCTTCTGGTCTTCCCACGAAGCTTCGGGGGTCTCTTTTGGTCCACAAAAAATGACCGTAAATATTCAGCCCACTTCAAGAACTTTTATTTCTGCACAAAAAATGACACCACGGTAGTTCTGTTGAAAACAACGTCAGTCCGGATTAATTCTAATCAAACAATACAAAAACCATATAAAATTATTGTAAACATGGCATGAATACTTCATAATTATAGATACATTGGAGACGTATCAGCATTCCCAAGCTTAATTCCTGCTCGTCCTCCAGTAGGTAAATGATAAAAGAAATAATTTATGAATTGTGAATGCTAGCATAGTGCATAAATTTGATCACACTACAAAAAAAGACACATCCGTGACATTTTGGGTTGAACGAATTTTTTCCTGTCATGCTTATGACACTTCTATGACGATAATTGTGACAAAAGCATGTATCATCATAGATGTGGTGGGCTCCTACTTCTATGACAAAAAATCATGACAGAAAATGGGCTTTTCATCCTGGGCGGGCCGTGGACGCACCTGCATGACATTCTTTGGGCCGTCCATGACAAAAAAAATCATGGTAGAAGCGAGGGCGAGAAACATTTCGGGGAGTTCTTGGTTACGATGGGTGGTCGGGGCCGAGCAATGCAGGGAGGTTTGCATGTTTCTCTCGTACATGTACGCGCGTGTGTGCAAGGCGTTGGCTCTAACTGGACCCGAGCGATTGCACTAGCTACACGTGTTACTGAACCTGAGCGATCGATCCCTTGGCTGTTAACTGAACCCGAGCGATTCCTTCGGTACTGCTGCTAACTTAAGCCGAGCGATCGATCGCTGCTGCTGCTGCTTACTGAAGCCGATCGAACCTGCCGCCTCTTGATGAACAGTGAGCTTGGGAGTTGGTTGAACGAGTCGAGACATACGTGGTTGTGGTTGGATGAACAGTTCTCGGTGGGGATTGGATGAACAGGACCCCGCGGTAGTAGAGGCCGTTGCCGCTGGATGAACCGGACCCTGATCGAGTGGAGGTCGCCACACACCCGAGTCGGTTGTGGGTGGATGAATAGGACGCCGTGGAGGGCTGGTTGAATAGGACCCCGTGTGGAGGGCTGGTTGAACAGTAGCCGGTGGAGACTGGATGAACATGACCCCGTGCTGAACAATAGCTGGTGGAGGCTGGAGGAAGTCGATGGTGGGTGAACAGTAGCAAGTGGAGCCTGGAGGAAGTCGACGGTGGATGAATAGTAGCCCGTGGAGGCTGGAACGAGGTAGTAGACGGTGGATGAATAGGACCCCGTTTTGACAGTAGTCACTCCACAAGTCTGTTTCCTCCGTTTTGCGGTACGCCACACCCATCCCGATCAACAGGACCCCATTTCGACCGTAGGAGCTCGAACACAAGTCTGTTTCCTCCGTTTTGCGGTACGCCAAACCCCTCCCGATCAACAGGATCCCGTTTCGACCGTAGCCGGTCGAACAGAAGGCCGTTTACTCCGTTCTGCGGTATGCCAGACCCTGTTTCGGCTGTTCCGTCCAAGCCGGTTGGCTCTCGATGAACACGACGCATTCCGAGCCAGTCTTTTGCCTCCCAATGAACACGACATTGTTTCTCCGTTCCGACCCAGCCGGTTGGCTGCCGATGAACAGGATGCTGTTGCTGTACGCATTCGAGACCCCGCCCGTATGTACATACGTAGCTGTATTTACTTTCTTGCAGCATGGATGTACGTATGTGTACATGATTCATACAAGACTGCCTCAACAGCTACGTCACACGTGTTGCTCCTTGCTCGGCCATGGTTCATCCTTGCAGAGAGACCGATCGACCACAGTATGTATGTACATGTTCGCTACCAGAGAGACAACCCTACGTACGGTTCGACCAGGTGGGTCCCAGCTGTTAGGGAGGATAAGGAGGCACTTCCTTGCGTGCGAAGATATAGCTGATGGGTCCCAGATGTCAGGGGGAAGAATTATTATTTTTGCATGTAGTAAGGACGCACTTCCTTGTGTGCGAAGATGTAGCTGCTGGGTCCCAGCTGTCAGGGGGAGACAACATTAATTTTCAGGTTAAAAAGGACGAAGTTGCATGCATGCGTCCATGGGCGTGATGCCTCCCCACTGTCAGCCTCTCCACGTATAGTCATCTTCCGATGACTCTCATTTGTTGACCATGTTGAGCACACCGTGCCGAGCACGCCAAGGCCAATGGACGACGACGAGGCGCCAGACTGGAACGACCTGGAGATGAGGAAGACGCGGCAGTGGAGTCGCAGATGAAGAGGAGTGGGAAACTGGACTGGTTCGGGTGCGTGGCAGCACTGCCGCCCACGAGAGACAGGAGCAAGATCAGAGGTTGAAGAAGCAGCACAACCCTTGGATTAACATCCAACGGTCTAGCTGCTAGAATCATTTGTTGATTAAGTTGACAAAGCCCTGCGTACGCGTCAGATTAGTAGGCCCACAAGTCAGCCACCAAATCTGTCGGGTCCCAGCTGTCACCGGGAGGAACAATTTTTTTTGCTTAACAAGGAGGCACTTCCTTCCATGTGAAGATACAGCTGATGGATCCCAGATGTCAGTAGGAGCAATCATTGTTTTGCATAATAAGGAGGCACTTGCTTGTGTGGGTCCCTACTGTCAGCCTCTCTACTTACATCCCTCTTCCGATGGCTGTTTTTTGTTGACCATGTTGACCACGCCGCGCCGAGAGCACCAACGCGGTGGACGACAGTGAGGCCGAGGAAGGGAATGACCCAGAGCCGGTGAAGGCACAACATCGGATGCCCACGCTGAGGGGAGTACGTGGGCTGGTTGGTCGGCTGTGGGGTGAGGCTAATGCCGTGGAAAAATAACAGGAGGTGCGGGTGGGTAGAGGGATGGCCTAGCGGAAGCATAGCCGGCCACGCAAGGAGGGAGCAAGCAGTCCCGCCCACGCTGGTTTGGGCGACTGGAGTAGGAAGATTAAAGATTGAAGAAGCATGATGGCCGTTGGATGGACATCCAACAACCACTGCTCTGTATTGACTAATTTGACAAAGCCTTGCGTACGCGTCAAAATTATTTTTTAGGATAGCGTCATCGTCAACCTAGTAGGCCCACAAGTCAGCCTCCAAATCTGTGGAAAACAGCATACATCCCATTTGCCATTGTTTTCAGCCCATTTCTTACTACTTATAACCCATTTTCTGCGGAAGCCGAATACATCTATCCTCGTCTTGAAAGATTTGCAGCCCAGTAAGGCTGAGAAAAGCAAGTAGGCCTCGGTTGGTTATTCTTCAAAAAAATAGAACTGGGCTAGCCATTTTCAGAAAGAAAACAGATATCAACTGGGCTCGTCATGTGCTTAAATAAAAGTGTGGGCTACACGGGTCACAAACCCCGCACAACGCGTAGTTGAGCTCTATCTCTAAAACTAAAATACAACTGGGCGAGTTGCTGGGCCCCTAGTGTTAGCCGCTCGTTGTGTAATTTTCTTGTTTATTGACTACATTGACAATGGCGTGGGACCTAGATGTCAAACAATTAGGAGGAAGTATTTTTTTTGGCTTGTAATAACGAGGCACCTTCTTGCGTAATGCCATGACCCTGATGGATCCCTATTGTCAGCCTCTCCACGTACAGTCATCTCCTGATTCCTCTCGGTTGTTGACCATGTTGACAATGCTAGATGGCGGCAGGCACAACAAGCGAACCAAGGCGGAGAACGATGGCGAGGCCTCGGACAGGAACGGACAAGAGCCATGGAAGATGCGACAGTGTAGTGGCAGGCGGAGGGGAGTACGAGGGCAACAACATGTAACTCAAGCTTACAAAGGGTACAAAAGCCCAAGAATTAATTGTTCATCAAATTTAGACAAAATCCAGATTGAACATGGCAATAACATCTAACCCAACCGCTGTTTTGGCAGTCACAAACAAATGGATCGGTCTGATCCATAAAATCAACATCCTGTGCCAAAAAATTTATTGGAACATGATGACAAGTTGTTGTAAATAGAAGTCGAGCACGTTCAGAAGCCCATTTGTCCACCTGAAACTTCTTTTATTTTTGTTCAACATGTCTGTCAGTGAGAAATTTCTTATTGAAAAACTTAAGTCTCATGGACAATAGTAACCTCGCATTCAACAGGAAGAATATGACGAAGTTTCTGTTTGCCTGATTGGATGCATAACCTTCCATTTTTATTGTCCTCAAACGAATGTCATGAGAACTGAGAAACTCCCAGTGCTTATTACGCCACCGATTAGTTATACGTTTTTCTCCATGTGTTGCTGCCTACATAGACATGAAGATTGAAAATAGTCAAGGTCTAAAAAAGAGTATGTCGATAGAGCGACAGCCGAACGGTAATTCTATTACAATATATATGGGCTTTCAATGTGCATGAAGTAATCACCTCTATATACAAATTCTCCAGACATGGAAAGCATCGCAACAAGCCAATAATTCTGTTCAGATCAATACTAGACATTCTAATATATAAGATCTTGACAGAATCCAACACCGTTGATAGGCTACTGATGGACGAACTCTTCATTGAGCATATAGCATAATATTAGCATCCAAAGTGTACTCCAAGATGATATAAAACGTATGCGCACAAATAAAAAATGCAGCTTGTGATTACAAAAGTGTAGATGATAATATACAGTACCTGAATAAGTGTGGAGCCAAACAACATGTTGTGATGTAGAAACAGATCACGAATTACACCGAAGGCCTCAAGTTTAGGCGCAGAGATGACAGTTATTTGCGAAGGTTTATAACAATAATCAAGGAGCAACCTTTGAAGTGAAGGGGCATCTTTGATGATGTGAGTTGATGTCCTTCAAAATAAATTCTAATGCTTTTAAGGTGAGGCAACTTTATTTGGAGGCAATGGATACGGATTTCTAATCCAAAAACAAGCAGCAAGCGCTCCAGGGCATGGCAACCGGATTGGATGATGCTGTGTAGTGAGGCCTCCGACAGATCAACCACCACAAGTGAAAGTCTTTTTAGCAGTGGGAGTCGAATCATTAGTACCAGATTGTCTAGTAGATGGCACCAAGCTATGGTGAGGGTGTGGAGAGAGGAGGAAAACCACGAGATGGACAACTGTGGTGTTGGCACAAATACATGGAGCTGGGATCACGACATATATTTTTTGTAGTAATGGTAGAACTCAAGCTGCTGGAGTTTTTTGAATTCAGTGGATGTCAGCCAGGCGTCCACCATATGGGGTATGGACAACAGGTAGCGTGTTGGGATGCAAATGCATTGAACGGGGCCCTATTGGGAGGAGACGATGGCCCTGAGGAGATCAAATTCAGGAAGACGGATATCTGACGACGGTCGAGATTAAGAGGCGCGGTGCGCTAGAGAGTGCACCAAGGAGATGCGAGGACTTGTGTGCGGCAGCCATCCTTGGTGGGGAGAAGGGAGATGATCTCCCCAAGGACGTCATCTGGGAGATCACTAATGCGGTCCACTGGAGATTCTACGGGTTCCTCAGATCCAGGTGGGTGGGGGGGGGGGGGGGGGGGCTCGCCGCTTCTCCCCGCACTGCCGGGTGCGGGATTTACAACCGGCATCGCTGCTAGCGGGAGCCTCATCTTCTCAGCAGTGGGGCCAGCCGACTACATTTTCCTTGCGGGCGTCGCGCTGAGCTCACGGGTTTGAGCAGAGTAGCGAGAGATGAGCTTAGTGACAGTGCGAGTGGGGAAGAAGAAGGGCTGAGGTTTTCTGTAGGATTGGAAGATGAGGAGCAGGCATTTTCTGTACGAGTGAGGAAGAAGGCGAGTAGGAGTTTTCCGTACGAGTGAGGAAGATGGGGAGCGGGGGGAATTGGGGGGCGACAGAAGCGGGAGAGTCCATCGAGCTGCAGTATAAGTGGAAGTGAGGAGGAAGGAGGGTTTTTCCAGGATCGCCCCCTCTTTAAGAAATATGGGCTTTTCTTCAAAAAACAAAAACAAATGGGCTTTAAGATGGATATGCTTTTGTATCTGCCTAGTCGGCTGCCCATTAGAGACACTCTCCAGCTCTCCAGCTTATTTCCCATTTGAAAGAAAAAAAAGACGCCTCCAGCTTATGGATACTTATCGATAACCTTTTTCAACTTGGAAAAAGGCTATAGCTCCTTCTCTGGCCGGCTTGGCATCCACCAAATTAGAGGATGCGGTACTGCATGCAGACACTCACACTGGTCATAGCGCAACAAAATGAGGGGTCAAATAACATGCCCACAATGTACATAGATTGTAAAGGTTGACACACTAACATTCAAACTAAGCTTCACAAGATACGGTATGCATACTAGCTAACATTCACAAGCACTTAAGTCCAGCATGTTTACACATCTAAATGATTCACAAGACTATAAACAAGGCAAAGATATGAGAAGGTGTAGAAATGAAGAAAACACATCATCAGTATTCCACCACGCACATCGAGTATATGGGATAAAAGATGGATATCATTCATGTGAAATCGGCCAAATGATTAAACAATACTACTGCATTTCACCACTGCAGTTGGTTAAACCATACTAGTACATGTTCAACAGCCATAAGCGAATGACGATACGCAACATAGATAGATAGACATTCGGTAGGTTCCATCTCATCTCACGACCATAATCTAAAGTTCTAAACCACCATACGAGACTGGTAACTTAAACTGCCACACGAGACTTGATAACTTAAACGAGACGATAAGTTGATAAGCTGGTGGATTTAATGGCCGGCGGCCGACCTCCTAGTTGCTGTTCATGCCCTCCAGTACTGGGGGCGCTGATTGGCCTGTGAAAGTGCAACTATCCCTAGGTGGTTTTGGTAATTCATAACAACATATAGCTCATTGAGCTAATGCTATTCCAAGACTATTGTTTCAGGAAAGCTCAATGAATGGCATGGCATGGATGTTGGAAATATTCCCTAGAGGCAATAATAAATTGGTTATTATTATTATATTTCCTTGTTCATGATAATCGTTTATTATCCATGCTATAATTGTATTGATAGGAAACTCAGATACATGTGTGGGTACATAGACAACACCATGTCCCTAGTAAGCCTCTAATTGACTAGCTCGTTGATCAACAGATGGTCACGGTTTCCTGACCATGGACATTGGATGTCGTTGATAACGGGATCACATCATTAGGAGAATGATGTGATGGACAAGACCCAATCCTAAGCCTAGCACAAAGATCGTAGTTCGTATGCTAAAGCTTTTCTAATGTCAAGTATCATTTCCTTAGACCATGAGATTGTGCAACTCCCCGATACTGTAAGAATGCTTTGGGTGTACCAAACGTCACAACGTAACTGGGTGGCTATAAAGGTGCACTACAGGTATCTCCGAAAGTGTCTGTTGGGTTGGCACGAATCGAGACTGGGATTTGTCACTCCGGTTAACGGAGAGGTATCTCTGGGCCCACTCGGTAGGACATCATCATAATGTGCACAATGTGACCAAGGGGTTGATCACGGGATGATGTGTTACGGAACGAGTAAATAGACTTGCTAGTAACGAGATTGAACAAGGTATCGGCATACCGACATTCGAATCTTGGGCAAGTACAATACCGCTAGATAAAGGGAATTGTATACGGGATTGATTGAGTCCTTGACATCATGGTTAATCTGATGAGATCATCGTGGAACATGTGGGAGCCAACATGGGTATCCAGATCCCGCTGTTGGTTATTGACCGGAGAACGTCTCGGTCATGTCTGCATGATTCCCGAACCCGTAGGGTCTACACACTTATGGTTCGATGACGCTAGGGTTATAAACGAAGTTTGTATGTGGTTACCGATGTTGTTCAGAGTCCCGGATGAGATCTCGGACGTCACGAGGAGTTCTGGAATGGTTCGGAGGTAAAGATTTATATATGGGAAGTCCTGTTTTGGTCACCGGAAAAGTTTCGGGTTTTATCGGTAACGTATCGGGACCACCGGGAGGGTCCCGGGGGTCCACCAAGTGGGGCCACCATCCCCGGAGGGCTGCATGGGCTAAGTGTGGGAGGGGACCAGCCCCAGGTGGGCTGGTGCGCCCCCCACAAGGCCCAAGGCGCAGGGAAGAGTGGGAGGGGGCAAACCCTGGGGTAGATGGGCCCTAAGGCCCACCCCAGGTGCGCCTCCCCTCTCTCCCCCTCTGGCCGCCACCCAGATGGGATCTGGGGGCTGCCGCCACCCTTGGGGAGGGAACCCTAGAGGGGGTGCAGCCCCCTCCCCTTCCCCTATAAATAGTTGAGGTCTAGGGGCTGCCCAACGCATGAGTTTCTCTCCCTCTTGGTGCAACCCTACCTCTCTCCCTTCTCCTCTCCCGCGGTGCTTGGCGAAGCCCTACATGATTGCCACGCTCCTCCACCACCACCACGTCGTTGTGCTACTGCTGGACGGAGTCTTCCTCAACCTCTCCCTCTCTCCTTGCTGGATCAAGGCGTGGGAGACATCACCGGGTTGTACGTGTGTTGAACGCGGAAGTGCCGTCCGTTCGGCACTAGGATCTCCGGTGATTTGGATCACGACGAGTACCACTCCTTCAACCCCGTTCTCTTGAATGCTTCCGCTTAGCGATCTACAAGGGTATGTAGATGCACTCTCCTTCCCCTCGTTGCTGGTTTCTCCATAGATAGATCTTGGTGACACATAGGAAAATTTTGAATTTCTGCTACGTTCCCCAACAGTGGTATCAGAGCTAGGTCTATTGCGTAGATTCTTTGCATGAGTAGAACACAAAGTAGTTGTGGGCGTTGATTTTGTTCAATATGCTTACTGTTACTAGTCCAATCTTGTTTCGACGGTATTGTGGGATGAAGCGGCCCGGACTGACCTTACACGTACACTTACGTGAGACAGGTTCCACCGACTGACATGCACTTGGTGCATAAGGTGGCTAGCAGGTGCCAGTCTCTCCCACTTTAGTTGGAACGGATTCGATGAAAAGGGTCCTTATGAAGGGTAAATAGCAATTGGCATATCACGTTGTGGTTTTGCGTAGGTAAGAAACGTTCTTGCTAGAAACCCATAGTAGCCGCGTAAAACATGCAAACAACAATTAGAGGATGTCTAACTTGTTTTTGCAGGGTATGCTATGTGATGTGATATGGCCAAGAAGAATGTGATGAATGATATGTGATTTATGAGATTGATCATGTTCTTGTAATAGGAATCACGACTTGCATGTCGATGAGTATGACAACCGGCAGGAGCCATAGGAGTTGTCTTTATTTATTGTATGACCTGCGTGTCATTATACAACGCCATGTAATTAATTTACTTTATTGCTAACCGGTAGCCATAGTAGTAGAAGTAATAGTTGGCGAGACAACTTCATGAAGACACGATGATGGAGATGATGATGATGGAGATCATGGTGTCATGACGGTGACGATGATGATCATGGAGCCCCGAAGATGGAGATCAAAAAGGAGCAAACTGATATTGGCCATATCATGTCACTATTTGATTGCATGTGATGTTTATCATGTTTATGCATCTTATTTTCTTTGAACGATGGTAGTAAATAAGATGATCCCTCATTAAACTTTCAAGAAAGTGTCCCCCCTAACTGTGCCCCGTTGCGAAAGTTCGTCGTTTCGAAGCACCACGTGATGATCGGGTGTGATAGATTCTTACGTTCACATACAACGGGTGTAAGCCAGATTTACACATGCGAAACACTTAGGTTAACTTGACGAGCCTAGCATGTACAGACATGGCCTCAGAACACAAGAGACTGAAAGGTCGAGCATGAGTTGTATAGTAGATACGATCAACATGAAGATGTTCACCGATGATGACTAGTCCGTCTCACGTGATGATCGGACACAGCCTAGTTGACTTGGATCATGTAATCACTTAGATGACTAGAGGGATGTCTATCTGAGTGGGAGTCCATGAGATGAACTTAATTATCCTGAACATAGTCAAAAGATCTTTGCAAATTATGTCGTAAGCTCGCGCTTTAGTTCCACTGTTTTAGATATGTTCCTAGAGAAAATATAGTTGAAAGTTGACAGTAGCGATTATGCGAACAGTAGAAAGCTTATGTCCTTAATGCACCGCTTAGTGTGCTGAACCCCAATCGTCGTCTGTGGATGTTGCGAACATCGGACATGCACATTTTGATAACTACGTGATAGTTCAGTTAAACGGTTTAGAGTTGAGGCACCAAAGACATTTTTCGAAACGTCGCGGAACATATGAGATGTTTCGAGGGCTGAAATTGGGATTTCAGGCTCGTGCCCACGTCAAGAGGTATAAGACCTCCGACAATTTTCTTAGCCTGCAAACTAAGGGAGAAAAGCTCAATCATTGAGCTTGTGCTCAGATTGTCTGAGTGCAACAATCACTTAAATCGAGTGGGAGTTGATCTTCCAGATGAGATAGTGATGTTTCTCCAAAGTCATTGCCACCAAGCCGCTAGAGCTTTGTGATGAACTATAACATATCCGGGATAGATATGATGATCCTTGAGGTATTCACGATGTTTGACACCGCGAAAGTAGAAATCAAGAAGGAGCATCAATTGTTGATGGTTGGTGAAACCACTAGTTTCAAGAAGGGCAAGGGCAAGAAGGGACACTTCACGAAACGGCAAATCAGTTGCTGCTCCAGTGAAGAAACCCAAGGTTGAACCCAAACCCGAGACTAAGTGCTTCTGTAATAAAGGGAACAACCACTGGAGCAGAATTACCCTAGATACTTGGTAGATAAGAAGGCTGGCAAGGTCGATAGATGTATATTGGATATACATTATGTTAATGTGTACTTTACTAGTACTCCTGGTAGCACCAGGGTATTAGATACCGGTTCAGTTGCTAAGTGTTAGTAACTCAAAATAAAAGCTACGGAATAAACAGAGACTAGCTAAAGGTGAACTGACGATACGTGTTGGAAGTGTTTCCAAGGTTGATGTGATCAAGAATCGCACGCTCCCTCTACCATCGAGATTGGTGTTAAACCTAAATAATTGTTATTGGTGTTTGCGTTGAGCATAGACATGATTGGATTATGTCTGTCGCAATACGGTTATTCATTTAAGGAGAATAATGGTTACCCTGTTTATTTGAATAATACCTTCAATGGTCTAGCACCTAAAAGGAATGGTTTATTGAATCTCGATCGTAGTGATACACATTTTCATGCCAAAAAGGATATAAGATAGTAATGATAGTACCACTTACTTGTGGCATTGCCATGTAAGTCATATTGGTGTAAAACGCATGATGAAGCTCCATGTTGATGGATCTTTGGACTCACTCGTTTTTGAAAAGTTTGAGACATGCAAACCATGTCTATTGGTGTATACGCATGAAAAAACTCCATGCAGATGGATCGTTTGGACTCACTTGATTTTGAATCACTTGAGATATGCAAATCATACCACACAGGCAAGATGACTGAAAAGCCTCGTTTTCAGTAAGATGGAACAAGATAGCAACTTGTTGGAAGTAACACACTTTGATGTGTGCAGTCCAAAGAGTGCTGAGGCATGCAGTGAATATCGTTATGTTTTACTTCACGGATGATTTAAGTAGATACTGTATATTTACTTGATGAAACACAAGTCTGAATTATTGAATGGTTCAAGTAATTTTAGAGTGAAGTTGAAGGTCATTGTGACAAGAGGATAAAATGTCTATGATATGATCATAGAGACGAGTATCTGAGTTACGAGCTTTGGCACACAATTAAGACATTGTGGAAATTGTTTCACAATTAATACCGCCTGGAACACCATAGTGTGATGGTGTGTCCGAACATCATAGTTGCACCCTATTGGATATGGTCGTACCATGATGTCTCTTATTGAATTACCACTATCGTTCATGGGTTAGGCATTAGAGACAACCACACTCACTTTAATAGGGCACCATGTAATTCCGTTGAGACGACACCTTTTGAACTGTGGTTTGGAGAAACCTAAGTTGTCATTTCTTAAAAGTTTGGGGCTGCGATGCTTATGTGAAAAGTTTCATCGTGATAAGCTCGAACCCAAAACGGAAAAATACATCTTCATAGGATACCCAAAATGGTTGGGTATACCTCCTATCTCAGATCCGGAAGCAAAAGTAATTGTTTCTAGAAACAGGTCCTTTCTCGAGGAAAAGTTTCTCTCGAAAGAATTGAGTGGGAGGATGGTGGAGACTTGATGAGGTTATTGAACCATCACTTCAACTAGTGTGTAGCAGGGCACATGAAGTTGTTCTCGTGGCGCCTACACCAATTGAAGTAGAAGCTTATGATAGTGATCATGAAGTTTCGGATCAAGTCACTACCGTACCTCGTAGAGTGACAAGGATGCGTACTACTTCAGAGTGGTACGCAATCCTGTCTTAGAGGTCATGTTGCTAGACAACAATGATCCTACGAGCTATGGAGAAGCGATGGTGGGCCCGGATTCCGACGAATGGCTCGAGGCCATAAAATCCGAGAAAGGATCCATGACTTTGGAAGAACTACTTGATGGTCGTAAGGCTATTGGGTACAGATGGATTTTAGAAGAAGACAGACAATGATGGTAAGTATCACCATTAAGAAAGCTCGACTTGTCGTTAAGATGTTTTCCGACAAGTTCAAGGAGTTGACTACGATGCGACTTTCTCACTCGTAGCGATGCTAAGAATCTATTGGGATTATATTAGCAATTACTGCATGATTTATGAAATCTTGCAGATAGGATGTCAAAACATTGTTTCCTCGACGTTATACTTGTGGAAAGGTTGTATGTGATACAACCAGAAGGTTTTGTCAATCCCGAAAGATGCTAATAAGTATGCAAAGCTCCAGCAATCCTTCTTAGGACTGGAGTAAGCATCTCGGAGTTGGAATGTACGCTTTGATGAGATGATCAAAGATTTTGGGTTTATACAAAGTTTGTGAGAAACTTGTATTTCCAAAGAAGTGAGTGGGAGCACTATAGAATTTCTGATGAGTATATGTTGTTGACATATTGTTGATCAGAAATGATGTAGAATTTCTAGAAAGCATATAGGGTTATTTGAAAGGTGTTTTTCAATGGAAAACCTGGATTAGGCTACTTGAACAATAAGCATCAAGATCTATAGGATAGAAATGCTTAATAATACTTTCAAATGAGCACATACCTTGACATGATCTTGAAGGTGTTCAAGATGGATCAGTCAAAGAAGGAGTTCTTGCCTGAGATGTAAGGTATGAAGTTAAGACTTAAAGCTCGACCACGGCAGAATAGAGAGAAAGGACGAAGGTCGTCCCCTATGCTTCAGACGTAGGCTCTATAGTATGCCATGATGTGTACCGCACCGGAAGTGTGCCTTGCCATGAGTCAGTCAAGGGGTATAAGAATGATCCAGGAATGGATCATTGGACAGCGGTCAAAATTGTCCTTGGAGTAAATAAGGACATGTTTCTCGACTATGGAGGTGACAAAGAGTTCGGCGTAACGGGTTACGTCTATGCAAGCTTTAACACCTATCCGAGTGACTTTGAGTAGCAAACCAGATACGTATAGCGGAGCAACCATTTGGAATAGCTTCAAGTGGAGCGTGGAAGCAGCATTTACAATATGACATAGAGAATTGCAAAGTACATACGGATCTGAATACTGCAGACCCGTTGACTAAAACTTCTCTCACAAGGAAAACATGATCAAACCCCAGAACTCATTGAGTCTTAATCACATGGTGATGTGAACTAGTTTAGTGACACTAGTAAACTCTTTGGATGTTGGTCATGGCGATGTGACCTATCAGTGTTAATCACATAGCGATGTGAACTAGATTATTGACTCTAGTGCAAGTGGGAGACTGTTGGAAATATGCCCTAGAGGCAATAATAAATTGGTTATTATTATTATATTTCCTTGTTCATGATAATCGTTTATTATCCATGCTATAATTGTATTGATAGGAAACTCAGATACATGTGTGGGTACATAGACAACACCATGTCCCTAGTAAGCCTCTAATTGACTAGCTCGTTGATCAACAGATGGTCACGGATTCCTGACCATGGACATTGGATGTCGTTGATAACGGGATCACATCATTAGGAGAATGATGTGATGGACAAGACCCAATCCTAAGCCTAGCACAAAGATCGTAGTTCGTATGCTAAAGCTTTTCTAATGTCAAGTATCATTTCCTTAGACCATGAGATTGTGCAACTCCCGGATACCGTAAGAATGCTTTGGGTGTACCAAATGTCACAACGTAACTGGGTGGCTATAAAGGTGCACTACAGGTATCTCCGAAAGTGTCTGTTGGGTTGGCACAAATCGAGACTGGGATTTGTCATTCCGGTTAACGCAGAGGTATCTCTGGGCCCACTCGGTAGGACATCATCATAATGTGCACAATGTGACCAAGGGGTTGATCACGGGATGATGTGTTACGGAACGAGTAAAGAGACTTGCCGGTAATGAGATTGCACAAGGTATCGGCATACCGACGATCGAATCTTGGGCAAGTACAATACCGCTAGACAAAGGGAATTGTATACGGGATCGATTGAGTCCTTGACAACGTGGTTCATCCGATGAGATCATCATGGAACATGTGGGAGCCAACATGGGTATCCAGATCCCACTGTTGGTTATTGACCGGAGAACGTCTCGGTCATGTCTGCATGATTCCCGAACCCGTAGGGTCTACACACTTAAGTTCGATGACGCTAGGGTTATAAAGGAAGTTTGTATGTGGTTAACGAATGTTGTTCGGAGTCCCGGATGAGATCCCAGATGTCACGAGGAGTTCCGGAATGGTCCGGAGGTAAAGATTTATATATGGGAAGTCCTGTTTTGGTCACCGGAAAAGTTTCGGGTTTTATCGGTAACGTACCGGGACCACCGGGAGGGTCCCGGGGGTCCACCAAGTGGGGCCACCATCCCCGGAGGGATGCATGGGCTAAGTGTGGGATGGGACCAGCCCCAGGTGGGCTGGTGCACCCCCTCACAAGGCCCAAGGCGCAGGGAAGAGTGGGAGGGGGCAAACCCTAGGGCAGATGGGCCCTAAGGCCCACCCCAGGTGCGCCTCCCCTCTCTCCCCCTCTAGCCGCCACCCAGATGGGATCTGGGGGCTGCCGCCACCCTTGGGGAGGGAACCCTAGAGGGGGCGCAGCCCCCTCCCCTTCCCTTATAAATAGTTGAGGTCTAGGGGCTGCCCAACACATGAGTTTCTCTCCCTCTTGGCGCAGCCCTACCTCTCTCCCTTCTCCTCTCCCGCGGTGCTTGGCGAAGCCCTGCAGGATTGCCACGCTCCTCCACCACCACCACGCCGTTGTGCTGCTGCTGGATGGAGTCTTCCTCAACCTCTCCCTCTCTCCTTGCTGGATCAAGGCGTGGAAGACGTCACCGGGCTGTACGTGTGTTGAACGCGGAGGTGTCGTCCGTTCGGCACTAGGATCTCCGGTGATTTGGATCACGATGAGTACAACTCCTTCAAACCCATTCTCTTGAACGCTTCCGCTTAGTGATCTACAAGGGTATGTAGATGCACTCTCCTTCCCCTCGTTGCTGGTTTCTCCATAGATAGATCTTGGTGACACGTAGGAAAATTTTGAATTTCTGCTACGTTCCCCAACAATGGATGATGAAAGTGGATCCCTCAAAATACTAAGGACAAAGGATTGGCTCAATCTCAAAAGCTCAAGACTCTTCATTTTACATTTTAGTGATCCAAGATCACATTGAGTCTATAGGAAAAGCCAATACTATCAAGAAGGGATGAGGTGATGCTTAATGAGCCTCTTGCTTCATGTGCTTAGTGATATGCTCCAAAACCCTCAACTACTTTCCCACATCCACAAATGACCTAAACCTAAAGCCAAAATCGGTCACACCAATTCTTCCAATCCGGCGCCACCGATTCCAAAAGTCATAGCCACTGCCACAAACCCTAAGCAAATCGGTCTTAGCGATAGGAATCTCGGTCTCACCGGGATGGGTTTGTAATCTCTCTGTTTCCCTTCGTAACGTTTTGGTCTAACCGAACTGAGCGATCGGTCCCACCGAGATTGCAATGTAAACTCTCTGTTTCCTTTTTGTAACATTTCGGTCTCACCAAAAAGAGCAAATCGGTCCCACCGAGTTTACCTGACCAACTCTATGGAAAGCTTATTACCAAAATCGGTCTTACCAAGTTTGTGTAATCGGTCTTACCGAGATTACGTTATGCCCTAACCCTAACAGAGTCGGTCTCACCAAGATGCATGTTGGTCCCACTGAAAATCACTAACGGTCACTAGGTTTACTAAATCGGTCTGACCGAGTTTAACTATTCGGTCCCACCGAGTTTGGTAAATTGTGTGTAACGGTTAGATTTTGTGTGGAGGCTATATATACCCCTCCACCTCCTCTTCATTCGTGGAGAGAGCCATCAGACTAAACCTACACTTCCAACTTACCATTTCTGAGAAAGAACCACCTACTCATGTGTTGAGGCCAAGATATTCCATTCCTACCATATGAATCTTGATCTCTAGCCTCCCCAAGTTGCTTTCCACTCAAACCCTCTTTCCACCAGATCCAAATCCTATGAGAGAGAGAGAGTTGACTGTTGGGGAGACTATCATTTGAACTACAAGAGCAAGGAGTTCATCATCAACGCACCATTTGTTACTTCTTGGAGAGTGGTGTCTCCTAGATTGGCTAGGTGTCACTTGGGAGCCTCCGACAAGATTGTGGAGTTGAACCAAGGAGTTTGTAAGGGCAAGGAGATCGCCTACTTCGTGAAGATCTACCTCTAGTGAGGCAAGTCCTTCGTGGGCGACGGCCATGGTGGGATAGACAAGGTTGCTTCTTCATGGACCCTTCGTGGGTGGAGCCCTCCGTGGACTCGCGCAGCTGTTACCCTTCGTGGGTTGAAGTCTCCATCAACGTGGATGTACGATAGCACCACCTATCAGAACCACGCCAAAAACATCCATGTCTCCAATTGCGTTTGAATCCTCCAAACCCTTCCCTTTACTTTCTTGCAAGTTGCATGCTTTAATTTCCGCTTCCTATACACTCTTTGCATGCTTGCTTGTATTGTGTGATGATTGCTTGACTTGTCCTAAAATAGCTAAAATCTGGCAAACTCTAAAATTGGGAAAAGGTTAAGTTTTTATTGGTCAAGTAGTCTAATCATCCCCCTCTAGACATACTTCAAGGTCCTACAAGTGGTATCAGAGCCTTGGTCTCATTTGCTTTGATTTCCATAGCTTTTGGTGGTCATAGCCTTGGTTTCACAACCTAGGAGAGTATGGCGTCTAGCGAGGGAAATTATCACCGTAGAGGTGCTTACTTTGATGGTACTAATTTTGCTAGTTGGAAGCATAAGATGAAAATGCATATTCTTGGACATAGCCCTGCCGTTTGGGCAATTATTTGTATTGGCTTGCAAGGTGAATTCTTCGATGGGAGAGAACCGAACCGTGAAGCTAATGCGGAAGAATTGAAGATGCTGCAATACAACGCTCAAGCATGTGACATCATCTTCAACGGATCGTGCCCCGAAGAATTTAACAAAATCAGCCGTCTTGAGAATGCAAAGGAAATTTGGGATACTTTGATTGATATGCACGAAGGTACCGAGTCCGTCAAGGAATCCAAGTTGGATGTGCTCCAAAGTCAGCTTGACAAGTTCAAAATGAAGGATGGTGAAGGTGTCGCTGAAATGTACTCTAGGCTTGCTCTTATCACAAATGAGATTGCCGGCTTAGGGAGTGAAGAGATGACCGACAAATTCATCATCAGGAAAATCCTAAGAGCATTGGATGGAAAGTATGATACCGTGTGCACATTGATCCAAATGATGCCAAACTACAAAGATCTCAAGCCAACGGAAGTCATTGGAAGGATTGTTGCTCATGAGATGTCACTCAAGGATAAGGAGGAACTTCACAACAAGTCAAGTGGTGCTTACAAAGCCTCAAGTGAATCCCCCACATCATCAAGTGAGAAACAAACCTTCAATGAAGAATTGAGCTTAATGGTGAAGAACTTCAACAAATTCTAGAAGAGTATAAGCAAAGAAAGAAGCTCCAAGTCAAGGTCTTACAATGACAAGATATCTTCTAGTCGAGAGCGCAATTGCTACAATTGTGGGAGGCCTGGACACTACTCCAATGAGTGTACGGCACCCTACAAAAGAAGAGAAGATTCTCCAAGAAGAAGGAGCAAAAGAGAAGAATCACCACCAAGAGAGAGGAGGAGTAGAGATGATCGTTATGAACGAAGACCCTCACGGAGAAGCAAGGATCCGGAAAGGAAGGACAAGTCATCAAGGAGCTACACAAAATGAAGACATCAAGCTCATGTTGGTGAATGGGTTTCCGGCTTCGACTCCGACAAACACTCCGAGAGAAGCTATCACTCCGACTCCGAATATACTCAAGATGAAGGTGTTGCCGGTCTAGCACTTGTGTCAACCAACTCCTACGACCTATTTGATTCACCAAATGAAGGAATTGGAAGATGCTTCATGGCCAAAGGTCCAAAGGTAACACATCCCGAGTATGTTGATTTTAATAGTGATGAAGATGACTTGCTTGTGGATGATGATTTACTTGTTGACAACTCTAGTGATGAATACTATGATGAAACGTCAATTAATCATGCTAATCAAACGAATGACAATGATAAGGAGAAAATTGAGCTTCTAACTAAAGAACTAAACACTCTTAAGTTGGCTCATGAAACTATCTTCGAAGATCATCGAGAACTTTTAAGGGCTCATGAGAAGTTACGCTTTGAAAAGCTCAATCTTGAGCAAGAGCATGAGTTCTTAAAGGCAATCAATGATGATCTCCGCAAGAAAAGTTCTTCTTACATTGCCAAGAGTTTACTCTTATCTACTTACATGCCTCAAGTCAAGTCTAGTAACAAGTACAAGAAAGATACTTCCTCTAGTAGTAACAATAATAATGTTAAATCCAATATTGTTGCTTCTAGTAGTTCTGTTGATTCCACTAATGATTCTCTTAGCCAAGTTACACTTGAGCAAGAAAATAGTTTATTGAAGGGAATTATAGAGAAAGGTGTTTACAAGAGCCTTGCCGGGAGTAAGCAATTCGAGGAAATTGTACTCAAGCAAGGAAGGCGCCGGAAGAATCAAGGTGTTGGTTTTGAACGAAAGTTCAACGCCAATGGAGTTGAGTGGGAAGAAGATCAATACCCCAAGACAAAGTTTGTTCCTCAACAAGAGAAGTATGATCCTACTTCCTTCAAGGGGACACAAGCTAAGGATGATCTTCCACCACAAGACCACAAGAACAAAGGCAAGGACAAGCTTCAAGAAGAGATTGATGCATTTGAAGAAGCACCTAAAGCCTCGTTCAAGTGGGTCCCCAAGACTACGTCAAGTTCTACTTCATCAAGTACAACTACAACTCTAAGGATTCCCATCGAGATGATGTGGATCCCGAAGAAGAAGAACTAGAGAGTTCTTGAGAGTGACTCCGCCAACATTCTTCACTCATATCATTTTGGCAAGAACAAGTGCAATCAACCTTCACATCTTGCACTAGTTCAAGGAGTCACAAACCCTCATGTTGGTAAGGCAAGGGACAAGGTAACCTAATGTTTTCATGTACATCATCTTGTGTGTGCATCACTCTATGTCTATGGATATTCTTGTTTGTTCCTTGTGGGACTAACCCATGTAGGTAAGTTGAAAGTGCAACTCACTCCACAGGATTGCTCCAAATGATCTACATCAACATTGAGCATCTACATCTTCAACACCTACATGAAGTCATCATCGACGAAACCCAAGGTTAGTTCATCCCTCTAAGGGGGGATCTCACATCTAGGGGGAGCTTAACTCTAAGAACTGAGTCAAAGCAACTCTAATGGTGTGAACACATTAATGCATTATGTAAAAGTGGTAACCCCACTTGAGCTTAAACGATGAGTATGACCTATGATCAAATGTTCTCATTTGACTCCTAAGTCAATATACTCATATATAGATGACCTAGTCATCGCCAATTGTTTGATAGATGCTAGAATTGGTTGTGCATGCTTTGCCACATATTTCAATTGCCATCTTATTGTGTGAGCATGTTGGTGCATATTTTACTCATTCAAGGACATCCACTTGTTGTTTTGATTGTTTGGTTCCTTTCTTTGTGCCAAGTGGATGGACAAGAATGCCTAAGAACCTTCTTTAGCTATCTATGCTTTTCTCATCTCAAACTCTATTCATGCTACATCACAAAATTTGATCAAGTCAGATTCGAACCACTCTGTGTGAGGAGCACTCGGAGTCCCTGATTCGTCATAGACTTAAACTTCCAAAACCTCTTAGTGATTCTCGGTCTGACCGATCCTTCCATTTCGGTCCTACCGAGATCATCAAGCCAATCTGAGTTTTCAATCTTGGTGCAACCGATTTGAACTTTTCGGTCTCACCGATTTGCTGTAACTGAACATAGTTATGCATCTCGGTGCCACCGAGTTGTTCCACTCGGTCACACCGACAAGGTCGTGCTATATATAGCCATGGGCAAAATTTTGGAAATTTCTCCGAAACCCTTCGCCCGCGCAATAGCTCGCTCTGCCATCGTGGTCTCCGGATCGTCTCCTCGTCGCCAGCAGCCTCCTGTCGCTGGTCTTCGCCACCGTCAACGGATTTTGTCCCCGCCGTTGCCGCCGTAGCAAGTCCATCGCCAAGTTAGGGTATGGACTTGATCTTTGTGCTATCCACATCTGATTCCTAGCACATTGCTTTCATATTGATTCTTGCCACAATTGAAACCCTTCTATCCAGCCAAAGTAGTTCATAGATTAGATGTGATTCGAATTTTTAGGTTTAGGTTTCCGCCGAAACCATCTCGGACCCACCGAGTTGAAAAACTTGGTCTCACCGATTTGGCATATGCCATTGCACTAGTGACTCTCGATCTGACCGAGAATTACTAATCGGTGCGACCGATTTTAGGATTCAGTGAAACCCTAGTAGTCTCGGTGCCACCGAACTGTGACTCGGTCCAACCGAGTTCATCAGTTTAGGTTCCAAAAACTGCTTCGGTATCACCGAGTTTGAAAATTGGTTGATCCGAAATGCTTTCTGTGGAAAACTAAAACTGAACTTTTGAGTCATTCTTTTGCAAAAACCTCTGCATTTTGTGATGCTCATCTTTTCTATCTCATCTATAACTCTTCACAGGGTCAGCAGTCAGCTTCTGCAGTATGTATGATCAAAGTGACAGCCAGAACAGGCCAGAAGAGCAGATGGACTTGAGTGAGGGCACTAGTCCCTCCAGTACTTCAGATGAAGGGAGCAGAAGTACTCCTAGCAATTTGCCTAAGGCTGCAACTAGGCAAAGAAGGAAAAGAACTTCAGATTCAGAGGATGAAGACTACAAGGCTGAGGAAGATGAGGCTACTTCCAAGAAAGTGGTGCTCAAGAAGGAATATGGCTCAGAAAAGGATATAAAGCCATGCATGAAGATTAAAAGGCCTACAAGAAGGCAACCTATGCCTAAGGCCAGAGCATCAACTCAACTGCCTGAAAATCCTGATCCCAAAGAGCCAGCTGATGAAAGCAAGAAGAGGAAGGAAAGGGTCAAGGAGACCATGGACAGAGTTGTTGGGAAACCTTCCATGATTGAAGAGGAAGAGCTTGCTGCACCAGCACCAAAGGCACCTAAGCTTATGGGTGATGCAATCATACCAGGGGCTGCAACATCTAAGCCCAAGGAAGCACCCAAAGCTGCCCCAAGGACAAGTCTGCACCAAAGAGGAATACCAGGAGTATTCCAGCTGCTGAGAAGAACAAGGCCCCAGTGCCCAATGTTGCTGAGGAGGAAGATGAAGAAGGACAGGTTCTAAGAAAGCTAAAGCCCAAGATACCAGACCACAATGATGCCCATCCTGTGGCTGAGGACATGAAAATCAGGAAGGATTCAGGGCTGAGACTATGGAGAATGGCAGATCCATATGCGACAAGGAGAAGAACTGTTGTTGATTACAGGTTCCATACAAAGGAACAGCAGGACTTCTATGAGACAATCTTATTGGACAAGAAGCCCATAGTTTGTGACATGAGGTGGGTTGACTGGAAATACATCAAGGAGAATGAACAGCACTATCCTGGAGTGCAAGACAGCTTTGTTGGTTGTGGAGTTGCAGATTTTGTTGGGCAAAAGCTCACAAATTGGAATGATGAACTTATCATGCAATTCTACTCCACAACACATTTTTACCCAGATGGGAGAATTGTTTGGATGTCTGAAGGTACAAGGTACCAATCAACTGTTGAAGAATGGGCAAGTCTGATCAATGCCCCAAAGGAAAATGATGATGATCTGGACATTTATGCAAAGAATAAAATGGGACACAATACCATGGCTCACATGTACAAGGAGATCCCAGACAAAGCCCTAGAGACTTTCTCTTTTGGACCAGTCCACTTTCTGCTGACAGGGCTGGCTACTATCAATTGGATTCTGAGGCACACTCTGTTACCCAAGTCAGGTGACCATAACATGATCAGAGGGCATGCCATCAACATGTTGCATTTATTTGATGTGCCACAAAAATTCAAAGTCATGAGCCTTATAGTTGAAAGTATCAAGAGGAATGCAGCAGATCAGAAGAGGAGCTGTGGATATGCACCTCAAATTCAGGAATTGATCAACTCAAAGATGGGAACTGGCAAATATCAGTTGGATAAGGAACACTTTCCACTTTATCCAAACTTTGAGGACAATGAGGTTGTCATGAATGAAGATGATCCATCATCAGTTCAAGCTCAGGAGAAGAAAGAAAATGCAAGGAAGGTGAAGGCTGCCAAGATGCCAACTCAAGAGGAGGAATCTGAATATTTCTTGAAAACCAAACAGGAGCAGCTTGGTTACTTGATAGCATCATCTCTGAGGATTGAGAAGGGGTTGGCCACCCTAACTCAAAACCAGGAGAGCCTGGAAAGAATCATGGAACAAAAATTCTATGATCTAGATGTCAAGGTAACTGAGATTCAGTCAGTTGTGGAGCAGCTGCAGGATGACATGCATGAGAGGAAGGGCAAGACAACCACCAATGTGTTTGCCAGAGTGCCCAGAGCCCAGAGGTCAGTTGCAGAGCCAGTGACAGACACTAGAGCAACAACTTCAGCACCAGCTACTGCCCCTTCAGCTCCAGTGCAACCAGCTTCAGCATCAACTCCAGCACCCTCTACATCAACTGAAGCCTTCGTCCTTGGAGTCATCAGGACACCACCACCAGAAGATCAATCCTGAGAGTCGATCTACTACTATGCATTTTCTATGAACTTTTTGGTAACTTGTTGCCAAAGGGGGAGAAAAATGTATAGATCATAGGCTTCGAGAGAGAGTGTGTTGCTTTTGTTCTCTCTTGCTTTTGGTGTGTTTGCTTTTGGTTGAGATACTATGCTTGTGAGACATTGATGATCATGTGTTTGATCATAAGCTACACTTATGCATGCTTGATATTATCTTAACTATCTTATGTGATCACTTATTATGCTTGGTGATGAGTGCATGTATTCATTGTTTATTATTTTGAGCGCTCCACCAAGATGTATGTGACATGGAAGAGTAACCCATGAGCCTAATTCATTGTGCATTTGTAGTCCAAAGCAAATCTAAAACTATGCACAAATTTAGGGGGAGCTCTTGCTTATCACATACTTCTCAAAGCGACGATGTTATTTAAATGTTATTATCATTTGTCAAAGCTTTGATCTATATGTTGTTATCAATTACCAACAAGGGGGAGATTGAAAGTGCAACTATCCCTAGGTGATTTTGGTAATTCATAACAACATATAGCTCATTGAGCTAATGCTATTCCAAGACTATTGTTTCAGGAAAGCTCAATGAATGGCATGGCATGGATGATGAAAGTGGATCCCTCAAAATACTAAGGACAAAGGATTGGCTCAAGCTCAAAAGCTCAAGACTCTTCATTTTACATTTTAGTGATCCAAGATCACATTGAGTCTATAGGAAAAGCCAATACTATCAAGAAGGGATGAGGTGTTGCTTAATGAGCCTCTTGCTTCATGTGCTTAGTGATATGCTCCAAAACCCTCAACTACTTTCCCACATCCACAAATGACCCAAACCTAAAGCCAAAATCGGTCACACCGATTCTCCCAATCCGGCACCATCGATTCCAAAAGTCATAGCCAGTGCCACAAACCCTAAGCAAATCGGTCTTACCGATAGGGATCTCGGTCTCACCGAGATGGGTTTGTAATCTCTCTGTTTCCCTTCGTAACATTTAGGTCTAACTGAAGTGAGCGATCGGACCCACCGAGATTGCAATGTAAACTCTCTGTTTCCTTTTTGTAACATTTTGATCTCACCGAAAAGAGCAAATCGGTCCCATCGAGTTTACCTGACCAACTCTCTGGAAAGCTTATTACCAAAATTGGTCTTACCGAGTTTGTGTAATCGGTCTTACCGAGATTAGTTATGCCCTAACCCTAACAGAGTAGGTCTCACCGAGATGCATGTCGGTCCCACCGAAAATCACTAACGGTCACTAGGTTTACTAAATCGGTCCGACCGAGTTTAACTATTCGGTCCCATCGAGTTTGGTAAATTGTGTGTAACGGTTAGATTTTGTGTGGAGGCTATATATACCCCTCCACCTCCTCTTCATTCGTGGAGAGAGCCATCAGACTAAACCTACACTTCCAACTTACCATTTCTGAGAAAGAACCACCTACTCATGTGTTGAGGCCAAGATATTCCATTCCTACCATATGAATCTTGATCTCTAGCCTTCCCCAAGTTGCTTTCCACTCAAACCCTCTTTCCACCAGATCCAAATCCTATGAGAGAGAGTTGAGTGTTGGGGAGACTATCATTTGAAGCACAAGAGCAAGGAGTTCATCATCAATGCACCATTTGTTACTTCTTGGAGAGTGGTGTCTCCTAGATTGGCTAGGTGTCACTTGGGAGCCTCCGACAAGATTGTGGAGTTGAACCAAGGAGTTTGTAAGGGCAAGGAGATCGCCTACTTCGTGAAGATCTACCGCTAGTGAGGCAAGTCCTTCGTGGACGATGACCATGGTGGGATAGACAAGGTTGCTTCTTCATGGACCCTTCGTGGGTGGAGCCCTCCGTGGACTCGCGCAGCCATTACCCTTCGTGGGTTGAAGTCTCCATCAACGTGGATGTACAATAGCACCACCTATCGGAACCACGCCAAAAACATCCGTGTCTCCAATTGCGTTTGAATCCTCCAAACCCTTCCCTTTACTTTCTTGCAAGTTGCATGCTTTAATTTCCGCTGCCTATACACTCTTTGCATGCTTTCTTGTATTGTGTGATGATTGCTTGACTTGTCCTAGAATAGCTAAAATCTGGCAAACTCTAAAATTGGGAAAAGGTTAAGTTTTTATTGGTCAAGTAGTCTAATCACCCCCCTCTAGACATACTTCAAGGTCCTACAGCCTGGCTAACGGTGATGGTGCGGCCGTGATACGTCTCCAACGTATCTATAATTGTTGATCGTTCGATGCTATTATATTACCCGTTTTGGATGTTTATGGGCTTTACTTTACACTTTTATATCATTTTTGGGACTAACCTACTAACCGGAGGCCCAACTCGAATTGCTGTTTTTTTTTGCCTATTTTAGTGTTTCGAAGAAAAGGAATATCAAATAGAGTCCAAACGGAATGAAACCTTTGGGAGTGATCTTTTTGGAACAAACGCAATCCAGGGGACTTGGAGTGGACGTCAAGCAACAAGTGAGGCGGCCAGGAGGGTGCCCGGCATGCCCCGACCCTCGTGGGCCCCTCAAGCATCCACCGACCTACTTCTTCCTCCTATATATATCCACATACCCTAAAACATCCAGGAGCACCATGAAAAACTATTTCCACCTCTGCAACCTTTTGTATCCGCGAGATCCCATCTTGGAGCCTTCGTCGGCGCTCCGCCGGAGGGGGAATCGACCATGGAGGGCCTCTACATCATCTCCAAGGCCTCTCCTATGAGTTGTGAGTAGTTTACCACAGACCTTCGGGTCCATAGTTATTAGCTAGATGGCTTATTCTCTCTCTTTGAATCTCAATACAAAGTTCTCCTCGATCTTCTTGGAGATCTATTCGATGTAACTCTTTTTGTGGTGTGTTTGTCGAGATCCGATGAATTGTGGGTTTATGATCAAGTTTATCTATGAGAAATATTTGAATCTCCTCTGAATTCTTTTATGTGTGATTAAGTTATCTTTGCAAGTCTCTTCGAATTACCAGTTTGGTTTGGCCTACTAGATTGATCTTTCTTGCAATGGGAGAAGTGCTTAGCTTTGGGTTCAATCTTGCGGTGTCCTTTCCCAGTGACAGCAGGGGCAGCAAGGCACATATTGTATTGTTGCCATCGAGGATAAAAAGATGGGGTTTGTATCATATTGCATGAGTTTATCCCTCTACATCAAGTCATCTTTCTTAATGCGTTACTCTGTTCTTCATGAACTTAATACTCTAGATGCAGGTAGGAGTCGGTCGATGTGTGGAGTAATAGTAGTAGATGCAGAATCGTTTCGATCTACTTGTCACGGACGTGATGCCTATATACATTATCATGCCTAGATAATCTCTTAACTATGCGCTTTTCTATCAATTGCTCGACAGTAATTTGTTCACCCACTGTAATACTTATGCTATCTTGAGAGAAGCCACTAGTGAAACCTATGGCCCCTGGGTCTATCTTTTATCATATAAGTTTTCCATCTACTTTTATTTGCATCTTTACTTTTCCATCTATATCATAAAAATACCAAAAATATTTATCTTATCATATTATCTCTATCAGACCTCACTTTCCCAAGTTACCGTGAAGGGATTGGCAACCCCTTTATCGCGTTGGTTGCGAGGTTCTTGTTTGTTTGTGTAGGTGCGTGGGACTTTTGAGGATCCTCCTACTGGATTGATACCTTGGTTCTCAAAAACTGAGGGAAATACTTACGCTACTTTTCTGCATCACCCTTTCCTCTTCAAGGGAAAAACCAACGCAAGCTCAAGACGTAGCAATAAGGATTTCTGGCGCCGTTTCCGGGGAGGTCTTCGCTCAAGTCAAAACATACCAAGTACCCATCACGAACTCATCTCCCTCATATACATTATTTGCCATTTTCCTCTCGTTTTCCTCTCCCCCACTTCACCCTTGTCATTTTATTCGCCCTCTCTTTCCCGTTCTCCTCTCTCTTTCGCTTGTCTTCTTGTTTGCCCTTATGGCTTTGCCTAAGAACTCCGATCTTCATCTTAGAAGGTTGGAAGAGATTGAATTAAACATTAGAAGTTTTATGACTTTACAATTTGAGCATAATATTTTGTTTAGAAAAGAGCTTAAAGAACAAAAAAGCTTTATGGAGTATATGAACAAAGATCTTGATGATATGTCTAAAGAATTTTATGGTTTGAATTCTCAATTTGCTCGTCTTGAAAAATCAATAGCCCAAATTTCTGATAAGCAAGCCACCTTGGTCAATAATATGGCTGCCAAACCAGAAGGGTTAGGAGAAAATAATGATGAAGATCTAAAAGTTATTGATGTGTCCCCTATTAAATCCTTGTTTTGCAATATGAATCTTAATAATGATGGGACTGGAGATGAGTCAACTTTAGTTAAAAGGCGTCCCAATGATTCAGAGTTTTTAGATTTTGATGCTAAATTTGGTATAAGTGGGATTGGAGAGGTCAAGACTATAAATAGCATTGAACCCACAATTATGGATTTCAAGGAATTTAATTATGATAATTGTTCTTTAATAGATTGTATTTCCTTGTTTCAATCCGTGTTGAATTCTCCTCATGCTTATAGTCAAAATAAATCTTTTACCAAACATATTGTTGATGCTTTGATGCAATCTTATGAGGAAAAACTTAATTTGTAAGTTTCTATACCTAGAAAACTTTATGATGAGTGGGAACCTACTATAAAGATTAAAATTAAAGATCATGAGTGCTATGCTTTGTGTGGTTGCTAGTGTTTCCACGATTCCAAAAACTTTATGTGATGTACTAGGTTTCCATGATTTAGATGTTTGCTCTTTAAATTTGCACCTTGCGGATTCCACCATTAAGAAACCTATGGGAAGGATCAATGATGTTCTTATTGTTGCAAATAGGAATTATGTGCCCGTAGATTTTATCATGCTTGATATAGATTGCAATCTTTCATGTCCTATTATTCTTGGTCGACCTTTTCTTAGAACGATTGGTGCAATTATTGATATGAAGGAAGGGAATATGAGATTCCAATTTTCATTAATGAAAGGCATGGACTACTTCCCTAGAAATAAAGTTAAATCACCTTATGAATATATCATGTGAGCTACTTATGAATTGAATGCCAAAGATGGCACTACTTAGATCTATCCTCGCTTTTATGCCTAGCTGGGGGCCTTAAACGATAGCGCTAGTTGGGAGGCAACCCAATTTTATTTTTGTTTCTTACTTTTTGCTTCTGTTTAGTAATAAATTTTTCATCTAGCTTCTGTTTAGATGTGTTTTCATGTTTTAATTAGTGTTTGTGCCAAGTAGAACCTATAGGATAACCTACGGTGATAGTTAATTTGATTCCGCTGAAAAACAGAAACTTCTGCGCGCATCAAAATAATTTTAGTAATTCACATAAACGAGATTTTGAGTTGATTCTTTTTTATGTAGATCAATAGACAAATTTCCCAGGACTTCCTATTTTGGTAGGAGTTTTATAGTTCCAGAAGTATTCGAAAGTTACAGATTGCAACAGACTGTTCTGTTTTTGACAGATTCTGTTTTTCGTGTGTTGTTTGCTTATTTTGATGCATCTATGGCTAGTATCGGTGGGTATGAACCATAGAGAAGTTGGAATACAGTAGTTTTAACACCAATATAAATAAACAATGAGTTCATTACAATAACTTATGTGGTGGTTTTTCTTTCTTGCACTAACGGAGCTTATGAGATTTCCTGTTGAGTTTTGTGTTGTGAAGTTTTCAAGTTTTAGGTAAGGATTTGATGGACTATGGAATAAGGAGTGGCAAGAGCCTAAGATTGGGGATTCCCATGGCACCCCAAGATATTCAAGGATAACCAAAAGCCTAAGCTTGGGGATGCCCCGGAAGGCATCCCCTCTTTCGTCTTCGTCTATCGGTAACTTTACTTGGAGCTATATTTTTATTCGCCACATGATATGTGTTTTGCTTGGAGCGTCTTGTATAATATTAGTATTTGATTTTTAGTTTACCACAATCATCCTTGCTGTACACACCTTTTGTGAGAAACCCACTTGATTGTAATTTATTAGAATACTCTATGTGCTTCACTTATATCTTTTGAGCTAGATAGTTTATGCTCTAGTGCTTCACTTATACTTTTTAGAGCACGGCGGTGGCTTGATTTTGTAGAAATTGTTGATCTATCATGCTTCACTTATATTATTTTGAGAGTATTTTAGAACAGAATGGTATTTACTATGGTTATAAAATTGGTCCTAAAATGATGGGCATCCAAGTTGGGTATAATAAAAACTATCATAGGAAGTGAATTGGATGCTATGATCAATTTGATACTTGATAATTGTTTTGAGATATGGAGGTGGTGATATTAGAGTCATGCTAGTTGGGTGATTGTGAATTTGAAGAATACTTGTGTTGAAGTTGGCAAGTCCCGTAGCATGCACGTATGGTAAAAGTTGTGTAACACATTTTAATGCATGGAGTGCTCTTTTGATTGCCTTCCCTTGAGTGGAGGTCGGGGGCGCGCGATGGTTAACTCCTACCAACCTCCCCCCTAGGAGCATGCATAGTAGTACTTTGGGCTAATAAAACTTTTGCAATAAGTATATGAGTCCTTTATGACTAATGTGAGTCCATGGATTATACACACTTTTACCATTCCATCATTGCTAGCCTCTTCAGTACCGTGCATTGCCCTTTCTCACCTTGAGAGTTGGTGCAAACTTCGCCGGTGCATCCAAACCCCGTGATACGATACGCTCTGTCACACATAAACCTCCTGGTATCTTCATCAAAACAGCCATCATACCTACCTATTATGGCATTTCCATAGCCATTCCGAGATATATTGCCATGCAACTTTCCACCATTCTGTTTATCATGACACGCATCATCGTTGTCATATTGCCTTGCATGATCATGTTGTTGACATCGTATTTGTGGCAAAGCCACCATGCATAATTTTTCATACATGTCAATCTTGATTCATTGCCCATCCCGGTACTCCGCCGGAGGCATTCATATATAGTCATATCTTGTTCTAGTTTTGAGTTGTAACTCATGAGTTGTAAATAAATAGAAGTGTGATGATCATCATTATTAGAGCATTGTACCCAAATAAAAAAAGGCCAAATAAAAAAAAGTCCCAAAAAAGGGGACAATGCTACTATCTTTTTCCACACTTGTGCTTCAAAGTAGCACCATGTTCTTCATATAGAGAGTCTCATATGTTGTCACTTTCATATACTAGTGGGAATTTTTCATTATAGAACTTGGCTTGTATATTCCAACGATGGGCTTCCTCAAAATGCCCTAGGTCTTCGTAAGCAAGCAAGTTGGATGCACACCCACTTAGTTTCTTTTGTTGAGCTTTAATACATTTATAGCTCTAGTGCATCCTTTGCATGGCAACCCCTACTCCTCATGTTGACATCAATTGATGGGCATCTCCATAGCCCGTTGATTATCCTCATCAATGTGAGACTTTCTCCTTTTTTTGTCTTTTCCACACAACCTCCATCATCATATTCTATTCCACCCATAGTGCTATATCCATGGCTCACACTCATGTATTGCATGAGAGTTGAAAAAGGTTGAAGCGCGTTAAAAAGTATGAACCAATTGCTTGGCTGAAATCGAGGTTGTTCTTGATGGGAGTATTTTATGTGATGAAAATGAAACATAGCCTGACTATATGATTTTGTAGGGATGAACCTTCTAATGCCATGATATTTTCACAAGACATGATTGCTTAGTTAGTATGCTTGAAGTATTACTATTTCTTATGTCAATATGAACTTTTATTTTGAATCATTTGGATCTGAACATTCATGCCACAATAAAGAAAATTACATTGAGAATTATGCTAGGTAGCATTCCACATCAATTCTATTTTTATCATTTACCTACTCGAGGACGAGCAGGAATTAAGCTTGGGGATGCTTGATACGTGTCCAACATATCTATAATTTTTGATTGTTCCATGCTATTATATTACTCGCTTTGGATGTTTATGGGCTTTACTTTACACTTTTATATCATTTTTGGGACTAACCTACTAACCGGAGGCCCAACCCGAATTGCTGTTTTTTTTGTCTATTTCAGTGTTTCGAAGAAAAGGAATATCAAACAGAGTCCAAACGCAATGAAACCTTCGGGAGCGATCTTTTTGGAACAAACGCAATCCAGGGGACTTGGAGTGGACGTCAAGCAACAAGCGAGGCGGCCACGAGGGTGCCCGGCGCGCCCCCACCCTCGTGGGACCCTCAAGCGTCCACTGATGACCCACAGTTGTAGGGGATCTATCGTAGTCCTTTCGATAAGTAAGATTGTCGAACCCAACGAGGAGCAGAAGGAAATGATAAGCAGTCTTCAGTAAGGTTTTCTCTGCAAGAACTGAAATTGTAGGTGGTAGATAGTTTTGTGATAAGATAAATTGTAACGAGTAACAAGTAAATAAAGTAAATAAAGTGCAGCAAGGTGGCCCAATCCTTTATGTATCAAAGGATAATCCTGGACAATTTCTTACAATGAGAAAGAAGCTCCAAAGGACACATGGGAATTATCGTCAAGCTAGTTTTCATCAGGCTCATATGATTCGCGTTCGGTACTTTGATAACTTGATATGTGGGTGGACCGGTGCTTGGGTACTGCCGTTACTTGGAAAAGCATACCACTTATGATTAACCCCTATTGCAAGCGTCCGCAACTACAAAAGAAGTATTAAGGTAAACCTAACCACAACATTAAACATATGGATCCAAATCAGCCCCTAACGAAGGAACGCATAAACTAGGGTTTAAGCTTCTGTCACTCTAGCAACCCATCATCTACTTATTACTTCCCTATGCCTACCTCTAGGCCCAAATAATGGTGAAGTGTCATGTAGTCGACGTTCACATAACACCACTAGAGGAAAAGACAACATACATCTCATCAAAATATCGAACGAATACCAAATTCACATGACTACTAATAGCAAGACTTCACCCATGTCCTCAGGAACAAACGTAACTACTCACAAAGCATATTCATGTTCATAATCAGAGGAGTAATAATATGCATAAATGATCTGAACATATGATCTTCCACCAAGTAAACCAATTAGCATCAACTACAAGGAGTAATCAACACTACTAGCAACCCACAGGTACCAATTTGTGGTTTGGATACAAGATTGGATACAAGATATGAACTATGGTTTTGAGAGGAGATGGTGCTGGTGAAGATGTTGATGGAGATTGACCCCCTCCCAATAAGAGGATCGTTGGTGATGACGTTGGTGATGATTTCCCCCTCTCGGAGGGAAGTGTCCCCGGCAGAACAGCTCCGCCGGAGCCCTAGATTGGTTCCGCCAAGGTTCCGCCTCGTGGCGGCTGAGTTTCGTCCCGTAAGCTTGCCCACGATTTTTTCCAGGGTGAAAGCCCTCATATAGCATAAGATGGACACCGGGGGGCCACCAGGGGCCCAGGAGACAAGGGGCGCGCCTAGTAGGGTTGGGCGCGCCCCCCACCCTCCTGGCCAGGGTGTGGGCCCCCTGATGTATTTCTTTCACTCAATAATTCTTATTAATTCCAACAACATGTTTCGTGGAGTTTCAGGATTTTTGGAGCAATGCAGAATAGGTTTCCAATGTTTGCTCCTTTTCCAGCCAGAATTCCCCCTCTTCATGGTAAACCTTGTAAAATAAGAATGAATAGCCATAAGTATTGAGATATAATGTGTAATAACATCCCATAATGCAATAAATATTGATATCAAAGCATGATGCAAAATGGACGTATCAACTCCCCCAAGCTTAGACCTCGCTTGTCCTCAAGCGAAAGCCGAAATCGAAAAATATGTCCACATGTTTAGAGATGGAGGTGTCGATAAAAATAAAATGCGGACATGAGGGCATCATGATCATTCTTGTAACAGCAACATATATAGATTTTATCATATGATTTCTTATACTCAAGTAACAATCAATTCACAATGTCAAGTATGATTCAAAAACTTCATTGAGAACTAACAAACTATAATCTCAGTCATTGAAGCAATTGCAATTTATCATAACATCAGAAAGAGTCAATAATAGAGCCTTTCAGCAAATCCACATACCCAACTATCATGTAGTCTTCCACAATTGCTAACACTCACGCAATACTTGTGGTTATGGAGTTTCAGCCGGACACTGAGAAAGATAGGGGCTTATTGTGTTGCCTCCCAACGTATTCACCTTTAGGTGATGTCAACAATAATAGCCCGTGCTAACTCACATCCAATTGGATATATATATCATGATCTTTCAAACACGAGGAGCTTGCCAAAGGATAAAATGAAAAAGGGAAAGGTGGAGATCACCTTGACTCAAGCATAAAGTAAAAGATAGGCCCTTCGCAGAGGGAAGCAGAGGTTTTCATGTGCGTTTAGGGTTGGATGCACAAAATCTTAATGCAAAAGAACGTCACTTTATATTGCCCCTTGTATGTGGACCTTTATTATGCAGTCCATCGCTTTTATTACTTCCACAACAAGATCGTATAAAGCTTATTTTCTCTGCACTAATAAGTCATACATATTTAGATAGCAATTTTTGTTGCTACAACATAACAACTTACTTGAAGGATCTTACTCAATCCATAGGTAGGTACGATGGACTCTCATGGCAAAACTGGGTTTAAGGATATTTGGAAGCACAAGTAGTATCTCTACTTGGTGCAAGGAATTTGGCTAGCATGAGGGGGAAGGGCAAGCTCAACATGTTTGGAAGGTCAATGACAATATACTTTAACTAAGATGTGAGAAAACATAAACCATTACGTTGTCTTCCTTGTCCAACGTCAACCCTTTTAGCATATCATACTTAATGAGTGCTCCCAATCATAAAAGATGTCCAAGATAATATATTTGTATGTGAACCTCTCTTTCCTTATCACTTCCTATTAGTTGCAACGATGACCAAAACTACGTTTATCAACTCTCAACAACTTTTATGCCTCATACTTTCTATGTGTGAAGTCATCACTAACCACAATATCAATATGAACTCTTTTATTCTTTCTACTTTATTAGGATCATAGCAACATAGCAAGCCCTTGACTCAACACTAATCTTTATTATAGATAGCTCACGGACTCGAATACAAAAAAAGATCACAAAACAGAACTCAAACTACTTGATATCAAAACTTCAATCTACTAGATCAAGATACTACTAAAGGGATCAAACTAAATAAAACGGTAAAGATAGGAGTGTGATGGTGATACGATACCGGGGCACCTCCCCCAAGCTTGGCATTTGCCAAGGGGAGTGCCCATACCCATGTGATTATGTCCTCGGAGGTGATGAAGTAGGAGTTGTTGATGACGTAGGCTTGCCGTCCGTCTTCCAAGGCATAGGCTCAACATCATAGAAGGATGATCGAGTCTCCGGGATCCTTAAATCTGCAGCCAAACTCATCCTCTTGAATCTATATTCATACTCACAGTTGTGGTTTTGCAGGTCATAGATCTGGGCTTGGAGGTGCTCGATTTTCTCTTGAAGCTTGAAGATGGTCTCCCAATGACTTTGGCATCTGGCTTGTGGTTGTTGGTGAACTCTGTGATCATCATCTGGTTGGCGTTGAGTCCACGCTCCACCATCCCTTGGCACTTGAAAACTTGCTGCTCCACGGCTTTGAGCTTTGTCTCCACGCTTCCGGTACGCCTTGGTCCCTCTACATCGTGGATGTGCAGAACCCCCTCATGCATCTCAATGGTTTGAGGGTGTTGCAGCACCTCCGCGAGATAGGGGTTGATAACCCTCTCAAAAAACTTGTCCTTAGGAGCGCTTGGAGACGCCATGATACTCTAGATCTGAAACAGAAATAGCTCGAAACAAAAACAGAGGATACTTGCGTGATACGGTGGTCAAAACCTTCGGGAGTTTATATAATGAATTTTTACCGACCACAATACGTAACATGCAAGAAAACGGAGTCCGGGAGGCACACGAGGTGTCCACGAGACAGGGGCGCGCCCAGTAAGGGTGGGCGCGCCCTCCACTCTCGTGGCGGCCTTGTGTCCCTCTCGGACTACTTCTTTCTTCCTAAAATTCTTAAATATTCCAAAACTGATAAAAAATGCCATTGGAGTTGTTTTGGAGTCGGTTTACTTACCGTACCACATACCTATTCCTTTTTGGAGTCTGGAACATTCTAGAAAGTGTCCCTTATGTATTCCTCTGGGGTTGCGGTTTCAATAATATTAGTTTCAACAGTGATAGGATTACCTGAAATATAATGTTTAATTCTTTGACCATTCACCACACTCGGAATTGTGCCTTCAGAATTGTTGATTTTTATGGCACTAGATCGATAGAACTCCTTGATAACGTAAGGACCTTCCCATTTAGAGAGAAGTTTTCCTGCAAAAAATCTTAAACGAGAGTTGAATAATAACACATAATCTCCTACGTTAAACTCACGCTTTTGTATCCTTTTGTCATGCCAACGTTTGACTTTTTCTTTGAATAGCTTGGCATTCTCATAGGCTTGGGTTCTCCATTCATCAAGTGAGCTAATGTCAAACAACCTCGTCTCACCGGCGAGTTTGAAGTCATAGTTGAGCTCTTTAATAGCCCAATATGCTTTATGTTCAAGTTCTAGAGGTAAATGACAAGCTTTTCCATAAACCATCTTATATGGAGACATACCCATAGGATTTTTGTATGCAGTTCTATAGGCCCATAATACATCATCAAGTTTTTTGGACCAATTATTTCTAGATCTATTGACAGTATTTTGCAAAATTAATTTGAGCTCTCTATTGCTCAACTCTACCTGACCACTAGACTGCGGATGATAAGGAGATGTGATTCTATGATTAACATCATACTTAGCAAGCATCTTACGGAAAGCACCATGAATAAAATGTGAACCACCATCAGTCATAAGATATCTAGGGACTCCAAACCTCGGAAAAATAACTTCCTTGAGCATTTTGATAGAAGTGTTATGATCAACACTATTAGTTGGAATAGCTTCTACCCACTTAGTAACGTAATCAACAATAACTAAAATATGAGTGTAACCATTAGAGGCAGGAAAAGGTCCCATATAATCAAAGCCCCAAACATCAAACGGTTCAATAACAAGAGAGTAATTGATAGGCATTTCTTGACGTCTACTAATATTACCTATTCTTTGACATTCATCACAAGATAAGACAAACTTATGAGCATCTTTGAAGAGAGTAGGCCAATAAAAACCAGATTGCAGTACCTTGTGTGCAGTTCTATCTCCAGTATGGTGTCCTCCATAGGATTCAGAGTGACACTTGCGTAGGATCAGTTCTTGTTCATGCTTAGGCACACAACGTCTAATAACACCATCTACTCCTTCTTTATAAAGGTGTGGGTCATCCCAGAAGTAATGTCTTAAATCATAAAAGAACTTTTTCTTTTGCTGGTATGTGAAACTAGGAGGTATAAATTTAGCAACAATGTAATTGGCATAATCAGCATATCAAGGAGCAGTACAAGAAGCATTAATGACCGCTAATTGTTCATCAGGAAAGCTATCATCAATAGGCAGTGGGTCATCAAGAACATTCTCTAACCTAGACAAGTTGTCTGCAACGGGGTTCTCAGCTCCCTTTCTATCAATAATGTGTAAATCAAATTCTTGGAGCAGGAGAACCCATCTAATGAGCCTAGGCTTATCATCTTTCTTTTCCATAAGATATTTGATAGCAGCATGATCAGTGTGAATAGTAACTTTGGAATCAACAATATAAGGTCTAAACTTATCACATGCAAACACAACTGCTAAGAACTCTTTTTCAGTAGTAGCATAATTTCTCTGGGCAATATCAAGAGTCTTACTAGCATACTGGATAACATTCAATTTCTTATCAACTCTTTGCCCTAGAACAACACCTACATCATAATCACTAGCATCACGCATAATTTCAAAAGGTAAATTCCAATCAGGTGGTTGAACAATAGGTGCAGTGATCAAAGCTTTCTTAAGTATTTCAAATGCTTCTACACAATCACCATCAAAGACAAAAGGAATATCTTTTTGCAATAAATTAGTCAGAGGCCTAGAGATCTTAGAGAAGTCCTTAATGAACCTCCTATAAAAACCGGCATGACCCAGAAAACTTCTTATACCTTTTATGTCCTTAGGACATGGCATCTTTTCAATAGCATCAACTTTGGCTTTGTCAACTTCAATACCTCTCTCGGAAATCTTATGCCCCAAGACAATGCCTTCATTAACCATAAAGTGAAACTTTTCCCAATTCAAGATGAGACTAGTTGTAACGCCCCGGATTCGATGCGCTAGTTGTCATTCAGTTATTCGCCGTCCTTGCCATGTCATTTGCTTGCGTGTTGTATTTTATCATGTCATCATGTGCATTGCATTGCATACGTGTTCGTCTCATGCATCCGAGCATTTTCCCTGTTGTCTGTTTCGCGATCCGGCACTCCTATGCCCTCCGGCGTCCCCCTTTTGACTCTCGTTGTGAGCGGGTGTTAAACTTTCTCAGAATGGCCCGAGGCTTGCCAAGCGGCCTTGGTACACCACCGGTAGACCGCCTGTTAAGTTTCATGCCATTTGGAGTCCGTTTGATACTCCAACGGTTAACCGAGGGACCGAAAAGGCCTCGTGTGTGTTGCAGCCCAACACCCCTCCAAAGTGGCCCAAAACCCATCTAACTCCCCTCCATGCTCTCGGTCGTTCGATCACGATCGTGTGGGCGAAAACCGCTCCTCATTTGAACTCTCCTAGCTCCCTCTACCTATATATATGTGACCCCCCCCCCCCCCGAAATCCCGCAGTCCAAACCCTAGAAATTCCCCTCGCGCCGCCGGACGTTTCTTCCCCCGCCGACGGACATGTCTGCTTCGTCGCCCCGTCCAACCCCAGCTTGCCACGTGTCCCAGCGCCGCCGTCCTCCGTCGCAGGCCCGCCGGGCCCACGGGGAGCCCGCCCCGGGCCGCCCCGGGCCCGATCCCGTGCGCCCCCGTGCCCTCCGCCCGCCAACCACCACCGGCGCGCCTTTGGCCCCGCTGCCGAGCCGCCGCCTGGCGACCACGGTCGCCGCCCCGGCGCCGCTGCACCCTCCGGCGACTCCCGCCTCCTCCTCGCCGGGATCCTCCGCCGCCGTCGCCTCCTGTGGCTCCGCGCCCTTCGACGCCCCGGCTCCCTCACCGACCCCGCGCGGCAGGCCGCCGCCACCTCGCCGGGCTCCGGCGCCGCCCGGCCTCCTCCGCCCCGCGCCGGTCCCCTCCGGTCCGGATCCGGTGGGATCCGGCCGGATCTCGCTCCGCCCGGCCTCCTCCGCCCCCTCTCCGACATCCGGCCGCCGTTCTCCCTCTTCTCCGGCCATCCCCGAGCTCACTCCGGCGAGATCTCCGGCCAACATCGAAATCCGTGCGGACCCAAGGTTGACCCCGAAATTCCTAAGTCCCTGATATTTGCATTATCATGCCCTGTTCATCGCATCATATCTCCATGCATACTGCTCCGTTTCGTGCGTGTAATATGTCAAATTGTTTGCCTCAACGAGTACATCATTTCTTTCCATTGCATCATGTTCATTTGAGCTCATCTAGATGCCTGAATCTTCGTTGCAAGAGTGCTTCATAATGTTAGTTCATGTTTCTTAGCAGAACATGCTCATTTGTCATTTTTGCCATGTTTGATGTGTGCATCCTATGAGGTTGATGTCTACATGTGTTTTGAACTATGCCATGTCTTCTTTACAGAGGTGATTACCATGTATTTTTGTGATCAATGTGGTGACTAGCACAAGCATGCAAACTAGGCATCGTGATGTTTCTGCTTTTAGTCCGTGTTCTGCTGTTATTTTGATGCCTTGTAAACTTGATGCTACAGAGAGATCCATGCATATTTTGAGATACTTCAGTAAGGGTGTTTTGAACATATGGTTATGAGCGATCCATTCATGATCCTGGTTGCAATTATGGAGTAGTCTAGCATGTCATTTTCGTGCTCTACTTTTGCTTCAAAATGTTTCCTGGCAGATTGTTTACATGTTATTCAATTTTGCCAAGGTTGTTGTAGTTGATCCTTGCATGCTATGAACTTGTTCTTGCCTTGGTTTGTTTCACAAACATGTCTTATTGCTGATGCTATGCTTATCTTGTCATGCAATGCTTTGTGATGAGTGAATCGAGCTTGTTAAGTAGGGTACTTGCTGTTACTGTTTTGCTAGGCTAAATCTGTTATTTCGTGATGCTATGTAAACCTGCTTCTACAAGTCATTCTATACATAATCTGGAGATGATCACTAAATATGTTTTGTTCTACATGTCATCCTCTAACCATCCATGCCCCTGGTTGCATTTATAGCTTGCTGTAGCTTGTTGTTTCCTTGATCCAAAGTTGCTAAATAATGTTGCTGTCAGCCTGTTAACATTATGTTCAGTTGTTGCCATGTGTTTTGCTAGTGATCCATGCACCCTATGAACTTGCTCTTGCCATGCTTAGCTTCATAAACATGCCTTCTTACTGTTGGTTGCCTTGCCATGCCATATATTGCTCTGTGGTGAGTGGTACAAGCTCACCAACATGCCTTCATAGTTCTGTTCCTGCCATGTTTAAATCTGTAATATAACTTGCTATGTTTACATGGGTGCCATCATATCTTCTGATCCTTTTTGGCTCATGGTCAGTAAGGGACATTTGATCTATGCATTTAGTAGATTCATGCCATGCCTTTATTTGCCATGATAAGTTCCTGTAACATGTTGTTTGATAGCTCTAAACATTGCAACCTGATGTTATTTTCTGCAAAGTCTGAACTGATATTATTTGCAATCTTGCCATGTGTGTTTGAGCATGTTCTAGTGATTTCTGGAGTTAGCTCAGTGTTCATGTTTTGTTATGCTTTACCTGTACATCATGCCCATGCCTTTTGTTTTCTTGTTGAGGTCCTGTAGCATGTGGTTTTGGTGCTTGCAAGATGCCTAGTTGCTGTTTTGGACAGATTGTTGCTGTAACTTGTTTAGTGTGTGTGTGTTGAACCGTTGCTCTGTTTTGAGTGTGCTCTATATGAAACTTGCTTAGAATTGCATGTAGCTTCATATTATCATGTTGCATCCTTGTTTTGAGGTGTTTGCTTGATGTTTGGCTGCATTTTGCATCAATGTCATGTTTAACTTGTGTTGCTCATATCTTCTAGGCCGTAGCTCCGAACTAAATGAACTTTATATGTAACTTGACTAGAATATCGTGTAGATCATCTTGGTGCATCTTAACTTGCTGTTTAACAACTTCAACTTAATGTTTGTTCAGATCTGGACCATTTTCGAAATATGCATATCAGGACTTACCGGAATTGTTATATGTTGTTCCCGACCTCATTTAAACTTGCCTTGATGTGTTGCTCTTGTATGCATCATCCCCTGCCATGAGTAGCTTCATGTAGCCTTGTCATGCATCATACTTGGTTGAGCATCATGTCTTGTCTATGTGTGGTGTGTTTACCATGTTGTGTGCTTCTCTCGATAGTTCCCGTTTCGTTGCGATCGTGCGGATTCGTTCGTCTACGCTTGGTTCGTCTTCGTGGCTTCATCCGTTCATCTTCTTCATGGACTCGTTCTTCTTCCTTGCGGGATTTCAGGCAAGATGACCGCTACCCTGGATCTCACTACTATCATTGCTATGCTAGTTGCTTCGTTCTATCGCTATGCTGCGTTACCTATCTTTTGCTCATCAAGCCTCCCCAAATTGCCATGAACCTCTAACCTTTGACACCCTTCCTAGCAAACCGTTGCTTGGCTATGTTACCGCTTTGCTCAGCCCCTCTTATAGTGTTGCTAGTTGCAGGTGAAGTTGAAGATTGCTCCATGGTGGACATGATTTTGGTTGGGATATCACAATATCTCTTATATTATTAATGCATCTATATACTTGGTAAAGGGTGGAAGGCTCGGCCTTATGTCTGGTGTTTTGTTCCACTCTTGCCGCCCTAGTTTCCGTCATACCGGTGTTATGTTCCTGGATTTTGCGTTCCTTACGCGGTCGGGTGATTTATGGGACCCCCTTGACAGTTCGCTTTGAATAAAACTCCTCCAGCAAGGCCCAACCTTGGTTTTACCATTTGCCTCACCGCCACCTATATTTCCCTTTGGAGTAATTAACCCAAGGGTCATCTTTATTACAGCCCCCCGAGCCAATGCTTGTCTAAGTGTTGGTCCAAACTAGAGCACCGTGCGGGACCATCCCTTGGCAACTTGGGTTACGTCGGTACCTGTACGCTTAGCTTATCCGGTGTTGCCCTGAGAACGAGATATGTGCAGCTCCTATCGGGATTGTCAGCGCATCGGGCGGTCTTGCTGGTCTTGTTTTACCATTGTCGAAATGTCTTGTAAACCGGGATTCCGAGTCTGATCGGGTCTTCCTGGGAGAAGGTATATCCTTTGTTGATTGCGAGAGCTTATCATGGGCTAAGTTGGGACACCCCTGCAGGGTATAATCTTTCGAAAGTCGTGCCTGCGGTTATAGGCATATGGGAATTTGTTAATGTCCGGTTGTAGATAACTTGACACCAGATACGAATTAAAACGCATCAACCGTGTGTGTAGCCGTGATGGTCTCTTCTCGGCGGAGTCCGGGAAGTGAACACGGTTTCTGTGTTATGTTTGACGTAAGTAGGAGTTCAGGATCACTTCTTGATCATTGCTAGCTTCACGACCGTTCCTTTTGCTCTCTTCTCGCTCTTATTTGCGTATGTTAGCCACCATATCATGCTTAGTCACTGCTGCAACCTCACCACTTTACCCCTTCCTTTCCCATTTAAGATTTGCTAGTCTTGATACCCATGGTAATGGGATTGCTGAGTCCACGTGGCTCACTGATTACTACAACAGCAGTTGCAGGTACAGGTTATGCGATGATCATGACGCGAGAGCGATGCTTGCTTGTCTTGAGTTCTTCTTCTGCTTCTTCGATCAGGGGATAGGTTCCAGGTCGGCAGCCTGGGCTAGTAGGGTGGATGTCGTTTGAGTTTCTGTTTGTGTTTCATCCGTAGTCGGATGTTGCTCTTATGTATTGTGATGTTGTATTCGTGTGGCATTGTATGCCTTATGTATGTATCCCCATCTATTATGTAATGTTGATGTAATGATATCCACCTTGCAAAAGCGTTTCAATATGCGGGTCTATCCTTGGTCGGACCCTCGAGTTCCTTTTGGATAGGGTCGCATATTGGGCGTGACACTAGCATCTTCACATCTTTGCAAAACTCGATCAAGGTTGCTCAAGCAATCATCAAAATAGGATCCATAAACGGAGAAATCATCCATGAATACCTCACACATCTTTTCACAAAAATCAGAGAATATAGCCATCATGCATCTTTGAAATAGCAGACGCATTACATAAACCAAAAGGCATACGTCTATAAGCAAAAGTACCGAAAGGGCAAGTATAAGTAGTTTTAGATTGATCCCCCGCTGACACATGTATTTGAGAGAAGCCAGAATAACCATCTAGAAAGCAGAAATGTGTGTGTTTGGATAGTCTTTCTAGCATTTGATCTATAAAAGGTAAAGGGTAATGCGCTTTCTTAGTAGCTTTATTTAATTTACGGAAATCAATTACCATCCTATAACCTGTAATAATTCTTTGCGGGATCAATTCATCTTTATCATTAGGAACAACGGTAATACCTCCCTTTTTAGGAACACAATGGACAGGGCTTACCCAATCACTGTCAGCAACGGAATAAATTATAACTGCCTCAAGGAGCTTTAGTATCTCCTTTCTTACCACTTCTTTCATCTTGGGGTTCAGTCGTCATTGAGGACCTCTAACTGGTTTGGCATCTTTCTCCACTGAAATTTTGTGTTGGCATAACGTGGGACTAATGCCCTTAAGATCATCCAGAGTATATTCAATAGCAGCCCGGTGCTTCTTCAGAGTTTTCAATAATCTTTCTTCTTCTTGCTCTGAAAGGTTAGCACTAATAATAACATGATATATTTTCTTTTCATCAAGATAAGCATACTTAAGATTATCAAGTAATGGTTTGAGTTCAAACACGGGATCACCCTTAGGTGGAGGGGGATCCCCAAGAATTTCAACGGGAAGGTTATGTTTCAGCATAGGTTCCTGTTTAAGGAACACTTCATCTATTTCCCTTCTTTCCTTCATAAACATTTCGTTTTCATGGTCTAGAAAATATTGTTCTAACGGATTAGTAGGAGGTACGGCAATGGAAGCAAGACCAATAATCTCATCCTTACTAGGTGATTCTCTATCACGAGGTTGTCTATGAAACTTAGCAAAATTAAACTCATGAGACATACCCTCTAAGCCAATTGTAACAGTATCCTTTTCACAATCAATCCTAGCTTTAACCGTGTTCAAGAAGGGTCTACCTAAAATAATGGGACAAAAATCATCTTGTGGGGAACCAAGAACAAGAAAATCAGCAGGGTATTTAACCTTCCCACACAAGACTTCAACATCTCTAACTATCCCAACTGGTTTAACGGTATCCCTATTAGCAAGCTTAATAGTGACATCAATGTCTTCTAATTCAACGGGTGCAATTTCGTGCATAATTTCTTTATATAAATCATAGGGTATTGCACTAGCACTAGCACCCATATCACATAATCCATGATAACAATGATCTCCTATCTTAACGGAAATAACAGGCGTGCCTACCACAGGTCTATGTATCCTAGCATATGGTCTAGCAATATTAGGAGTCTCACCACAGAAATAAATAACATGCCCATCTAAATCATAATCCAAGAGATCTTTAACCATAGCAATACTAGGTTCGACTTTGATTTGCTTAGGAGGTGTATAAGTCCTAGTATTACTCTTACGAACAACAGTCGAAGTTTTAGCATGATTCTTTATCCTGATAGGAAAAGGAGGTTTCTCAACATAAGTAGTAGGAACAATAGGATCACTATAGGTGATAGTATTTTCTTCAACTGTAATAGATGCAACTACTTTTACTTTAACGGGAGGATTATATTTAAACCACTTCTCTTTAGGGAGATCAACATGAGTAGCAAAAGATTCACAGAATACTATCTCAGAGTCAAGTCCATACTTAGCGCTAAATCCACGAAAAGCATCGGTATCCATAAAAGATTTAACACAATCGAACTTAGGTGTCATGCCCGACTCCTTACCATCGTCGGAACCCCAATCATCAGAGTTGCATTTAATACTTTCCAATAAGTACCATTTGAAATCAATAGTCTTCAGCATATAAGAACCAGCACAGGAAGTATCAAGCAGGTTGCGATCATTGAGAGAAAGCCAAGCATAAAAGTTTTGAATAATCATTTCCCAGGAGAGCTCATGATTGGGGCATGAATATAACATTGATTTAAGCCTCACCCAAGCTTGAGCAATGCTTTCTCCTTTGTGAGGCCAGAAATTATATATGTAATTACGATCACGATGAACAAGATGCATAGGATAGAACTTCTGGTGAAATTCTAACTTCAATCGTTTATAACTCAAAGATCCCGTATCATCACATAGCCTATACCATGTCAATGCATCTACCTTCAAAGATAAAGGGAAGACCTTCCTTTTGACAACATCATCGGGAATACCTACAAGCTTAAATAATCCACAAACTTCATCCACAAAGATAAGGTGTAAATCGGGATGCAATGTTCCATCTCCTGCAAATGGATTAGCTAGCAGTTTCTCTATCATACCCGAAGGAATCTCAAAGTAAATATTTTCAAAAAGTTTAGTAGGTTGAGGAGCAACTCTTTGCTCTTCTGGTCGGCGTGAGATACCCCGAACAATCCCCTCAAAGGATTAGTTTCCATAGTGACAAGTAACAAAAAAATTCAGCACACTATATAAATGTTTCCTTACCAAGTTCCACTCACCAAAAGCGCTAAACTCCCCGGCAACAACGCCAGAAAAGAGTCTTGATGACCCACAAGTGTAGGGGATCTATCGTAGTCCTTTCGATAAGTAAGAGTGTCGAACCCAACAAGGAGCAGAAGGAAATGATAAGCGGTTTTCAGTAAGGTTTTCTCTGCAAGCACTGAAATTGTAGGTGATAGCACTACAAAAAAAAGACACATCCGTGACATTTTGGGCCGAACGAAATTTTTTCCTGTCGTACATATGACACTTCTATGACGATAATTGTGACAAAACCCGGTATCATCATATATGTGGTGGGCTCCTACTTCTATGACAAAAAATCATGACAAAAAATGGGCTTTTCGTCCTAGGCGGGCTGGAGACGCAGCTGCATGACATTCTTTGGGCCGTCCATGACGGAAAAAAGCATGGTAGAAGCGAGGGAGAGGAAAATTTTGGGGAGTTGCTGGCTACGGTGGGAGGTCGGGGGCCGAGTGATGCGCGTTTCTCTCGTACACGTACGCGCGTGTGTGCGAGGCGTTGGCTCTAACTGAACCCGAGCGAGGCGTTGGGCTCTAACTGAACCCGAGCAATTGCACTCCAGGCTACGCGTTACTGAACCCGAGCGATCGATCAATGGCTGTTAACTGAACCCGATGGAGCGATTCCTTCTCTACTGCTGCTAACTGAAGCTGATCGATTGGATGAACAGTGAGCATTGCGGGGGGGGGGGGTTTGGATGAACAGTGAGCGGTGGCGTTGCCTCTGGATGAACAGGACCCCATGGTGTGGAAGGCTGGATGAACAATAGACGGTGGAGGGGTGGCCGTGGAGGGGTGGTTGAACAGGACCCCGTGGTTTGGAGGGCTGGATGAACAGTAGACGGTGGAGGGCTGGATGAACAGTAGACGGTGGAGGGGTGGTTAAACAGTAGCCGATGGAGTAGCGCGCGGTGGAGGCTGGATGAACAGGAGCCCGTGGAGGCTGGAGGAGTCGACGGTAGCCCGTGGAGGCTGGAGGAGGTCGACGGTGGAGATGAACAGTATCCCGTGGAGTCCCATTTTGCGGTACGCCACACCCCTCCCAATGAATAGGACCCCCGTTTCGACCGTAGCGCTCCAACACAAGTTCGTTTCGTCTGTTTTGCGGTACGCCACATCCCTCCCGATCAACAGGACCCCTGTTTCGACCGTAGGAGGTCCGTTTCGTCCATTTTGCGGTAGGCCACACCCCTCCCGATCAACATGACCCCCGTTTCGACCGTAGGAGGTCCGTTTCGTCTGTTTTGCGGTACGCCACACCCCTCTCGATCAACAGGACCCCCGTTTCGACCGTAGGAGGTCCGTTTCGTCCGTTTTGTGGTACGCCACACCCCTCCCGATCAACAGGACCCCCGTTTCGACCGTAGGAGGTCTGTTTCCTCCGTTTTGCGGTACGCCACACCCCTCCCGATCAACAAGACCCCGTTCCGAACATAGGAGGTCTGTTTCCTCCGTTGTGCGGTACGCCAAGCCTCCTTTCCATTGCTTGTTCCGTCCAAGCCCTCCCGATGAATAGGACCACGCATTCTGTTCCGACCCAGCCGGTTGGCTCCCCATGAACACGATGACGACACTACTTCTCCGTTCCGACCCAGCCATGTACGTATGCGCGAGTAGGCGTTCGAGACCCTGCCCGTATGTACGTACGTGGTTGTATTTTCTTTCTTGCACCCTCGCCGCTGTACGTACGTGTATATGCTACGTGCGTGCCTCTACATCGACACGTGCGCGCCTCTACTACGACACGTGCGCGCCTCTACATCGACCACTATGTACGTACACGTTCGCGACCAGAATGACAACGCCACGTACGCTTCGACCAGGTGGGTCCCGACTGTCAGGCACTTCCTTGCCTGCGAAGATGTAGCTGGTGGGTCCCAGCAGTCAGGGAGCGAATCGTTTTTTTTTGCCCGGACGCACTTCCTTGCGTGCAAAGATGTAGCTGGTGGGTCCCAGCAGTCAGGGGGCGAATCATTTTTTTGCCCGGACGCACTTCCTTGCGTGCGAAGGTGTAGCTGGTGGGTCCCAGCAGTCAGGAGGGAAACGTTTTTTTCATGAAATACGGTGGCCCGTCCAGTGGGTCCCTGCTGTCAGGTGGAGGAATCATTATTTTCCGCATAATAAGGAGGCACTTCCTTGCTGCGGCCGTGGATCCAGCTGTCAGCCTCTTGACATACAGTCCACGTTCGATGGAAGTCGTTCCTTGACCACGTTGACCACGCCGCGCCGGGAGCACCAGGGCGGTGGATGACGGTGAGGCCTAGGAAGGGGACGACGCGGAGCCGGTGAAGACGCGGCAGTGGATGCCCACGCGGAGAGGAGTATGAGTCTTCACTCGTTCGGCTATGGTGTGAGGCTGCCGTCGCCGCAGGGCCTGGCCAAAGGTGGGAATAGTAGGAGGCGGTGAGGCCTCCGCGGCAGCATAGCCGGCCATGGGAGGCATGAGCAGGCGGCACAACCGGCACTGCTTTGGGCGGCTGGAGCAAGAAGACCAGAGGTTGAAGAAGCACTACGGCCGTTGGATGGACATCGTACGGTCACTGGAGCTAGAATCGTTCATATTGACTAAGTTGACAAAGCCCTCCGTCCCCGTCAACTTAGTAGGCCCACAAGTCAGCTTCCCACCAAAGTGTGTCCCAGCTAGCAGGGGGAGTATTCATTTTTTTGTGCATAATAAAGAGGCACTTCCGGTGGGTCTGATCTGACAGCGGGGGGAATGTTTTTTTGCGAAATACGATGGCCCGTCCGGTGGGTCCCAGCAGTCAGAGGGGAAACGTTTTTATTGCGAAATAAGGTGGCCCATCCGGTGGGTCCCTGCTGTCAAGTGGAGGAATAATTATTTTGCGCGTAATAAGGAGGCACTTCCTTGCGGCCGCCGTGGACCCAGCTGTCAGCCTCTCCACGTACAGTACTCTTCTGATGGAAGTCGGTCGTTGACCACGTTGACCACGCTGCGCCGAGAGCACTAGGGCGATGGACGACGCTGACGCCTAGGAAGGGGACGACGCGGAGACGGGGAAGACGCAGCAGTGGAAGCCCGCGTGGAGAGGAGTACGAGGGTTCACTGGTTCGGCTGCGGTGTGAGGCTGCCATCGCCGTAGAATAACAGGGGGTGTGGGCGAGTGGAGGGATGGCCTGACCAGCGGTGGGAGTAGTATGGGGGCGGTGAGGTCTCCGTGGCAGCACAGCCGGCCACGGGAGGCAGGAGCAGGCGGCACGACCGGCGCTGCTTTGGGCGGCTGGACCAAGAAGACCAGAGGTTGAAGAAGCACTACGGCCGTTGGATGGACATCGTACGGTCACTGAAGCTAGAATCGTTTATATTGACTAAGTTGACAAAGCCCTGGTACGCTCCAACTTAGTAGGCCCACAGGTCAGCCTCCAAAACGGTGCGCCCCAGATGTCAGGGGGAGGAATCATTTTTTGGGCGGCCGAAGCTAAGAATATCCGAGATTGAAGAAGAAGCACGACATCCGTTGGATAGACATCCAACGGCCACTGCTGCTAGAACCGTGTGTTGACTATAATAAGTTGACAAAGCCTTGCATACACGTCAACTTATTTTTTTAGGGGACGCGTCACTTAGTAGGCCCACAAGTGTGTGGCAGAGAACTTATAGCCTATTTGCGTTTTGTAAGAATGTACAGCCCATTTTTGAATTCTAATGGAATTTACAACAGCCCATTTATAGTTTGTTAAAAGTACAACCCATTTTCTAGCTAGGACAACGATTAATAATTTCAACCAACCGTTGAAGACAGAATTCAATAAAATTTCCCACATTTTGATGGGATCCGAAATATTTTTATCCCGAAATTTCTAGTCAGATTAAATATAAATTTGTATTACGTAAAAATCCAACGAAACATTGCGCGCGCAACAATGAAAATTTAAGATTTTCGAAATCCATAAATAATATTTTATAAACTAATTTCGTGTTTGGTGCATTTTTTTATAGTTACTGCCTAGTTTTTATAATTACATCCCATTTAATATTTTTAAAGCCAATTTTCCTGTTAAGCCTAATGCACCCCTCCTAGGAAAGATTTGCAGCCCAGCGGGGCGGAGAATAACAAGTTGACCTTGCCCGGGTATTCCTCAAAAAGACATATAGCTGGGCTAGCCATTTTCATCTTGAAAAAATTAGTATCTGGGCTGGATATCTGGCCTGGGCTAGACGGGCCACAGCCCGCCCAGTTAATACCCTGCTCTCCTCTGAACAACAACGAAATCATCACCAAGAAAAACTCTATAGTGCTCACGCCTCAAAAACACAAATACTGCTCGAGCTGCTTGGTCCCAGCTGTCGGCCGCACCTTGTGCAATTCTCTCGTTTATATTGACTACATAGGTTGACAATGGTGTGGGACCGTGATGTCAGGAAACCAGGAGAAAGCAAAAAATATATAGTTGTACATAATAAGGAGGCACTTGCGTACGTACGGCTATGGCCCTAGTGGGTCCCTAGTGTTATCCAGTCAAAATAAAGTCATCTCCTGAATCCTCATGTTCTTTGACCATGTTAACAATGCTCGGCGCCACGGCGAGCGCAAGAACTCAAAGGACAATGGAGAGGGCCTCGCGGGCCCTACGGAGGTCTGATACAGCGCCCGCTGCTCATTCAGGAAGCCAGGATCATCGGACACCTATGAGCACCTCCGAGAAACTGAGACGGCGTGAAACGGTAAGGCCGCGCTTGGGAGCTCTAGTTTATTTCAAACCTGTATTAACATACAAGTGTAATTTACTCGTCATGGGAAGGCCCGAGGTCTGTAAGTAAAACCGGCGGGTTACACGTGTAATTTGAGAGACCGGTGTATATTTTACGAGCACTGCTATATGGATGACATTACCAGACGATACATGCATGACGTGCGTATCATGCCATCCATGGGCAAGGCTGAAACAGCAGCTAACGGCTGGATTAGCAATCGTCCGAGTGTCGTTCAGCGTTTTTATCGTGTGTGAAGTACTTCCAATATTTTACTAGTCGAAATCGACCAACCAAGCACCTTCGCCCGAGACCATCTGCTTTAATTTACAAGCGTCAGTTTTACAAGAAGTTTTGGTTGGAAAACGACGATCCAATCACGGACTAATATCATGAGTTGGTCGGAAGATCATATGGTTTCACGTCTAACCTACCCGACATGTCGTATAGGCTATGAATGAAACATCAGATGATGAACTTCTTACGCACGGAAACAACAGAAGAGGATGATCTTCTTAACAAGCAAATCACCAGCATTAGATCGACACAATACAAAGCATTATTCTTAGGAGGCACGGTGAACAGCTCGTGATGCCGCATGCCACAACATTCCAAGCTCAACTTTGCAATCAAACACAAGGCCTGGCATTACATAGACAATATTCAGAACAAACTCTTAACACAGGAATATCTCAGCAGAGTAACTATTTACTTCTAAACTGAACACAAGAATAGGAAAAAACACTTGACGCTGCTCACAGCAAGGGCGTCCCACTCGAAAATATCAAATGCATGTCTTCTGGCTAACATCAATGAGCAAATTTTGACAAGGTTTTCCAATTCCAATATATTAAACTAACGTCTTCTTGCTAACATCAATGATTAAACTTTGACAAGCTTTTCCCATTCAAAGTATGTAATGCCTATGATCGTGTCCTGTCGTAGCTTCTTGTACTTGTTTGGGCACTTTTTTCCCAGGGCACTCCACGTGTTGTTAAATTACCAATGGTCTCTGCAGACTAGTCATGTCACCGGTGTCTAATAATACTATGTAAAGCTTCTCGGTCATTCCTTCTGTAATGTACCGCAACCAGTGACTGCTTCTTTCTGCAAAGTGGAACGATCAACTAGACCCAGTAACACAGCAGTTTGCCTTGGACACATTGGCTCCTTTTGTGCAGTTCAACTAAAATCGAAGTCGGAATAAAACCGAGCTTTAATTTTGATATCCCTGTAAGCAACAATAGGTATAAGTGAAACAATTACTGAGAAATAATGGTTGATGACTTGTCTTAATGGGAAACAAGGCAGGAGACTAGCAGTTCTCCATCAGTGTGATTCATTCATATTGACTGAGACATTATCTTAACAATGCCTTGTTTCAACATGTATAAAGAACGACAAAGAAGAAAAGTACCATTCCTAAAACAATGCAACTGATTCATTTTTAAACAGACATTATCTTAACAATACCTTGGTTAAACATGTAGAAAGAACTACAAAGCAGGATAGTACCATTCCTAACAAGTGTTGCAGTTTTGAACTAAGATTCAGTAGTTAATTAATTCTGAGAGTGGCATTGCTTAATTTTACCAGCGGCATTAGATTAACGAAAAGCATAAACAGTTCCAGGGGAGAGTGGGTGCAACAACAATATGTGATTCCATCTACTTATAAAGGGGGTGATGCAGAGTTTGTTGTAACAAAGCAACAAGCATCATGTCTGGGTTGGTCCCATTTTTGTTCAGTACTTAATGGGAAAAGACAGCAATACAATAGCTTCAATTCAACATTTATTTAAAATAGTACCAATACAAGTAGCACAACATCTCAAAGCACACTGCACAATCATGTGGATGAAGGCCTGTACTGACCTTTCATGAGAACACCAGGATAAAATACGAATCTGCTAACACGAATAGGAAATCCAATCTCCTTTTGTGCAGTTGCACTGAAATCAAGCAAAGTGTTTCGCGTAGCGAAGCAAAATGTCGCAATAGCAACAAGTTGAATAGATATCATGTGGTTGAGACCAAGATTTGAAACAACTCGACAGGAACACTGGACACAAATCTCGATCTCCTTTTGTGCAGTTCCACCAAAATTAAGCAAAGTCACTGGTGTGACATTCAAGTTGAACTGCACAAAACACTCTTAAAACATAGGTGTTTCGAGTAGCGAAGCAAAATGTTGCAATAGCAACAAGTTGAATCGATACCCCTATTTTAACAGAGGAAAAAAAAGGAAACAATTACTTGCCGATAAAGGAGGATGAAACAAACGGTGACAGAAAGAAGCATCTAACTTATCTTGGATGGAAAACAAAGTAGGATAGTAGCATTTCCAAAACGGTTGCATTGATTCATATTAATTTACTTTTAACAGTGGCACTGCTTCAATTTTCCGGCGACATTCTTAGATTAACAACAGCAAAATAGCTGTATGGGACATGTTAGCACCATGTGCGTCCACACGTATAAATGGGTGATGCAGAGTATGTAGCCAAGCAGCATATCTATGTTGGTCCCATATTTGTTCTCTTTGAACTTTTTTCCTATGTGAGGGCAGCAAATCTAGTCCTGCACAAACTACCCGACCCCCCCCCCCCCCAGTTTCTTTCCCTTTTCAACAAAGTGATCGGTTCCTTACAGATGTGTGTACTGGGTTACCCCTTTTCCCCTTTTTGACCAACAAAGTGGCTGGATAGCCAGTCTATACTACTTTTCCTCCCTTCTTTCCTCATTGAACCACGTCCTAGATTCATGCTCCACCCCACCGCACCTTTCTTTCCTCTTTGAACCAAGACCTAGATTCGACTACAGATCAAAAAGATCCACATGCAGCTAGAGCAACGACGGTTTCAAAGAAACTTATACCTTAGGGTCATCGGGATGTGGCAAGGCGTGCGGCGGGAGGCCGGATCTGCCCACACTATGTACGACAGCGAGGAAGAAGGGGTCGGTGGCCCTCCCGCACAGGCACTGGGTGAAAGAGAACAGCGCAGCCGGCAGTGGATTGCCTCCCTCGCCGAAGGCGATAGAGTTAACGCTGCACCTCCTCCCCTTCTCGGTGCGACGGGATACAGACGCTTCCTTCACCAGCTGTGAGGGGGGAGAGAGAGACAAGAGGCCAACGCAGCCTTGTTTAGATCTGGTGAAGAGAGGGTGAGAGACTATGAATATAGCAAACCCTAGCAAATGAACGCTGAGCCTCCAGCGTGTAACATATATGTATTGCGACGAGCGTGTGGAGAGTGCAAACCCTAGTGAACAAGCACTGAGGCTCCCGCTTATATATATACTAATGTAGTACGGACTGAGCTCCGGTGCCTTCACTCCATCTGCTTTTGGCTGTATGACAGGTGAGCCAGCCACATTTTGGGCCCACCTGTCATAAACCCAAAGGTAGGTGCACTAAGTCAATGAAGTTGCGTCCATATAGTACTCTCGTGTGTATACGACTAATATATAGTGGAGTGGTTTTCTTATTATCTCCATAACAATCGTTTTAAATTGTGTAAGTACGAAACGAAACTCTTTATTTAATGTACATTGAAGAAAACTAGTACTACTTACGATGAACTAACGATCCACGCCCACGCGTCCTGGTCGCACTTCCTGTCCTTCACGTGTGGTACACTACCCTCCCTTAAGTGAACAACCACACATGCGCCAAATTATCGGAAACGTGTGAGAGTGTGTACAAATAAAGAATTTTAATTTCAATTATCGGAAAGGTTTGAGAGTATTACAAAGTTTGACTTCAGTCAAATCTAATATGCGGAGTAAATAAAAATGGAGGGCTACTACGTCCATCCAGCTTTTTAGTCCACACCATTTTTTAAATCAAAGTTAATTAATAGCTGGACAAATAAAATTACAGCGGAGCTGGAGACAAAGTTGTGAGAAGGCTTAGAAATCAATACAAAACTTATGCTCTTAGTACCAACATCGATCCTTCTTCGAGGAAACATTTGGTTCATAGCCAATTCTGTGATAAAATTGCACCAACGTGAAAGACGACTGCGTCTCCAATTCAACCAAGGTGAACTGACGAAGGATATCATCTTTGTGCGTAACAAGCAAAGAGCATAGATGGAAGACAGCTTGTTTTTCATTGAAAATCAACCAGCTTCACCAGCCGACGCAACCATGAGGCGCAACCATGAGCATCGATAGGTCATCGTGGTGATGCATCATCCATTTGGCATCAAGTTTGGGCGAGGCACCTATGAAGTTCGACAAATCCTCACTGTGGTCTATTTCTTCTCAGTAATCAAGCTCGAGGAAGGAAGAACCACGTGGCAGAGGACAGTGAGGCGGAACAACAATGGCCATCCAATTTTGTGCAGTTCCACTAAAATTGAGGAAGACATGCCCGAGTATGGAGACACGCACGCTATTTCCAAAAATATAAAAAGGGTTAATGAAAAGTACACCAACAAACAGAAGCATCATAATTATATCTTGATGGGAACTAAACCAGGATACCCGAGAAAAAAAGCATTTCTTCATTTAACCAGTGATAGTACTACCACCATATGGACAACGACCGCACAACCACCATGTACTTTTTGTCGAAACAACATGTATACCTCCACCGAGGCATAAATCAGGACAACTTTTCGAGTGGCATTTTCTCTATAATAGTACTAGTAGGTGATGTTGGACCAGCCGACGAACCCTAGATACTATGCATAGAAGAAAACCCGCACACAGCAACCTGGGGAGCTGGACCAGTACAAGAAGTTATACCTCAGGTGGGCGAGATGTCGTTTAGGCGGGCGGGTGGGATCTGCCCACACGACGGCAGCGAACAAGGGCACGGAGGATCTTCGTCCACGCCAGCGCCGGCTCCGAGAGGATGGTGTGCATCGGCTCCCTCCATCGCCAACGGTGACAACATCAACGCTGCACCTCCTCACCTCCTGCAGCGGACAGGATTCGGGCGGATCTATGACCACCGGTGAGGAGAGAGATAGAGTGGACATTGTCATCTTGGTTTGATATGGAGAGGGTGAGAGAGCGAGACGCGAGAAACTCTATCAAACAAGAGGCTATAATGGAGTAAAAAAAATCTCTCCATGGCAGTGGTTTTAAATAGAATACGCGCGTTTCCAGAAAAAAGAAACGAAAACTGGCGGACAATTTTTTAAGGGTCTATCTAGGACACATCTAGATGTGACATAGTTATGTCACATCTAAGTTGATGTCCACTCTATTTGTGGTCTATTTTTTTCTTGTCCTAGTTTTTTTTGTTTCTTGTTGCTACATTATATACTTGTGGGAGCTTAGATGTGATATCCTTAAATAACATCTAGATGTGAATTAGACAAACTGATTTTTTAACGTACCAAGAAAGAAAACTCGATCAAAAACACGCTCCCGCTTCCAGGTCCCGGGAGTCGTCGCGCACACACACATAGACATAGACATGCATATCCATGTTTACGTAAAATTCCATTTCCATCTCCATCTCCAATCATATTTGTCCAACTGGCACATTATTTACATTGTTAATTATATACGCAGCAATATTAACGTACAACATCTCTTATTTGCGCACGTCCGGACCGCTGCCACGGCCGGTCCTGACTAACCCGAACCCTCTTCATCACCCGCGCGTGCTTCCCGCTCGAAACGGTCAGTGCCGCATTCATGCCCGGCCAGAGCGGACGCGACCTCTCACTGGTGCCGGCATTGAAGCGGCGCGCTGGCCGAGAGAGCGTCGCCCACGCCGCTTCTGGGTGCACGTGGCTGCTCCGCGTTCAAAGGTCGCAATAGCCGGCTACAACATGCATGTAAAAAGTTCTTGGGAGTCCTTGCTACAGCTAGCTGTCCTCCCCCAACTCGTCAATCTCTTCTAGTAGTGCTAGTAGGACTACATGGTGCGATCCATCGACAAGCAGGCGGGAAAGTTATCGTATACTCGGTTTGCGGTGAGTGGCATGCCGAGCGACCGTGTGGGGTCGAGCCGTGGAGGAGGGTGAGACACGAACACGACAGGCGTGATTTAAACGTTGGTTTTGCTCGATGGCGCGATCCAACGAAACAAAACGTTGGTTTCTCTCCGTTTCCATTTTTTCTCCGGAAAAACGGAAACTTTCCACTCCATTTTCATTCCTATTCCAAGGTTGCCCCGTTACAACATTCCATCAAATACAAAGGAAAACTAACACGCATGCTGATGCATCTCAATGTTTCACATATCATAGCCAATATTTACTTCACAACTAAAGAAAAAAGTTGTGAGAGCGTGTACAAAAGAAAAACTACTAATGGGGTCACTACGACTTAAACCCTAAACCCTAAACATGATTTAATTCCCTGGCCAGGTAGAACCTGTCGAAGGAAAGACGGCTGGCACCCTCAGATCATACGATGCTTTTGTGCAGTTCCACTAAAATCGACCTGAGCATCCCTGATGGCAAAGATATTGAAGAAGTGTGATTAGAATAATAGTACTGGCACTAGTTCATGAGACATAAACTCATCACAAGTAGAAGCCGGTAGAAGTAGAGGAAGATCGACATGGAGATGGAGCTACGGTAGTGGAGCAAGCCGGCTCCAAAAGGAAGATGGACTACCTGGGACGTTGGGCTGTAGCTAGAAGAGCGGTTGGGACGCGGCATCGGCCCATACCGCGGTGACCCCCGATTGGGATGCACCGATTGTGGGTTTTCTCCCTCGCCAATGTCGACCGCGTCTACGCAGAACATTGTTCCCTTCCCCCAGCTGCGGGATCAGGCCCGTCGTTCTATGCTTGTGAAGAGAGCAACCTTAGAAAGCAGGCTTGTAGCTTAGGCTCCTGCTAGTGTATATATAGTGGTTTTCTTTTTTTCTCCATATCAACCAGTTTATATTGCATACGTGTCATTCAAGAGTGAAATGATGGTTGCTTCTTCCGACTAACTTACTGTGTGATTTGACTGCTCCTTAGTGGCCCCTACACGTACTCCCCCTACGTGTATGCAACAGTCACACGTACATGTGGACGCAAAAACGCGCGCGACGCCCTAATGCATGCATGTCCGAGCACACGACGGAACACACACGGTCACGCTAAGTGCTCAACCTATACGTGCATGCACACACATACTCAGTCAGGGTGAGCTAGTGACCGTATAAACACCGGAAAATATATATATTGAGCGCAATGAGCATATTATGAAGTCCACTGACCGTATTTTTACAAATATACAGTGACAGATAGTGTATTTATCTCGTTTGAAATTAATCCATATTAACCGGAGAGGAGGCAGTATGGACTACCATTACTTGCGCGCGATGGCTCGCAGGACAAGGAGAAACTTTTGACTAATGCAAGCTCTCCCTCGCTCAGGCGGTGGACGTGCAACAGTTAATTCGGTGTCAGATTGCCAGAAGCATACACTATACTACTAGTGCTACTATTGTTCGACTTCCTGAATAGGCGAACAGCCAAGCGGAAAGTTTACTAGTACTAGTACTACTAATATAGTCTATAAATGTACGTACTATACTAGTACTAGGAACCGGATGGAGGAGCGTCTGCACTCTTATTATAATTTTAAAATGTGATAAAGCAGTCTTCAACACATTTGGTTCTTTTCGAGGGTTCTCGCATGTGATAATGGAAGTTGATTGCATGGAACACTCGCCACAATTCTCGCTTAATTTTGGCTCATATCCTGTTACAAATAGTAGCGCTCGGTAATATTTCCTCTTTTTTTGTTATTCAGCATGTAAACAGGTCAGCAAACCTTGCGGCGCATCTTCGTGCGAACCGTGCTTGCTGCACTTTGAATGTGGCCGAGAGCTGGCTTGATGAAACACCTCGCTTCCTACTTCTTTTTTTGCGGGGTACCTCGCTTCCTAGTGACTAGTGTCTTGGCCGATCGTCCTAAGAATGCTTATATATGAATAAAGCTCTCTCATATACCCGCAAAAAAGATTAAGCCATATTAACCGGAAAGGAGGGAGTATGGACTAGCACTACTTTTTGGTGTGTCTCGTCAACTCGCAGAATAAGGAGAAGCTTGCAGGACAAGGTGAAGCTCGCTTATGCCTTTTGACTAATGCAACCTACCCTCGGTGGACATGCATCAGTCCATTCGGTGTCAGATTGTCAGAGGCATACACTGTAGTACCCAACATGCGGAGTACCATCATTGTTCGACTTCACGAAGTGGCGAAGAGCCAAGCGCAGTAGTACGAGTAGTACTACTACTAGAACCGCATGGTGGAGCGTCTGTACTCTTATTTTTTTATCTTTGATAATGTACACGTTTATTCCGGAGAAGGGCGGAAAACGGCAGCCCAACATGTAATGAATGATATCGATCAACCAACCATGCTTGAATATATCTTGGCCTCCATGCAAACCCGTCTGTGTGTTCTCGCTCCTCGTCTCTCTCAAGGAACGGAGGGTTGGCTCTTTGCTGTCAATTGAGATTGGTTTGCTCACACTCCTGTCCCACATGTTAGTGATATGCCAAGAGGAGGTGCATTGACCGACTGGCCATACGCGTACTTGGTTTTGAACCTTCATACTACTCTTCCCTCTGTCACAGTTTACAGGGCGCGCTTCATTATGATGCATTTCTCTCAATGCATTTCCACCACCAGAGATACTTTAGATGCGTTTGGTTTAATGCTCAATTACTTAGCGCGTGGTAACCGCAATCAAGTCCACAATTTTCTCTCCATGTACTCTGTACTACTCCCTCCATTCCTTGATATAAGGTGTATAGATTTTTGAAAAAAATCCAAAATATAAGGTGTATTGCGTTGCAACACTCGTTTGGATAATTTTCTTTAGGATTTGATTACATTTCCTTATATCATGCAAGCTCCTCTATTTTCTCATGTCAATTAGTCAGGTGTAAACTTGCCCAAAACTTGTGAAATTTTGCCTTCACGTGCGTTCTTTAATTTTCGTGCCAAAAATTATACACCCTACATTTAGGAACGAAGGGAGTACTACGGAGTGGAGTAAGTGCATGCATGTGTGTACCCAGGGTGGAAGCACTGCATGCATGTGTGTACGCAATATTCCCTCTAGTAATAGACGCCGTGCTATAACTACCAATGCTATTTTTCAGGACGATCGCTAGTCGCCTTGGTCCCACTGATCTTTTTTCTTTTTTCTGAAGCGCGCTGTATAAACAGTGACGGATGGAGTAGTATGAGCGGATTCAAAGAAGAGCGTATTGATGGTTGCTTCTTCAGAGCAACTTACAGTGGGAAAGGTGGGGCTTATGATTTGACTGCTCATTACTCACTATTAATGCGGCGCAACGACTGGGCTGAGTCTCCCATGCGGTTGTGCACTACCCCCTCGGTTCTTAAATATACTCCGGAGTATATTTTTCTTTCTAGAGATTTCAACGAGTGACTACTCAAATATTTGTCTTTTTAGAGATTTCAAATGGACTGGCACATACGGATGTATATACATATTTTACAGTGTAGATTCTCTCATTTTGCTCCATATGTAGTCACTTGTTGAAATCTCTAGAAAGACGAATATAATATTTAGGAATGGAGGGAGTACACATACGAAGCAAAATGAGTGAATCTACACTCTAAAATATGCCCGTTTGAAATTTGTAAAAAGACAAATATTTAGGAACGAAGGAGTATAATTTTGTGCATGGCACATGGACCCGGATGATGAAGAGGCTTCTGGCAATGCTATCAAGCTTCCATCATGTGTTTACATAATTGACATACTATACAAATAATTTTCCAGCGAGACATGAAATTGTACAATGGTGTGAGCTTTCAGCTTCTGTTTCGCATGTCTTGCCATCGATGCTCTTTCGGAAACAATAAGAAACTAACTTCCTTGCTAATGCATGTCAATTATTAGCAGATCAGAGCTAATAATTACATCACAACTGAAGACAGAGTTGTGAGAAGGTGTTAAATTAAAATTGATCCATGATTTCATTGGCAGCAATGTCCCCCAGCTCTGTCTAAATCAACAAGGCATGTTGGGAAAAAAGTAGCTGTCTGGAGCATGCAACATTCCGATCATTTTGTGCAGTTCCACTAAAATAGAGCTGATCGTCCCTGTTCTAAAGATATTAAGTGTGATTACGATAATAGAGGACTGCTGATGAAACAATAAACACATAAATAGAAGCCTTAGGCTCGGAGAAGATTAGGCTCTCATTTTAGTACAACTACACAAAACACTCTTAAGAAAAAAGTGATTTGTGCAGTTCACCAAAAGGTCGCAATAGCAATGAGGTGAAATGGATGCCCTGTTTGCAAAAAAGAGGTAGAAAGGAAACAATTACTGGGCAATAACAGTTGATGACACATGCGACGACAAAAAAGAAGCATATTCCTTGCCCTAAGGGAAGATAACAACACGGTTGTGTTTGTCTAAAATGGTGTGAGGACGAAATGCAATATGGAAAGTATGCTGGACGAGCTACGTTTTGGGCAAAGAACTATGGAAGATCCACATGCAGCGACGTGGGAAGACGGGCAGTGGAGAAATGCCGGAGGGGATACCTGGAGGTCGTCGGGATGTAACTAGGTGAGTGGCGGCGGGCGGAACCTACGAGCAGGTGGCGTTGGCCCTGCCGCGCCGGAGCTTGGTTAGAGAGAATGGCGTGTACCACAGATCGGGACGTGCTGCCTCGGCACCGCCGAACAGAGAAACAATGCACTTCCTCCCTTTCCCCCGGCGGACGGGATGCAGCCGGATTAGTGACCAACGGTGAGAGAGAGAGAGGCCACCGCACTCCCTTTCCCCTGGCGGACGGGATGCGTCCGGATCAGTGACCAACGGTGAGAGAGAGAGAGAGGCCACCGCAGCCTTGTGTGAGATACTCTGAAGAGCGACAAACCAGGCACGCAAGACTCCATTGTATATAGTGAGCGGATTACCTTTTTCTCCATAAAAATCATTTTATATTCTGTGTATGTGCCATTGAGCGCTATAACTTTATTTAAAAATAATGCGGCAATGCGTCAAGTCGAACTTTGGTTCGTGCAGGCGTGGTACACGACCTCCCTAGGTAAACAACCGCTACAGGCGTTCAAATTAGCACGTGGGCTGCCATTTCGTAAAGAAATGAGCTCCACTGTTTACCCGCGCGGGCGTGGCTGGGCACGAAGCGTGAGTACGTGCACGGTGCACCTATTCTCTTCTTGTATACGTACACCACCTACATGGGGTTGTGTGAGAGAGATGCAAACCTAGAGAGATATAGTGTGTGGGTTCTTGAGAGTTTTTTTGGGGGGGGGGTTCAATCAAAAAATGTAACATATGCAATGTGTGTGAAATAGAGTCCTGGATATAACATACATATAGATGGGGCGATCCACCAGAAGAGAGTGGAGGTATCACCGGCTTGAGGTGTCCATAGAATCGAAAAGAGGGATGATGTGTGTGTGTGCACGCGCGCGATCGATAAATAGTGCCATCGAATTTGTGTGTGCCCACATCAAAGATATAGAGTGGCTGGCCTACTGGAATGTGAGAGGGGACATGTGCAGTTTGTCTCCGTGGCATGGATACCTACCTGCAGCGCTCGACTATCGGTGTGTGGTGGGGGAAGTGGGAGGCCCAATTAACTATAGAGGTACAATGGCTGGTATATGTGTGGAGGAGGAGAGAGGCCTACCTCTTGTATTAAGGAGATCGATCTGCCTCATGTATTAAGGGAGATCGATCGGCATCCATGCATATGTGCAGGAGAGGAATAAGGTTGGGAGAGACAGAGCTAGAGTGTTGGAGGGGGTGGTAGTGGAGTTGCTTCTAACAAATGGTGGGATAGGCTTGCTAGACAAACGGAGGGCACGCCCGTAATATCAATAAGAGAGGAGATGGCTGCTTGTTGTCTGTGCACGTGCGTGTGAGAGACAGGTCAGGAGGCATGCACGAATGATGAGGGGGTACGATGTGGCTGTGGTAAGCAGACATAACTACATAGGAAGATCAATCACCCTTTGTTAGAGAAAGGGGAGACATAACTTGTGAGGTACGTCGATCGATGGGGGGGTAGTTAAAGTCGATCCAGGTATATGTTAGGAGATTGATCGGTATACATGCATGTGTGTGTTAGAAGCAAACGAGGCATGAGGAGAAGGATAGAGATAGAGGGATGCATGTAGGAGGTGGTACGAGAGGCATACTATATCGAGCGGGGAGGAGTGTGCGAGTACGAGAACGATGAAAAGAGTGGTGGGAGTGAGGCATGGACGGTGACAAGAGAAGAGGGGAAGCTTGTGTTTGTGCTAGGCACACCTGGCTAGAGAGGCATATCGATCGATGTGTGCCGTAAAGAAGGAGCTGGGGGGGCCTACACACACCGTGGGTGAACGACCTAAAGTGAAAAGACGAATTTGCGCGATGGAGCTAGAGAATGCTGAGGGAGGGTGAGAGGGATGCGGGCGTGTGCATGCACAAGAGAAAGTTAGCGCTAGCTACAAAGATAAGAGGGTTGTGTGGGTGTAAAAGAAGAATAGAGATCATATATACTTCATTATAAAAAGCGAATTCGGATATTTGAAGAATTTATGATAGTGTTTTAAACCGATGCATGTGTGAATACATATAACGGTGATACACATGGTGTGTTTATGAACATGTTATACTACATTTAATATATTTTATCTCTACTTTTATAAAAAATGGAGTTGTTGATGATGGTGTGCCTGCCATCCTACGTTATAGGCCGTCCGATTTATATCTGGCGGATAGCAAGGAAACTATGATGCTTGAAGTTGGCAACAATCATGATTGTAGATTCTTATTGAAATAGAGAAACAGATTCAAATTTAGTTCGAATTGCAGTGGTACTATAGACATTTGGAATGCACTAAAATATTGGTATGAGTAGGTTACATGCATTATACAGCAAGCGAAAAAAATTAATCGGACATAACATGGATTCATACTCCCTCCTTCCATCTATATAGGGCGTAATGAGATTTTTAAGACCGCCTTTCATTATTGACAAGATTAATAGTACATGACATGCACAATGTGAAAATTATATCATTGAAAGAACCTTTCACAGACGAAGTTAACGGTGTGCTTTGTGTAAGTTGCATGTCATATATCATTGCTCTATTATTTGGTCAAAGTTAGCATCAAAAAACGCATTAGGCCCTATATAGATGGAAGGAGGGAGTAGCTTTGAATAGCATTTGTATAGTAAAATGGGGCAAGACTCTCTCTTTGTGTGGTGTGAATAGTTTTATTTTTTTGTTTTGTTTTTGGTTGAGGGAAGTGCGAATTGATTTGGTACATACAAGTACAATATTACTACACGTTAGGCTTGTCCCTAAAATTCAACCTGCGTCTTGTTATATCCCGAAAATTCAGATATCGTGCTCCCAAAACTGGCGCCTTCACAACCCGCGCCTTGCTATCCTGAAATTACAACGCGCGCGAAAACTCCCTCTAGCTGCCAAATCCCGACAAGCGAAATCCCCCTTCTAACCCTGAGCCGAAAGGGCCGCTAGTTCAAATCGGTGGGGGGGTACTTTTGTAACACACCCTACATTTTGGACAAGCGCGTCCCTAAGTCATGCTTCACCCCCTCCCATCGCCCCCTTTTCGCCATTCAAATCCCAGGCCGCCATAACCTTTCCGCTCCAGCCGCGAAACCCCACCCTCCTCCACCCGCCACGTCACCACTGCCCAGTCGGAGCCTCTTCCCCAACGACGTCGTCCACCGCAACAGCTCGACGTCCCTCGTCCACCTCCCCGGATGAGGATCCTTCGTCCATCTCGCCGTCCCGCCGGTTCAGCTGCCCCGTCCTCCACCTCCAAGGAGCAGCTCCGACGATCGCCTCGTCTATCGCGGCTGCTCCATCCCCATAGCGCCACCTTAACCTGCCCCACCGGAACCGCAACATCCTCACCGACTCCTCGGACGAAGCCGGGGCCTCCTCGGCGCCACCAAAGAGGTTGTACACTCATCGCATCGCACCTTCTCCTTAACTCGACCTCCCGGCGCCGACGGTGCTCCATCCCGCACCCCCATGGAGCGGCTACCTTGAAGCCGGCTCCTTGGGCGACATCTCCACGGCGGCTCTCCCCCAGTGCGAGGCCCCTTCGGCGGCGGCGTCCATACCAGACGGACCAGCTGCTGCTGCTCCGGCTCTCGCTCGCTCGCTCGCACTGCTGCTGCTGCTCCAGCTCTCGCTCGATCGCTCGCTCGCCTAGCTGATGTTGCTGCTCTCCCCCTCGCTCGTGTTGCGGCTCTGCTCCGATTAAGCCACACTTCAGTCGACTGAATCGACTTTTGGGTCAATCGATTTTCAGGGGTTGGGGGGGGGGGGCTCGCCGGAGTTAAGGAAGAACCACACGCAGCAGGGATGGGGGCTCACCAGAGAGGTACCCAACTATCTATCTTAGGGTTCAGGGTGGGGGGCGGGGGGCCTAGAGGGCTGGCTGGGGCGGCGGTGGCGAGTTGTTTCGGGGTGGTGAGGCGGCGCTGGGGCCGACGGTTCGGCCGGTGGTGGCTGGCGGCTCAGGGGGGTGCATGATGAAGATGAACTGTAGGCCCTCCCTAAACTACATGTCAAGTGCCTCTCTGCTACCATTGCGTTCAGTTTCGACATTAGCATTCAGATTCCACAGTAAATTTCAGTTTTGACAGTTAAGTTCAGAGTCAACAGTTTTTACCTCATCTGTTGTAGTCAGGTGGTTTTTGGTGATGTTAATTTTACATCCATTTTACATCATCTATTGGAGATGCTATTAGAATCCCACTTGAGATTGACGATGTCTGTCTTGTGCTGCTTCAGCCTTGACGTCTTACGGCTCACCGGAGCTGCTCCAACGACAGAACAATCCATCATAACAGAGCAGTGCCCTGGATGCCGTCTACAGATTCCTCAGATCTTCCTCCACACCTCCGACAACCACCTCTGCCTCAACTGCTTCAGCGACCAACCCAATGATGCTGAGGTCGACACGGCTACGGCAAAGAGGTTGTACACTTGTTGCATCACTTATTACTATACATTCACGTCGATCCATTAGGGCTATTTTGGTTCAACGGAAAAACGTCGATCCACTGGTTGTTACCATCACTCTAAATTTCTGCATGCTCTCCTTACATAATCTCACCATATTTTTTTCGTATGCATGTCAGATATTGTACACAGTCATGCTGAACATGTAGAGAAAAAGAGAAGAGTTTTGCGCGGCAATACAATGTCATGCAGACATCGCTCCATGGTGGGTTCAATGGCAAACCCTCCCCACCCCTCTCCAGATTGTAATCCAGAGGAAGATATCTGTTCTGAGGCGGATTCAGACGCCGCTGACCACTCCTATTTACCCCCCAAGGTGTTTGCTCTACCTTGGCATGATGATGTTAGTCATATCATGCATATGTTGCCTTGCAGTGCCTACTTTTGACATCATATATGTCATCTGCTTAGTTTAGACATGTTCTGTAATGCCACCTGTTTAGTTTCTATATCATATATGGGAATTATGCAGTCTCATGTCTTTTAGCCAGCCATAATATATGTGAAATGTGCAATGCCATCCTGTTTAACCAGGCATCATATATTTGAATGATATCTTGCCCATCCTTTTCTTCATTACATTTCCATTTGTCGACAATGTTTGTACATTAAACTACTCTTCCTGTGAATCAGCCATTTGGGTGGGAGATGGAAAAATCTGGAGTGAAAACAAGGCCTTCAGAGCAGACAGTGCTACCTGTCGAAGCAGATCTCTTGTTGGGTCCCGATAGCTCCTCAGAGATGGATTCAGAGACAGATGACCAGTCCTATTCCCCCACTGAGGTGTATGCTCTAACTTGGCACGGTTATACTGCTCATATCATGCATACGGTGTCTTGCATTGCATAGTTTAGACATCATATACACAATATTCAACACCATGTTCTTAGTTCAGACATCATATCGAATGCCCTCTGTTTAGCATATAAATCACATATGTGAATTAAATGATGCGATCCTGATTACTTAGATAACATGTAGGTGAATTATGTCATGCGATCCTGTTTAGTTATTCATCATATCTTTGAATTATGTTATGCTATGCTATCCAGTTTAGATAGACATCATATATGTGAAATTATGTCATGCTATCCGTTTTAGTTAAACAATATACATGTCAACTATTTCATGCCCTCTTTTTTCCACACTATCTATTGCATCTGTCTCTCATACAATGTCTGTACATTCAACTATGTTTCCTGTTTATCAGCCATTTGAATTGGAGCGGGTGATGCCAGTATCTAGCGGACTAAAAACACGGTCTTCAAATAAAACAGTGCTACCTCTTGGTGGAGATAGCACCCCGGTTGTACATGCACAAGAACCAGCCCTACCACACATAACCCAAACTCTCGCAGATTGTACCCCTACTGCGATGGACAGAGAACCAGCTTCACCCAATCTAACCCCAACCCCAGCCGATAGTAACCCAGTTCCTGTTGACACAGCACCATCTCCACCACAGAGCTCCCAAACAAGAGCAGTTAGTAAGGCAGCTCCAGTGCCCAAAGGGCCAGTACTATCACGGCGAACCCCAACTCCACCAGTTAGTACGCCTATTCCTGTGGAGGAAGCACAACCAGCTAGTCGTAGTTTAGCATCTATCGCATTTGATGTTGTTAAATCGTATGTGCGTATCTTCCCATCTTGGAAATATTATACTGAAGATGAAGGAAAATGCCAGTTGCAGGTGTTTGTCCAGGAGTTATGTGTAAGTAATGTTATTCATGGCAATTACTTTGCTTCGTCCCATACATCCTACCTCCATGATGGTTATAATACAACAAATTTTCCCATTTTTCTCTATAGAGAAGGACCGATTTGGAAACTCAGGATGAGGTAACCTGTGCTAATACCTCTGCTATCTTCAAGAATGCTTGGTGGCAGTATCGGAATTACCTGAAGAAAACGTACTTCACCGGCAAAGAAACTCATCAAATTCCCTTACGTTCTCCTGAGACACATTTACTGGACGATGACTGGGAACGCCTTGTTCTGTACTGGTCCCGAACCAAGAATGTGGTAAGGTCTATGAGCTCATTTTCTATTTTTAAGTATTATATTCTTGCGTCTTACTGTACTCTGTTCATGTAGAACAAGTGCCTAAACCTGAAGAACAACTGTTCTAATTTAAGATTCCATTGCTATCATAGTTCAAAAAAGCGCTAGGCGTTAATTGTGCGTTTTGCCACCGCCTTGCGCTTTACTGACCAAAGCGCATGCTTATGCGCAGTTATGCACAGATTATGCGTAGTTATGCGCAATGCGTTTTGCCAACGCCTAGAGCCTAGGCGCGCTTAAGCGCTCGCTTAGGCGCGCCTTTTTTAACTATGATTGCTTTGCTCTTGTATCACTGTATTTACTCATACAAACTTATTTTTAAATTGAAGGATCCAATCGAAACTCCAATGGCACAGCAGGTATGTTCACGCATGTTTCTTTAACAGGTTTGCTCTTATCAATAGCTCTGTTGATTTCAATTTCAATTGTGTATACAGTTGACTTTCATATCATGCACATTACTAGCATCACAACAGAGCCAATAGTGTTGTTGTACATGTAGACCCGTGGTACCCATCTGAAATCTTGTTGTGCCGTGTAGTTTCCCACGCTTTGTATTCTTTCACTGCTGCTTTGTCTTGAACTGATATGATTTGAACCGTGTCTCTATTTTGATTTGGCAAGACAATGCAGTGACCATAGGACATAGATATATGTTTCTTTGATGCTTTTATTATGTACCAGTACTTGGCAATAGAAGACTTGGTAGTTTAATCCTGTCCACCTTACTAATGAATTGGTTCACCGAAATGAGTTTCATATACTAGTACATGCTAAACTTGTTATGTGTCTGCTTGTTTCTTATTTTAGAATGCTGACAGAATATTGGGGAAGAGTGCCTTATTAAGCAATGGTAAAGGAAGTAATGCAGATAAGGTTCAGGATAGTGACACATCCTTGTTGGTCTCCAACAAAGCTGATAAAACAGCCAAGGAAGACTATCTTGAGGACAGCAAGACAACCCCAAAGTCCTGTCTTGGTTTAGTGTGCGAGTTACTGGCCACTACCGCATGCACAAGCTATTCAAAATCATTGTCTGAATCAGTTCGGTTTCTTGAGTCTCAACTACAAGCTGAAAGACATTGATTAGCTGTACTACGACAAGAAGCGGAAGGACTGCGGAAGTCCTTGGAGCATTCAGATGCATACTTTCTAGTGCAACAGCAAGCGTTGGAGGATTTTAGCGCCAAACAGGACAAAGCTAATTAGCTTCCTAAGCTTATTGCCAGCATGGTGGATACCCAGGATAACATTTCTTGAGCTCTTCTGAAGTTCTTTCAGTTATGCTCTTGTTTTGCTGTCGCGTTTATTTGCACTGGTGGCCAATTTTGACGGCCAGTGTATGTAATATGCTGCTTTGTTCCCTATATTTGCATTGGTGGCGAATTTTGATGCCTAGTGGATGTAATATGTGTAATAGCGGTAATAGGCTAGCCTTAATTGCTTGCTTATTTATTTCCTTATTGCCTTGTTTAGTTGTTTGCTTGTAGTCACTGCAGTTCTTTTTTTGTGTTTTTCTAGTGGCCATAATAGCCTATTTTTGGTAACTAGGCCAAAATAATCATGGCAACACACGGACTGTTGTAACCATGGGCCTCCTGTAGGCCGTATGATCCATGGGCCTTCGTCCGGCCGTAGGATCCATTGGCCTTCTATACGGGCCGTAGGATCCATCGGCTTTCTATGCGGGCCTTAGGGTCCATGGGTCTTCTATGGGCCGTACGATCCATGGGCCTTCTACGGGCCGTACTATCCATGGGCCTCATACGGGCCGTAGGATCCATGGGCCTTCTACGGGGCGTATCATCATTTCGCCAATCATGGGCCGTACTATTCGTGGACCATAACGGGCCGTTAATAGGCCGTATTTGATAACTCTATGAAAACAGCCCAACGGGTTTTTTTGACATGAAAACGGCCCAACGTATTAACGGTCCGCAAATGGGCTGACTGTAACGATGGGCTGAATTTGGCCCACAAGCAGAAAATGACAGTAACAGGCCGTATGTAACCGAATGCTGCAAATGAGCCCAAGAATCAATGGCCCTGAGAAGGCCGAAAGATAACTTGGGCTGGAAACGACCCAATGGAATAACGGGCCGTTAATGGGTATAAAGTGATACACTGTTCATTACGGGCCAGTTTCACCACGAGCCGTTAATGGGCCAAGAGTTGCAAAGGTCCTCATATGGGCCGAAAGAAGTCATGGGCCACACATGGGCCGGAAGTTAAAATGGGTTGAATCATATTGGACGGCCCATATGACGCTACTGGGCCTAATTCAGATAGGCCGTAACGGGCCCTGGGTTAGCGGGCTGTAAATGGGCTATATGCGAACAGGCCGTTAACATGCTTTCCATGGGCCTGGCCGCCACCTTTTGACCAAGTCAAACGGGCCTACCTTTTCACAGGAATGGGCCTCTGTTGGGCCGTGCCACGTGTCGCCATATCATAGGCGACTTCGGTCCAATGAACGGATGACATCTGTCCCAACATTGAGCCGACACGTGTTTCCTCTAGCCAATGATGATTTTACATGTGGAAAATCCCCATCGGTCGGGGCTGTTAACGGGTTATCGGAGCCAAAACCCGACCCGATAGCTTAACGGCGTTCCGTTATGGTGGATGCCACGTGTCGGTCACCCTTGACGAAAGCACTTCTGTGACGCGCGATTTATCATCATAGAAGTGGACACTTCCGTGATGATAATTTTGGTAATGTCATGGAACACTTCTACGACAACACAGGTATGACTATCTTGATTCTGTCATAAATTTGTCATGGATGTACATGCATGACAAAAAACGCGACCTACTGTGACAAACACGTATCATCACAGAAGTGTATTTTTTTAGTGTAGATAGTTTTGTGATAAGATAAATTGTAACGAGTAACAAGTAAATAAAGTAAATAAAGTGCAGCAAGGTGTCCCAATCCTTTATGTAGCAAAGGATAAGCTTGGACAATTTCTTATAATGAGATAGAAGCTCCCGAGGACACATGGGAATTATCGTCAAGCTAGTTTTCATCACGCTCATATGATTCGCGTTCGGTACTTTGATAATTTGATATGTGGGTGGACCGGTGCTTGGGTAATGCCCTTACTTGGACAAGCATCCCACTTATGATTAACCCCTATTGCAAGTGTCCGCAATTACAAAAGAAGTATTAAGGTAAACTACCACAGCATTAAACATATGGATCCAAATCAGCCCCTAATGAAGCAATGCATAAACTATGGTTTAAGCTTCTGTCACTCTAGCAACCCATCATCTACTTATTACTTCCCTATGCCTTCCTCTAGGCCCAAATAATGGTGAAGTGTCATGTAGTCGACGTTCAGATAACACCACTAGAGGAAAAGACAAAATACATCTCATCAAAATATCGAACGAATACCAAATTCACATGACTACTAATAGCAAGACTTCACCCATGTCCTCAGGAACAAACATAACTAATCATAAAGCATAGTCATGTTCATAATCAGAGGAGTAATAATATGCATAAAGGATCTGAACATATGATCTTCCACCAAGTAAACCAATTAGCATCAACTACAAGGAGTAATCAACACTACTAGCAACCCACAGGTACCAATTTGTGGTTTGGATACAAGATTGGATACAAGAGCTGAATTAGGGTTTTGAGAGGAGATGGTGCTGGTGAAGATGTTGATGGAGATTGACCCCCTCCCAATGAGAGGATCGTTGGTGATGACGTTGGTGATGATTTCCCCCTCCCGGAGGGAAGTGTCCCGGGTAGAACAGCTCCGCCGGAGCCCTAGATTGGTTCCGCCAAGGTTCCGCCCCATGGCGGCGGAGTTTCGTCCCGTAAGCTTGCCCTTGATTTTTTCCAGAGTAAAAGCCGTCATATAGCAGAACATGAACACCGGGGGGGGCACTAGGGGGCCCAGGAGACAGGGGCGCGCCCAGTAGGGGTGGGCACACCCCCACCCTCCTGGCCAGGGTGTGGGCCCCCTGATGTATTTCTTTCGCTCAATAATTCTTATCTATACCTACTATTAAAGGGAGTAGGTATTCTTGGTTTGGTTTCACTTTGTTTCGTCCCGTTTAAGTAATTTTTTTTCTTTTTGGTTTCATCCGATTTAGATGATTTATATTATCTGAGGTGGTACTAAAATTCCGTCTGTCCCGGAACCTTAAAAACGAGTGCTCCTAGCTAACGCTCGCGTGCGTCAAAACGAGCAGCTTTTGCTGGTTTGTGCAAAACGGGCCGGCCCATTCCTACGAGCGAATGTAAAATCTTTCGTTGGTACGCGCAAAACGGCCCGGCCCATTCCCACGAGCGCACGTAAAAGGGAAATGCAACGAAAAATGCAGCGTTCCCTGGAGTCGAACCCGCAATCCATCAATATATAGCCAGCTTTCTCATCATTAAACTAGCGCCTGACTATGTGTTAGATTGCAGCCCTCAATGGTAGGTATTATGTACAACGTCTTTTAATCATTCCTTCAAGAAATGAATAACGATTTCTCGAAAAAAATTAAAACCTGATTTTTTACAAAAAACATGAATAATTATTGACCATGTTTTTTTGAAAATCCAAAGATTTGTTGAATTTTATAAGTTTCAAATATACATTGAATTTTTTGTGAAAATACGCTGAACAATTTTAAATTACACAGAGTACATTTTTGTCATATATGATGCAAAAAATTTAAATATACATTGAACATTTTTGTAATATAAGTTGAACTATTTTTAACTACACGTTGAACAATTTTGTTATATACACTAAACAAATATTAAATACATATTGAACATTTTCTGATAAACGCTGAACAATTTTGTTTAAAGGTGAACAAAATTTTGAATCCATGAACAATTTTTGAAATCATGAACAAAATTTGGGATTTCAAACCATTTTCTTGAAAACAAAGTATAAAAGTAAAACGAAAAAAGATAAAATGAAGAAAAGAAACAGAAATAGAAAAAAGAAACAAAAGGTAAAAAGAACAGGAAAAAAACGGAAAGACTAGGAAAAGAAAAAAAACTGGTTCAGGGAACCTATTAGAAGGTTCTCAAAACCAGGTCTCGCTCGAATTGGGCTGGCCTGTGCGCCTCATTCCCTCGCTTCGCTTCATTGAAGCAGCGACGAACGGATGCACACGGGCGTCATATAGGAATCTGCCCTTAAAAATGTTTTGCTGTGTTGTTGAGCTTTTCTGTGTGGGCCATAGCTCCTTTTCCCGTCATGGGCCGAGCTGGGCTGCTGCAGCGAGAAGTGAAAAATATACTTGCGGTCTTATGGGACATGCTATGCAGTTTACTTTATCGCATCGGAGGATGCAAGCAGCCACAAAATTCATCGTGTTCTACGGTGTTTTTTTGAAGCTCGTTCTATGGTGTTCAAACACAGGACTTCCTCTCCCACCGCAATTCTTTACTCCTAATGCACAATCTCTTTTTCTCCATGCTTGGCAAAAAATAATAATTTGTCCCATTCCGCCTCCCCCCTCTATGCACGACTCCACCCTGTGCCTCGGGCTTTACATATTATTATTAGATTAAAAATAGATGACGTGTATTCTTTTGTTTTTTTTGCGGCTAATGTGTCTTATTTTGTCAATAGTCCCACCTCGCTCAGTTAAACCGATTATCAACTCAATTGCCACCAGCCGCCTTGGGAGAAAACAATGAGCTGATAAAAGAAGATTAGTGTATATTGGATGATGTGTCAAATATATAACGACTCGAGCGCTCTAGATGCAAGCCTCTCTGCATGATGCTAGGCACCACATGCCTCGGGTCTAGGGTCCAGGGCTACTCGCGACTCAAGACCAACGGCGGCTACCTGTAGTCCATTAATTTAATACGACATGAAACAAAGGAACATCACATGATGTGCCAAATATGTTTTTAGACAAATGTGTTAAATACGTAACTAGAGCATGCATGGTCGTGTGTTCGACGGCTCTGGACATGATGCATGTGTCAAAGACAAAACGAGACAAAGGGGTCCACAGTCCAGACTGGATGTATTCTTCGATAACTCAAATATTTTTTGAGAGTCCCTGGTTTGGCTCATGGAGGTGCAGGAAATAGGATAAGTAGACATATGTTTTGAAATAGATGATGACATAGACATTTAAGAGTTTTGATCCAGACAGAGAAGACGATGAGCAGCAATACGAGTTCCACTTTGTGTTTAAATAGATGATGTGGACCTTTGTGAGTTTGAGCCATACTTACTGGATTGGGAGCAGGATATATTTTTTCCCGTTGCAACGCACGAGCATGTGTGCTAGTTAATTCCAAAAACATGTTTCGCGGAGTTTCGGGATTTTTGGAGCAGTGCAGAATAGGTTTCCAATGTTTGCTCCTTTTCCAGCCAGAATTCCAGCTGCCGGTATTCTCCCTCTTCATGGTAAACCTTGTAAAATAAGAAAGAATAGCCATAAGTATTGAGATATAATGTGTAATAACATCCCATAATGCAATAAATATTGATATAAAAGCATGATGCAAAATGGACGTATCATCCACCGACCTACATCTTCCTCCTATATATATCCACGTACCCCAAAAACATCGAGGAGCACCACGAAAAACTATTTCCATCGCTGCAACCTTCTGTATCCGCGAGATCCCATCTTGGAGCCTTCGTCGGCGCTCCACCGGAGGGGGAATCAACCACAGAGGGCCTCTACATCATCTCCAAGGCCTCTCCTATGAGTTGTGAGTAGTTTACCACAGACCTTCGGGTCCATAGTTATTAGCTAGATGGCTTCTTCTCTCTCTTTGAATCTCAATACAAAGTTCTCCTCGATCTTCTTGGAGATCTATTCGATATAACTCTTTTTGCGGTGTGTTTGTCGAGACCCGATGAATTGTGGGTTTATGATCAAGTTTATCTATGATAAATATTTGATTCTCCTCTGAATTCTTTTATGTGTGATTAAGTTATCTTTGCAAGTCTCTTCGAATTATCATTTTGGTTTGGCCTACTAGATTGATCTTTCTTGCAATGGGAGAAGTGCTTAGCTTTGGGTTCAATCTTGCGATGTCCTTTCCCAGTGACAACAGGGGCAGCAAGGCACATATTGCATTGTTGCCATCGAGGATAAAAAGATGGGGTTTATATCATATTGCATGAGTTTATCCATCTACATCATGTCATCTTTCTTAATGCGTTACTCTGTTCTTCATGAACTTAATACTCTAGATGCAGGCAGGAGTCGGTCGATGTGTGGAGTAATAATAGTAGATGCAGAACCGTTTCGATCTACTTGTCACGGACGTGATGCCTATATACATGATCATGCCAAGATAATCTCATAACTATGCTCTTTTCTATCAATTACTCGACAGTAATTTGTTCACCCACCATAATACTTATGCTCTCTTGAGAGAAGCCACTAGTGAAACCTATGGCCCCCGGGTCTATCTTTTATCACATAAGTTTTCCATCTACTTTTATTTGCATCTTTACTTTTCCATCTATATCATAAAAATACCAAAAAAAATTATCTTACCAACCAGGAAGTAGGGTTTTACCTCCATCGAGAGGGCCCGAACCTGGGTAAACATTGTGTCCCTTGCTTCCTGTTACCATCAGCCTAAGACGCACAGATCGGGACCCCCTACCCGAGATCCGCTGGTTTTGATACCGACATTGGTGCTTTCATTAAGAGTTCCTCTGTGTCGTCGCTACAAGGCTTGATGGCTCCTTCAATCATCAACAACACGGTCCAGGGTGAGACTTTTCTCCCCGGACAGATCTTCGTGTTCGGCGACTTTGCACTGCAGGCCAATTCGCTTGCCCAACTGGAGCAGATCGACACCTACGCCCCTGGCCACCAGGTCAGGTTTGGAAACCTGAACTACACGGCCGATATCGTAGAGACTTGATCTTCGACGGAATCGAGCCTGAGCCAGGAGCGCCGAATAGTCATGATCAGCATGGCTTAGACCTGCCGGCGGACAACGCTCGGGATATTACCCCTGCGGTAGCCTCGGACCTAAATCTGGAGCCGTCTGCATTGCCCAAGGACGGGTGGATGGACCCCGCCCTGCAGGCCGCACACTCATCGGTGGTAGAGCCGAACACAGGTCTCACCCCTAAAGAAGCATGTGACACCGGACCCCCGGACTCGTCTCTGGCTGTAGGTTCCAGTCCGCACGCTCCGAAGCCCGCCGGGCCTAGATGGGCTCCCGTAATGGAGTTCAGTGCTGCGGATATCTTCCAGCACTCGCCCTTTGGAGACTGGCTGAACTCGTTAAAATCTCTCTCTTTGTTAGGAGACTCTTGGCCAAACTATGTCTGGCTTGAGTGGGAAGCAGGCAACGAAGGAATTCATTGCCCACCCACCACCCACTTCATTGCCACCGTCGATGATGTATCAGACGTGCTTGACTTCGACTCCGAAGGCATCGACGGTATGGACGATGATGCAGGAGAAGATTCAGAATCACTTGGGCGCTGGACTACCACCTCTTCATACGATATATACATGGAGGACACGCCCAAGGAGGACGATGGCGACAATCCGGAAGATAAAACCCCCGGGCAAAAACCAAAGTGACGGCGCAGACACCGCTCCAAGTCCAGCAACAGTAAAAATAGCGACAAGAGCGCCAGAAAAATCGACACCCCAGTCAACTCCGAAGGCAACAACGACCATATGGACCCAACAATGGAGCAGGATGAGCCAGGTCACGCCGAACACAGCTCGGAGCAGACGCCCGATCACAATGATCCCGAGGGACGAATTAACCAAACCGCCCCGGGACAAGAACACAGTCCAGATGACGATGCATTCATCATCCCAGAAATATGCTTGGAACGAGATAACCTCCACAGAAGGCTCATGGCCACTGCGAGAAGTCTGGAGAAGAAGAAGCAACGGCTAAAGGCCGCACAAGAAATGCTCAATCGTAGATGGAATAAAGTGCTAGACACTAAAGAAAAGTACGGCGACGATCGCCATACAAAGAGCTATCCAAAACACAAGCTTCTGCCAGAATTCGATGACGAGGCCGTTCAACCAAAGAACAACACGGCCAGGAGGCCGGACAAACCACTTCATAACTGCAACAGAGCAGCTACCGATGCCGCACATGATTTATGCAAGCTCCTGGATAAGAAAGCCGACGTGGCTAGGTCCATCTACAGATCTAAAGGACAGACCCCGGTGCGGGACTATGGTCACCAAAATGATCATACCGATCGGATACCAGTTCGGAATAAAGACCGGACACAACAACAGCCGACGGCATGCCATAGCAGGTCCAGATATAGAGGGGCTGGCCACCCCCTGTGCTTCACCGAAGAAGTACTGGACCATGAATTTCCATAGGGTTTCAAACATGTGAACATAGAGGCATACGACGGAACAACAGACCCAAGGGTCTGGATCGAGGATTTTATCCTGCATATACACATGGCTCACGGGGATGACCTCCACGCCATCAAATACCTTCCCCTCAAGCTAAAGGGACCAGCTCGACACTGGTTGAAAAGCCTCCCCGAAAATTCAATTGGAAGTTGGGAGGAACTTGAGGATGCTTCCAGGGCCAATTTTCAAGGGACTTATGTCCGGCCTCCAGATGCGGACAATTTAAATCACATAATCCAACAGCCCTGAGAGTCCGCCCGCAAGCTTTGGAACATATTTCTCACTAAGAAGAATCAAATTGTCGATTGTCCGGATGCCGAAGCCTTAGCGGCCTTCAAACACAGCATCTGTGACAAGTGGCTCGCCAGACACCTCGGCCAAGAAAAACCAAGGACAATGGCAGCCTTAACAAGCCTTATGACCCGCTTTTGCGCGGGGGAAGATAGTTGGTTGGCCCATAAAGGCACCAGCGACCCAGGCACATCAAAAATAAGGGATGGCAATGGGAAGCCACGGCGCAATAAAAACCAGCGTCAAAACAAGGAAGAGAGCCCGGACAACACAACGGTCAACGCCAGATTCAGGGGCTCTCGACCAGGTCAGCAAAAGAAGCCATTTAAAGGCAATAAAGAGGGACCGTCCGGTCTGAATAGAGTCCTGGATAGACTGTGCCAAATTCATGGCATCCCCGACAAACCTGTGAACCACACTCACAGAGAATGCTGGGTCTTCAAGCAGGCCGACAAATTAAACGCTGAACACAAGGAAAGGGAATCACCAAGTGAAGACGAGGATGAGCCTCGCTAGCCGAACACTGGGGGACAGAAAAAATTCCCACCAGAGGTAAAAACAGTAAACATGATCCATGCGACTCACACATCCACGAGAAGGCACGAATGCGCGCTCAGTGACGCATACACTATAGAGCCCGTCGTACCCACACCTAACCACTGGCCGGCTTGTTTGATCACCTTTGATCACACGGACTGCCGGACTAGTATTCAGCGCGGAAGATCAGATGCCTTGGTGCTCGACCCAATAATCGACGGATACCATCTTACCCGCGTCCTCATGGATGGCGGCAGTATTCTCAATTTAATATACCAGGACACTGTCCACAGGATGAGGATAGACTCATCCAGAATCAACCAAAGCAACACCACCTTTGAAGGGGTGATACCAGGCGTTGAAGCCTACGACAGGGGCTCCGTTGTACTAGAGGTAACATTTGGCTCCCCAGGCAACTCCAGAAGCGAAGAACTACTCTTCACCATCGCACCCTTCCAGAGCTGCTATCACGCATTGCTTGGGAGAACGGCCTTCGCCCGCTTCAACGTAGTACCGCATTACGCCTACCTCACACTTAAGATGCTTGGTCCCCGAGGCGTCATCACCGTTAATGGAAACACAGAGCGCCCTTCACACGAGAAGGAATACGTGACGGCCCCGTCTGCCGGATTCTAAGCGACCTCCAATACTAGAAAGCATGCCTGGTCGTTAAGACCACGGACACGGTTAGACGAGTCCGGCAGCCCGGATAAAACTGGTCCAGATCGCCATATATGTAATCCCATAGAGGACACCAGGGGCTTCAGATATTTAATACAGCCCCACTCTTGGCTTGACCTTATTAGCAGGCCAATGTCTTACACTTTTACTATCCACCGCATGCTTACGAGTTTTCCTTTTTATAGACACAATCCGTGCGATACCCTTCCAGGAAACGACACAACGGAGACAAAGGCGCAGACGTGCGGCAGGGCCCCGCTCACAGGTTTCTCTTCAGATTAAGCCCCTGTGTAATCCTTTTTATTGTCTCTTGTTGTTTTCACATCCCATGGGTACAGTACCCACAGAGGTTACTGTCGTTAATGGCATTTTGCCACGACATAATAATGCACGTACCTGGAACTACATGGTTCATAAAGAAAGGGCATTCGTCAGCCCATTTTATGTGGCAAAGTCCGAATACCTTCGGGAGTGTTCGGTGTCACGAGTTTGGCCTTATATGCATCAGCTCCGAATCATGTCTTTGGTCAAATGTTGGGTTTGCCTGGCTCCTGGGTTTGCCACCTTACGTTCCATTCTTATCGGCTAAGGCGGTCAAAGGAGAACTACTGCGATTGTGCCCTGGTTATTCCGGATGAGCACCTTAGTAGAGAAAGCCGAAAACTGACTGTCATGATACATCGAGAGACTGTTCAACCACTCGAAGACTCATCGGAATCTTTAGGATTCCTCCGCATTAATGAGGGGCCGTTTCCCGGTCATGTACACACGTGCCCATACTCGGATGCACGCGAAGGTACCAGGGGCTACATAGTAGCCCCACCATTAAACTCCAATGGCTAAGCGAAAGTGTTACAGCTATATAGTCTGGTTGCCTAGTTCGACGTGCGATCACCTCCTATATGGACCAAGACGTTGGATCAAGTGTGATTACGCATATTTTTCACGAACACCCCCGCATCATATGCATGGGGGCTGAAGCCAACGATTGCTAACTTTCGGATTACATATACATATAAACGGCCACACAGGAGACACAATAATACTTTCGGGCAAAAAGTATAAATATAGCCTTGTACTCAAAATAACATTGTTTTTACAATGACTCGATTTGTCACTCGAACAAGACATTCTTCGAGCACTGCGCCTCTATTAAGCGGGCACCTTCTATTACCTGCTCCAAGTAGTGCTCGGCCGGATCCTGGCCTCCCGCCGGATTCTGGGTCACTACAATGGTGGCCTCCATATGTGTCCAATATGCTTTAACGCAGGCAAGAGCTATTCGTGCACCCTCTATGCATGCCGACCTCCTCAAGGCGTCGATCTGAGATACAACCCCAAGGAATTGTTGCACCAAAACAAAGTAATTGTCCGGCTTAGGCCCCTTCGGCCAAAGATGGTCTATTACAGACCGCATTGCAAGCCTGGACAGCCTATGAAGCTCCACCATAGCAGCCATCCTCTCACTCAACGGCAGCGGGCGCGCGGGAGCATTGAATTGCGACCGGAACAACTTCTCCACTTATTTATCACCTTGATCCTCGAAAAACTTGGCTGCATCAGCTGTACTCTTCGCCAAGTCCACATACGCGTCTGCAGGACTCCAGCGTCCATCTAGGGGAGCATACTTAGGATCCAAAAACTTTGTCCGCAGTAAGTAGGAGCCCCCAGCCGTCATTTTACCGGCCTATCGAAGCTCCTCCCGCACACCCCTGACTCCGGTCTGCATCTCCGTGCTCGCATTAAGTGCCTTGTTCAGGTCAGCCAAATTAACCTGACTCTCCTTCTCAAGGAGCTCATACCGGTCGGCGGCATTTTTCAACTCAACAGCCATTTCGGCTATCTTGTCCTTGCTTCGGTGATGAGCAACATGTTCGGCTCTCAACTCTTCGGCCGCCTTTAGGGCAGCCGCATTGCTAACCCGAGCTTGTTCCTTGGCTTGGGCAAGTTTCGCCCTTAGGGCTTCCATGGCAGCAGCACCGTCTGCAGTCCAAACATATTGCATTAATATCATGCCCCTCTCAAATTTTCCTATAAAACATATTTAGGAAAGCAGAGCACATACCTTGTGACTCAATCAGCCGCTCATTCACCAGCGTGATATCGGCATCAATAGCCCCAATCTGCCTCCTTAGTTCGGCAACTTCAACGGACTGGTCAGCTGCCGGATCCTTAGACACCTGCGCATACATATAGCACATTCATTACTTATACAATATGATCCTCCGTTTGCCGCCTAGGGCGGGCAACCAGAGTCTCAGGGGCTACTGTCCATATGGAGCACACCTAGCGCGTGCCTCACTGCCAAAAATTATGTATTTTCATTACATACCTCAAAGCCTTTGAGCAGGCTCGTAAATGCTTCATTCAAATCGCTTGTCGCAGATGAAATCTTCTTGAGCACTGTCGTGGTTCTAAGTCTGACAATAGTGTAGGGGGGTAGGAATGGAGAGGCAAGATCCTAGCTATGGAGTAGTTGTATACGCAAGAGGTTTACGAGTTCAGGCCCTTCCCGGAGGATGTAACAGCCCTACGTCTTGGAGCTCGGAGGTGGTCGACTGGATTATGTGTGTATGAGTTACAGGGGTTCAAACCCTTTACACTGAGGAGGGGGGTGGCTTATATAGTGTTCGCCAGACCCCTCCGGAAGATCGGGCGTTACTGGTAACGCCACAAATAAAGTGCTATGATGACCATAAAAGCTACTCGATGACCGACCGTTTGCATGCAGAGTGACTTTAGATCTCCTGGCTGTCGAGTGGTTGGCTTCATGGTCGAGTGTCTTCGAGTCCATCGAGTGGAACACTTCTGAGTCGATTGAAAGGTGGTTTCTTCTAGAGATGTCCTTGGGGAGGGTAGTTTGGACAGGTCCATGACCCTACCCTAGGTACATAGCTTCGTCATTAGCCCCCGAATGGATTGAGGTTTGAGTGGGGAAGGAGTTGAGAACTCTTCCGACCCATTTTTCGTGCTATGAGTATATCTTGTTCTGGATCCATGAACCTAAGTAAAGACACCAACTTCTTTTTCAGCCGCCTTGATCCATTCTTGGTTTCAGTCGAGTGAGTTTCTTTACTTGAAAAGCTCCGAGTAACGGTGTGGAGGAGATCCTTCGTCTGACAAGTTGTTCCGCTGCTCGCGGATTTCGCGGGATTCGAATTTTGGGAAGCGCGCGGGGCGGAGGAGGCTGCAGTGATCGGATGGGATAGGGCGGAGCCGCCTCGATCTCCGTGCCACCTTTTTCGCCACGTATCGCGCGCGCGACTGTTGCTGGATTTGATAGGATCGTCTGGGCCTACAGGTCAGTCACTCGGAAGCAACTCCATATAAGCCGCTGGCCCAGGGCTTTTGAACAGTGCGCCTTCATTTTCCCCCTTTATTCTTGAATTCCTCCGCCACCTCCGCTCTCGTCCCGGTGCCATCGGTCTATTCGATCTTCGTCTGTGGCGATGGTGAAGGAGAAGACGGCGGCCCTGGAGCGCACGAAAAAAGCGACGGCGCAGGCAAAGGCGAAGAAGTCCTGTAGGGGCGGATCTTCCTCGAGTTCTGCCTTGCCGCCGGGCTAGATCCAGGGCGACTAGATGCCCTCGGCGATTCGTCAGGAAGACATTGATGACTTGACCGAGGGGGATTCATTCCTCACAAATCTGTGCGTCTCCCGGGGAACGAGATCGAGCCGCAGCCTCGCGAGGGTGAGTGTGTCCTTATCGCCACTCACATCGACCGCGGGTTCTCCCTGCCCCCTCATCCTTTTTTCCGGAGTTTCTTGAACTTTTTCGGAGCGCAACTCCATCACTTTACTCCAAATTCCATCGTGTATCTTGCTACCTTCGTGTCTTTGTGTGAGAATTTCTTGGGTTGCCGTCCTCATTCGGGCTTCTTCAAGCACATTTTCACTTGTCGTTCTCAGTCGGTTAAGAAAGCCAAGTCGAGTGACGATAAGACACAAGTGATTCAGATGTTCGGGGGTCTTGGGATCCAAATGAGAAGCAAAAGTTCTTTTCCAGCTATGATTCTTCCTGATTCAGTCCGCGGATGGCAGTCGACCTGGTTCTACTGCAGAGACCAGCCGACTCCAGGACAGGCGACGGGTCTTCCCCCTTTCTCCCTGAACCGAGCAGAAAAACCTTCTTCTCTGAAAGTGACACCAGAAGAGAAGGCACAAGTCAAAGTGTTGGTTGGTCGAGTGGTTCAGCTTGTCCGCGACGGGGTGACTGGTATGGATTTGCTAGAGGTCTTCCTCCGGAGATCTATCCAACCGCTCCAAGCTCGTGACCATCCGCTGTGGATGTATTCGGGTCTCGATGACACCACTCAGATTCACCTGGAGGAGGTCGACGAGGCCACGTTAGAGGGGTGGTTGTCAAGTATCACAGGGAACAAAGACAACCCCCGAGGAGCCAGGAGGTTCCTCCACTCGACCAATCATACGAAGTAGAGCAGGTCGAATTCTACATCTCTGACTGTGACCTTGCTATCTTCATTCTGTTTGCTTAAAATCAATCGACTGACTTTTGTCTTGTTTGTTGTCTTCTAGACCATTACCAAGGTGTACTCGATGCCCAACGGGGCGTAAGAACAGGCCGAGGAGGGGGAGGCGAGTAGAGGTGAAAGTGAGGAGGAGTGGCAATATGATGGTGAGGGGGAAGAGGATGACGACAACTCTAGTGAAGAGGAGGAGGAGGAAGTTGATCCTCCTCGCACGGAAAGGCGATCCAAGCTCAGCCACGACCCCGCGAGCAAGCGTGGCAAAGCGACTGCACCTGTTGGGCAGTCATCAAAACGCCCTCGGACGGCTTCTCCGGCGCCGATTGAAAAAGCGCTGAAGCATCCACGAGCGGCGTCGTCAAAGCCGCCGAAGGCCTTGCCCAAGATGAGAATGACCATTCCCACCATTTTCGGGTAACAACAGAACTTGTGTTTTCTCGTTTAGCATGGACAGACTCTTGGTCGACTCATTGACTAACCGACTGGTTTCTGAAATTTGTAGTGCTGCTACCTCCGAGACCTCCGCCAAGAACGAAGACCAGGAAATGGAAGACGCTGCCACCTCCAACCTTGGTACGATCTCTGTAGTTTCACTTTTGGTCGATTGGATTTTTGATTTTAACTTTGGATTTTTCCTGTAGCTCCTCCTCATGTCATTGATCTCCCTGATGATGACGACGAGGCGCCGTTGAGGCCGAGGAGGAATAGAAAGGCACCGGCTGGCAAGACTACTCAGATTGCATCAGTGCCTGAGACACCGATTCAGGAGGGTGGCAATATCACTCGGACTTCCGTGTCCTTCGCTGTGCCGCTGACGAGTGTTCGGCCTTCATCATCGACTGTTGTCCCGCCCTCCCTTTGTGCTACACACCACATCCTAGAGGACCAAGTGGGTGCTGCCAAGGAGGCTATATGCCAGGAGGGGATCATGATGGAGCAGGTGAAGGCGGTTCGGGAAGCCAGCCAAGCGGCCTATGATGCTAGCTCAGCTATTCAGAGCAATGTCCAGGTTAGTTGGTCACCGCTTGTTCTGTTAGAATATGCTATCTGAATACTCTCTTTCTGAAGATATTTGTATCTGTACACCCACTGGGTGTGTCGATTGAATTTTTGGATTGGTGGGGGCACGCTGAGCGCACCCACTGGGTGTAGTCCCCGAGACTACTGTTGAATATTTTGATTCGGCTGTAGTCTTAGAAATGTTACGATCTTTCTCTTGGTCACTCGGAAGCAACCTATCTTTGATGTCTGTCGACTGACCCTTTGCAGAAATCCTGCGAGCTTGTGGCTCGCTGTACTGAATTGGGAAACAAACAGATCCAGCTCAACCTTGACTTGAAGCTTTCTCAGGAGAATTTTCATAAGGTGAAAGACGAAGCAAAAGGTATGGCTGGTGAGAACTTGACGACTGTCTTTATCTTTCTGCCCATTCCTGATTCTGACCTCATTGTCATTTTGCAGATAAAATGGAGGAGGCTCTGAAGAAGAAGGACCATGACCTTGCCGAGGCGCAGAAGGCGTCTTTGGACAAAACGAAGCTTGCGGAAGAAAAACTGGCTTCAGTCGGTAAACTTGAAGAGGAGAACGCCAATCTGAAAGCTGCTCTCGACGCGGCCAACAAGGAGGTTAGCCATCTGAAGAATGATAAGATAGCTCTGAATGACAAGGCTAGTGAACTGGTGGGGAAGAAGAACGATCTGGAGGCTTATCTGGGAGGGCTTACCCGATTGACTTGTTATCATCGACTCACCGTAGAACTACTGGTTTATCTTTGAATTGTTTTTACAGAATTCTGCCAAAACTTCGAGGAGGAGACCAGTTGATTGGAGACAAGCTTGGACCCCATTAACTCTCCTGTGAAGGATGAAGCCGCTATGAACGTGCTCCGACTGGAGTCTCGTGTTGCTGGTGTGGTCAACTACCTTGCTCGACTGAAGGTTGTGGCGTCGCGAATCGACACAACACTCTGTCCAGGAGCGACGCTTCAAAATGACCTCGAGTCTCTAACGACTCGACTGAATGAAGTTCCAGGTCGAGTGCAAGAATGGAAGAGATCTTCTGCCAGGTGCGGCGCCGATGTTGCTCTATCCCTGGTCTGTGTTCACTGCAAGGATGCGCGAGAGGAAAAGCTGGCGTCCATCAAAGTTGCCAATACCAAGAAGCACGACTTCCAATCTTTCATTGAGACCTTCATTGCTGCTGCCACTTGAATTGCTGACGAAATTGACTTGGACCAGTTTGTCGCGCCCTCCAGTCCTCCACCCGAGGAGTAGGAAAAACTTCTATACTTCGCCTTAAATTTGCCTCGGAATGCCGAGTGGTTTTGTAATTGATAAACTTTTACAGGCTTGACGCCTGAGCGCTTATGAATCCATAGGATGCTATCTGAACTTGGCTTATCATTGAATATGCTTGCTTTTGCCTTCGAGGGAACTTTGTTCTTCACTCGGAATATACTTTAGTGCTTGAGACGCAGCTCTGAGGTGGAAAATCCAGTCGACCTGCACTTCATCATTCTTGCAGGTAGGGATGGAGCACAGATTGCAGTCGACCTGTGTCCTTGTGGATCGGGTTGGAGCGCATGTTGTACTTGTGGCGCAACTCCGAAGGACAAGGTAGTAGTCGACCTGCACCTTGTCGTCCTTGCGGATCAGAATGGAGCACACGTTGTATTTGTGGCGGAGCTCCGAAGGAGAAGGTAGCAGTCGACCTGCACCTCGTTGTCCTTGCGGATCGGAATGGAGCGCCCGAAGAAGAAGGTAGCAGTCGACCTGCACCTTGTCGTCCTTGCAGATTGGAATGGAGCGCACATTGTCTTTGTGGCGCAGCTTCGAAGGAGAAGGTAGCAGTCGACCTGCACCTCATCGTCCTTGCGGATCGGAATGGAGCGCACGTTGTATTTGGGGCGCAGCTCCGAAGGAGAAGGTAGAAGTCGACCTGCACCTCATCATCCTTGCGGATCGGAATGGAGCGATCATTGTATTTGTGGCGCAACTCCGAAGGAGAAGGTAGCAGTCGACCTGCACCTCGTCGTCCTTGCGGATCGGAATGGATTTCATACTTAGGCGAGTACTTGGACTGCAGCTAAGCTCCCGTGTGGGAGGGTTGCTCTCCACTCGATAGGATTTTTAAATACTTAGGCGAGTACTGGACTGCAGCTAAGCCCCCGAGTGGGAGGGTTGCTCTCCACTCGATAGGATTTTCAAATACTTAGGCGAGTACTGGACTGCAGCTAAGCCCTCGAGTGGGAGGGTTGCTCGCCACTCGGTAGGATTTTCAAATACTTAGGCGAGTACTTGACTGCAGCTAAGCCCCCAAGTGGGAGGGTTGCTCTCCACTCGGTAGGATTTTCAAATACTTAGGCGAGTACTGGACTGCAGCTAAGCCCCCGAGTGGGAGGGTTGCTCTCCACTCGGTAGGATTTTCAAATACTTAGGCGAGTACTGGACTGCAGCTAAGCCCCCGAGTGGGAGGGTTGCTCTCCACTCAGTAGGATTTTCAAATACTTACGCGAGTACTGGACTGCAACTAAGCCTCCGAGTGGGAGGTTTGCTCTCCACTCGGTAGGATTTTCAAATACTTAGGCGAGTACTGGACTGCAGCTAAGCTCCCGAGTGGGAGGGTTGCTCTCTACTCGGTAGGATTTTCAAATACTTTTGCGAGTACTGGACTGCAGCTAAGCCTCCGAGTGGGAGGTTTACTCTCCACTCGGTAGGATTTTTAAATACTTAGGTGAGTACTGGACTGCTGCTAAGCCCCTGAGTGAGAGGGTTGCTCTCCACTCGGTAGGATTTTCAAATTCTTAGGCGAGTACTAGACTGCAGCTAAGCCCCCGAGTCAGAGGTTTGCGCTCCACTCGGTAGGATTTTCAAATACTTAGGCGAGTACTAGACTGCAGCTAAGCCCCCAGTGGGAGGGTTGCTCTCCACTCGGTAGAATTTTCAAATACTTAGGCGAGTACTGGACTACAGCTAAGCCTCCGAGTGGGAGGTTTTCTCTCCACTCGGTAGGATTTTTAAATACTTAGGCGAGTACTGGACTGCAGCTAAGCCCCCGAGTGAGAGGCTTGCCCTCCACTCGGTAGGATTTTCAAATACTTAGGCGAGTACTGGACTGCAGCTAAGCCTCCGAGTGGGAGGTTTGCTCTCCACTCAGTAGGATTTTTAACTACTTAGGCGAAACGGATTCACAGCTAAGCCCCCGAGTGAGAGGCTTGCTCGTCACTCGGTAGGAATTTTTTTACAAACTTAGGCGAAACGGATTCATAGCTAAGCCACCCATTGGGGGATTTCTCATGTAAACAAAAGCAACAACAATCACTGGGAAAATTATAACACTCTTGTCTTTGATAAACAAACTACAAAGGTACTTTTTATTACATCTCATCCGAGTGAGTACTTAAGTATAAAAGGGGCGGAGCAGCTCCGCATTCCAAGCTCGTGGCTCATCAATCTGGCGAGTGACATTGTAAAGACGGTACGCTCCATTGTGGAGAACTTTGGTGAAGATGAAGGGGCCTTCCCAAGTAGGAGCGAGCTTGTGTGGTTTCTGTTGATCCACTCGGAGGACCAAGTCTCCTTCTTGGAAGGCTCGACTCTTCACGTTTCTAGCATGGAATCGACGCAAGTCCTGCTGATAGATAGTCGATCGGATCATGGCCATCTCTCTTTCTTCTTCTTGAAGGTCGACTGCGTCCTGCCGGGCTTGTTCTGCTTCATCTTTAGAGTAGAGCTCGACTCGGGGTGCATTGTGAAGCAGGTCACTCGGCAGAACTGCTTCAGCTCCATAGACCAGAAAGAATGGAGTTCTCCCAGTTGACCGATTAGGAGTGGTCCTCAATCCCCAAAGAACTGATGGAAGTTCGTCGACCCACGCGCCTGCTGCGTGCTTGAGATCACGCATCAACCGGGGTTTCAGTCCTTTGAGAATTAGGCCGTTTGCTCTTTCTGCTTGTCCATTCGACTGGGGGTGAGCGACGGAAGCATAGTCGAATCGCATGCCTTGAGAAGCGCAAAAGGCTCTGAATTTGTCGGAATCGAAGTTTGACCCATTATCAGTGATGATGCTGTGCGGAACTCCATATCTGAATATCAACTCTCTGATGAAGCTGATAGCAGTGCAGGCATCAAGATTCTTGATAGGCTTAGCTTCAATCCACTTAGTGAACTTGTCGACTGCCACCAGTACATGGGTGAATCCGCTCCTGCCAGTCCTCAGTGGTCCAACCATATCCAATCCCCAAACAGAGAAGGGCCAGACGAGTGGAATGGTCTTCAAGGCTGAGGCGGGTTTGTGTGACATATTGGAATAGAACTGACATCCTTCACACTTGTTGACTATCTCCTTCGCCATTTCATTGGCTCTTGGCCAGTAAAACCCTGCTCGGTATGCTTTAGCCACAATGGTCCGAGAGGACGCATGATGACCACAGGTCCCCGAGTAGATATCATCAAGAATTATCTGACCTTCTTCTGGTGTTATACATTTCTGACTGACTCCAGTCGCGCTTTCCCTGTACAACTATCCCTTTATCACAGTAAAGGCCTTGGATCGACGGACGATCTGTCGAGCCTCTTCTTCATTCTCTGGGAGCTCTTTCCTTAGAATATATGCGATGTACGACACTGTCCAGTCGGGAGTGATGACCAAAACTTCCATGATCAGGTCGACCACAGCTGGAACTTCAACTTCAGTCGGATCCGTGGCACTTTTTGGCTGCAGGGCTTCTTCGGTGAAAGGATCCAATTGAACTGATGGTGTGTGGATGTGTTCCAAAAACACTTTACTGGGAATGGTTTCTCTCTTGGAACCTATTTTTGCCGAATCATCAGCCGCTTGATTTTTCAGTCGGGGTATATGATGAAGCTCTAACCCCTCAAATTTCTTTTCTAGCTTTCTCACTGCATTGCAATAATCAGTCATGGCCGGACTTATGACATCCCACTCCTTCATCACTTGATTAACCACCAAATCTGAGTCGTGATAGACCATGAGGCGACGGACACCGAGTGAAATGGCCATACGCAACCCATACAAAAGTGCTTCGTATTCTGCTTTGTTATTGGAGGAATCAAAGTGAATCTGGAGCACATATCTGAGTTTATCTCCTCGGGGGGAAACCAACACTACCCCAGCACCAGAACCATTCAGCATCTTAGAACCATCAAAGAACATGGTCCAGTGCTCCGAGTGAACTTGAGTCAGCAGTTGCTGTTCAATCCACTCGGCGATGAAATCTGCTATTGCTTGGGACTTGATGGCTTTCTTTGCCTCAAACTTGATATCTAGGGGAAGGAGTTCAATCGCCCATTTTTCCACTCGACCAGTTGCATCTCTGTTGTGCAGAATCTCTAACAATGGAGCGTCGCTGATGACTGTAATGGAATGGTCAGAGAAGTAATGAGCAACCTTCTTCGTGGTCATATAAATCCCATATACAAGCTTCTGATAATGAGGGTATCTTTGCTTTGATGGGGTCAAAACTTCAGAAACATAATATACTGGGCACTGAACTTTAAAGGCTTTTCCTTCTTCTTCCCGCTCGACCGTAAGTACTGTACTGACGACTTGTCCCATGGCTGCAATGTAAAGCAACAAAGGCTCTTTGCTGATTGGGGCAACAAGCACCGGCTGGGTGGAGAGCAGGGCTTTTAGCTCTGCGAACGCTGCATCAGCTTCAGGAGTCCACTCGAACTTGTCTGACTTCTTCATTAGTCGGTAAAGAGGTAATGCCTTTTCACCGAGACGAGAAATGAATCGACTTAAAGCGGCCAAGCAACCAGTAAGCTTCTGGACATCGTGCACACACACAGGACGTTTCATTCGGAGTATAGTACCAACTTTTTCTGGATTGGCGTCGATTCCTCGTTCGAGAAGAAGAAAACCGAGTAACTTTCCGCCAGGAACTCCGAATGTGCACTTTGATGGATTAAGCTTGATATCATACCTTCTGAGGTTGGCAAATGTCTCAGCAAGGTCAGTCAGTAGGTCGGAACCCTTCCGTGACTTGACCACAATATCATCCATGTATGCTTCCACATTCCGACTGATTTGAGTGAGCAAACACTTCTGAATCATCCTCATGAACGTGGCTCTAGCATTCTTGAGGCCGAATGGCATGGTGACATAACAGAAGCACCCGAATTGAGTGATGAAAGTTGTTTTGATCTCGTCGGGTCCATACAGACGGATCTGATGGTAACCGGAATAGGCGTCTAAAAAAGACAGGTGCTCACATCCCGCAGTTGAGTCGACTATTTGGTCGACGCGGGGGAGAGGAAAATGATCTTTCGGGCAGGCCCGATTGATATCTTTGAAGTCAATGCACATGCGAAGTGACTTGTCGTTCTTGGGGACCATGACAACATTGGCAAGCCACTCGGAATGGTAAATCTCTCGGATAAACTCCGCTGCTAAGAGCCGAGCCACGTCCTCTCCAATGGCCTTTCTCTTCTAGACGGCGGACCGTCAAAGATGTTCTTTGACAGGTTTCACTTTTGAGTCGACTCGTAGACGGTGCTCAGCCAGCCCCCTGGGAATGCCCGGCATGTCAGAAGGCTTCCATGTGAAGATGTCCTAGTTTTCACGGAGGAACTGGATGAGTGCTTCTTCCTATTTGGAGTCGAGTATTGTAGAGATATGAGTCGGAGCAGCGCTGGGGTCGGTCGGGTGAATGTGAATTGGTTTTGTCTCACCGGACGACTGCGACGCTGATTCCGTAGCGGGTTTCTTGGCTCGCAACAAATCACTCGAGTCTGCAGTTTTCTGGTATTCCTGCAGCTCTACCACTGCCATCTGAGCATCATCGATCTTTGAGCCTTTCTAAAAGCACTCTCCCGCCTTCTTCCGATTGCCAGTAATAGTGATCACACCTTTGGGACCAGGCATCTTCAATTTGAGGTACACATAACATGGTCGAGCCACGAAACATGCATAAGCTGGCCTGCCCAAAATAGCGTGATAAGCACTCTGGAAATCCACAACTTCAAACGTCAACTTTTCTTTGTGGTAATTCTTGGAATCACCGAAAACCACATCAAGAGCAATTTGGCCGTGTCACTCAGCCTTCTTTCCAGGAATGACTCCATGGAAACTCATGTTGCTGGTACTGAGTCTGGACATCGGAATGCCCATCCCTTTCAACGTCTCTGCATATAGTATATTCAGGCCACTGCCACCATCCATCAAAACTTTAGTCAGCCAAGTGCCTTCGATGACTGGGTCGACCACCAAAGCTTGCCTCCCAGGGGTGGCTATGTGTGTCGGGTGATCGGACTGATCGAATGTGATGGCAGTTTGAGACCATTTCAGATAACTGGGTGTCGTCGGAGCAACCATATTCACTTCTCGGTTGATAACTTTCAATCGAGTTTTGCTTTCAACATCAGCAAAAATCATCAGGGTGGAATTGACCTGGGGGTATCCATAATCACTATCTTCTTTGTCCTCAACTTTTTTCGACTCCTTTTCCTTATATTTAGGCTGTTTCCCCTGGAATTGTTGGATCAAGAGCCGACAATGTGTTGTAAAAAGACTAGATCGAATGGATACTTACCTGATCTTTTTGTTTGTACGAATGGCGCGATGACCAAAGCTCTAGCAGCCAATTTCTCTGGCGATGATAGTTGATCCGCTGTTGAAGATTGAAGAAAAAACCATTTGCACCATGGTTTGATAGATGCCATGCCCTATGGTGCGTGCCAACTGTCATGGTTCTAAGTCTGACAATAGTGTAGGGGGTAGGAATGGAGAGGCAAGATCCTAGTTATGGAGTAGTTCTATACGCAAGAGGTTTACGAGTTCAGACCCTTCTCGGAGGAAGTAACAGCCCTACGTCTTGGAGCCCGGAGGTGGTCGACTGGATTATGTGTGTATGGGTTACAGGGGTGCGAACCCTTTATACTGAGGAGGGGTGGTGGCTTATATAGAGTTTGCCAGACCCCTCCGGCCCTCAGTTATGTAGGGTTTAAGGTAAATTAAGATCGGGCATTACTGGTAACGCCACAAATAAAGTGCTATGATGACCATAAAAGCTACGCAATGACCGACCGTTTGCATGCACAGTGACTTTAGATCTCCTGGCTGTCGAGTGGTTGGCTTCATGGTCGAGTGTCTTCGAGTCCATCGAGTGGAACACTTCTGAGTCGATTGAAAGGTGGTTTCTTCTAGAGATGTCCTTGGGGAGGGTAGTTTGGATAGGTCCATGAACCTACCCTAGGTACATAGCTTCATCAAGCACAATGCTCATTAATGAGCGGTGCTCCTCCGAGAGTGCGGCTCGCTCCAGAAGGCCCGTCAGTATGTCCGGCCGGACACCAAACTGTGCCGGACCCTTCTCATCGCCCCACGTGGGAGCCGAACGCTCCGGGCTCAGGGCGGCTGAAGGATTAGCTTCTGCCTTCGGCAGATCCGGACTCCTCCGTGATGACACCTCGGTGTCGTCTGCCTCAGGAGGCAGAGAGGTGGGTGGGGTCTCACTCTCCATCGTCTCCGAAGGAAGATCTCCCGAAAACGAACTCTGTTGAGAAGAGCTGCTAGCCGGACTGCAAAAAAATGAATCCTGGTTATTGATCTCGGAAGAATGCAGTACCTTTGAATTAACGATTAACTCACAGCTTGGTTGAGGGCTGGCCCGTTGGCGGGCATGACGTGGTGAGGACGCCCGTCGGGGCAGAGCCCCCTGGTGACACTTTGTTCCCCTGTTTGGGCATCTCCATTTCCAAGTCTTCGGAGGCGGACCTTTTCTTCCCGCGCGGGGAGGAGGCCTCAGATTCTCCTCCCCGACTCTCGTCCTTTGGGGAGGAAGCAATTCCCCCGGTTCGGATGCGCAGTGTGTGAAGTTAGGCTTCACTGTCCTTCCCTTCGTCTCTCCCAGAGGGCATTTTGCTGAGCACCCGGCCAAGCATCTTGGCAATGGTTGGGCTAGGCGAGCCTTCGGGAAGTGGTGCCGGACACCTGATTCTCTCCGCCTTGCTGAGCCATTCCTGGCCACGGAGGGTTTTCAGAATAATGACTATGACAAATATAAACGAAGTGTCCAGTTTCAAGGTTACTTACTTGGGTATCTAGGCGATTGCAGCTTAGGCCCGCATCCTCGATGGTGTCCGGACACTTTACTTGTGGTCCGAAGAATAATTTACACATCCCTTCGAGCTTCAGGGTGAAGAAGTGCTTAATAGTCCGCGGACCCTCCGGATTGAACTCCCACATCCGGAGAGGCTGGCGTTTGCACGGCAACATCCGTCGGATTAGCCTTACTTGAATTATGCTGACAAGGTTAATGTCCTTCTCAAGAAGCTCCCGGATACGGCTCTGCAGTATTGGTACATCACTAGCGGGTCCCCAATTCCGTCCTACGTCGGTCCATGATGCGAATTGTGACGGAGGGCCTGAGCAGAACTCGGGGGAGGCCACCCACTTTGTGCCTTAGGGAGCCGTGACGTAAAGCCACCTCCGCTGCCATACATCGGATACCTCTGGGAAAGAACCCTCTGGCCATGGGGCATCAGCGTTCCTGCTTATTTTGGCACCTCCACACTCCGCATGTCGCCCCTCGATCATCTTCGGCTTCACATTGAAGGTCTTGAGCCATAAGCCGAAGTGCGGAGTGACGTGGAGAAAAGCCTCGCACACAATGATGAACGACGAGATATGGAGGATAGCGTCCGGGGCTAGATCGTGAAAATCTAACCCGTAATAGAACATGAGCCCTCTCACAAAGGGATCAAGGGTGAGGCCCAAGCCGCGGAGGAAGTGAGGAACAAATACGACACTCTCATTAGGCTCGGGAGTTCGGATGACCTGCCCTGGAGCTGGAAGCCTGTGCTGGATGTCGGCAATCAGATATCCGACCTCCCTAAGCCTCACAATGTCCTCCATTTGGATCAAGGAGGCCACCCACCGGCCCTAAGAGTTGGGTCTGGACATATTGGAGGATCTGGGGTGTTTGAGTTTGGGTCTTGGGTGTTAGAACTCAAGATGCGAAAGGGCGCAAGGGTGGTGGAAAAGAGGTATAGGCCTCGGCCCCTTTATAATGGGGGTGAATATCAAGAGTCCTTAGCGCGATCGCTTGAGATTTATCTAAAAGCATGGAGTCATACCAATAGTCGTCATGGGGTGGCGCACGCCCGTGTTGATGGAAGATCCCGTAATAAGGGTAACACGATCTCTGCTTGGGCAGGGCGTGCCGATAAAACCGCCTCGCAACGCGAGTCGAGGTGGGCGGGCCAGGCCACGATGCAAGGGCACGACGTATGAAGATTGCCAGCAGATCAGATTTATGCTATGTTCCCTATGGTGGTATGTGAGGATCATCTCGCAGATCCGGACATGGTCTAAGTGTTCGATAATTACTTTGGAGTATTCGGAGATGGAACCTGCCTTGCAATGCCGAGACAAGACTGCGCGCCGGACTCATCGTCATTGAAGCCTGGTTCAGGGGCTACTGAGGGAGTCCTGGATTAGGGGGTATCCGGGCAGCCGGACTATATACTTTGGCCGGACTGCTGGAGCGTGAAGATACAAGACTCAAGACTCCGTCCCATGTCCGGATGGGACTCTCCTTTGCGTGGAAGACAAGCTTGGAGATCCGGATATTATGTTTCCTTCCTTGTAACCGACTCCATGTAAACCCTAGCCCTCTCCGGTGTCTATATAAACCGGAGAGGTTGGTCCTTAGAAGTAGGATCACAATCATAATCATCATAGGCTAGCTTCTAGGGTTTAGCCTCTACGATATCGTGGTAGATCTACTCTTGTACTACTCATACCATCAATATTAATCAAGCAGGAAGTAGGGTTTTACCTCCATCGAGAGGGCCCAAACCTGGGTAAACATTGTGTCCCTTGCTTCCTGTTACCATCAGCCTAAGACACACAGATTGGGACCCCCTACCCGAGATCCGCCAGTTTTGACACCGACAAGTACCATCAAGCAGCTTCCAAGCACGAACACGAATTACAGAATGCCGACGAACACTGCCACCGGCCACCTGAAGGGGATCGACCCCATGTCCACACGGGAAAAGGGAGCAAACTACTAGGAAAGATCTAAACCCAACCACAACCGTACTTGCATGGGACACGGGCCCCACTCGCCGCCGGCGCTCACCGAAGAGGGGAGGGGAAGACGACAGAAGATCTATGGAGTACGACTGTAGAGAGAGGTGGAGGACCAAAATCAAAGACAAAGCCCTTTACATTAAGAAACCTTCACTGACCTCGGCGCTGAGCGGGCGGTAGGCGTGGAAGGCGTTCTCGAGCGAGCTCTCATCCATGCTCCAAGGGAGGTTGCCAACATAGGTGCGGTACTCGACCCCCGAGAGGTCCTTCCAGTCCGAATCCCACCACGGCGCTGCTACGTCTTGAGCTTGCTTTGGTTTTCCTTGAAGAGGAAAGGGTGATGCACCAATAGTAGCGTAAGTATTTCCCTCAGTTTTTGAGAACCAAGGTATCAATCCAGTAGGAGGCTCCTCAAAAGTCCCACACACCTACACAAACAAACAAGAACTCGCAACCAACGCAATAAAGGGGTTGTCAATCCCTTCACGGCCACTTGCGAAAGTGAGATCTTATAGAGATAATATGATAAGATAAATATATTTTTGGTATTTTATAATATAGATTGGAAAAGTAAAGATGCAAATAAAAGTAGATTGAAAGCTTATATGATAAAAGATAGACCCCGGGGCCATAGGTTTCACTAGTGGCTTCTCTCAAGATAGCATAAGTATTACGGTGGGTGAACAAATTACTGTCGAGCAATTGATAGAGAAGCGAATAATTATGAGATTATCTAGGCATGATCATGTATATATACATCACGTCCGTGACAAGTAGACCGACTCCTGCCTGCATCTACTACTATTACTCCACACATCGACCGCTATCCAACATGCATCTAGAGTATTAAGTTCATAAGAACAGAGTAACGCAATAAGAAAGATGACATGATGTAGAGGGACAAACTCATGCAATATGATATAAACCCCATCTTTTTATCCTCGATGGAAACAATACAATACGTGCCTTGCTGCCCCTGCTGTCACTGGGAAAGGACACTGCAAGATTGAACCCAAAGCTAAGCACTTCTCCCATTGCAAGAAAGATCAATATAGTAGGCCAAACCAAACTGATTGCAAAGATAACTTAATCACACATAAAAGAATTCAGAGGAGATTCAAATATTTCTCATAGATAAACTTGATCATAAATCCGCAATTCATTGGATCTCGACAAACACACCACAAAAAGAGTTACATCGAATAGATCTCCAAGAATACCAAGGAGAACATGGTATTGAGATTCAAAAAGAGAGAAGAAGCCATTTAGCTAATAACTATGGACCTGAAGGTCTGTGGTAAAACTCATCGGAGAGGCTATGGTGTTGATGTAGAAGCCCTCCATGGTTGATTCCCCCTCCGGCGGAGCGCCGGCGAAGGCTCCAAGATGGGATCTCGCGGATAGAAAAGGTTATGGTGTTGGAAATAGTTTTTCGTGGTCGCCTATGATGTTCTCGGGGTACGTGGGTATATATAGGAGGAAGAAGTAGGTCGGTGGATGCCCGAGGGGCCTACAAGATAGGGGGCGCGCCCAATAGGGCGGCGTCCTCCACCCTCGTGGCCGCCTCGGCTGTTGCTTGACTTGCACTCCAAGTCCTCTGTATCACGTTTGTTCCAAAAATCACACTCCCAAAGGTTTCATTCCATTTGGACTCCGTTTGTTATTCCTATTCTTCGAAACACTGAAATAGCCAAAAAAACAGCAATACGGGCTGGGCCTCTGGTTAGTAGGTTAGTCCCAAAAATGATATAAAAGTGTAAATTAAAGCCCATAAACATCCAAAACGGGTAATATAATAGCATGGAACAATAAAAAATTATAGATACGTTGGAGACGTATCAAGCATCCCCAAGCTTAATTCCTGCTCGTCCTCGAGTAGGTAAATGATAAAAACAGAATTTTTGATGTGGAATGCTACCTAGCATAATTCTCAATGTAATTTTCTTTATTGTGGCATGAATGTTCAGATTCAAATGATTAAAAATAAAAGTTTATATTGACATAAGAAATAGTAATACTTCAAGCATACTAATCAAATCAATCATGTCTTCTCAAAATAACATGGCTAAAGAAAGTTCATCCCTACAAAATCATATAGTTAGGCTATGCTTCATCTTCATCACACAAAAATGCTCCTATCTTATACACCCCCGATGACAAGCCAAGCAATTGTTTCGTACTTAAATAATCTCGAACTTTTTCAACTTTCACGCAATACATGAGCGTGAGCCATGGATATAGCACTATGGGTGGAATAGAATATTATGATGGGGATTGTGTGGAGAAGACAAAAAAGGAGAAAGTCTCACATTGACTAGGATAATCAACGGGTTATGGAGATGCCCATCAACTGATGTCAACATGAGGAGTAGGGATTGCCATGCAGCGGATGCACTAGAGCTATAAATGTATGAAAGCTCAACAAAAGAAACTAGTGGGTGTGCATCCAACTTGCTTGCTCACGAAGACCTAGGGCATTTTGAGGAAGCCCGTCGTAGGAATATACAAGCCAAGTTCTATAATGAAAAATTCCGACAAGTATATGAAAGTGACAACATATGAGACTCGCTATATGAAGAACATGGTGCTACTTTGAAGCACAAGTGTGGAAAAAAAAGATAGTAACATTGCCCCCCCTTTTTATTTTCTTTTTTGGGCCTTTCCTTTTTTTATGTGGCCTTTTTTTATTTGGCCTTTTTTATTTGACCTTTCTTTTTTTTATTTGGGGACAATGCTCTAATAATGATGATCATCACACTTCTATTTATTTACAACTCATGAATTACAACTCAAAACTAGAACAAGATATGACTCTATATGAATGCCTCCGGCGGTGTACCGGGATGGGCAATGAATCAAGAGTGACATGTATGAAAATTTATGCATGGTGGATTTGCCACAAATACGATGTCAACTACATGATCATGCAAGGCAATATGACAAAGGTAATGTGTGTCATGATGATAAACGGAACGGTGAAAAGTTGCATGGCAATATATCTCGGAATGGCTATGGAAATGCCATAATAGGTAGGTATGATGGCTGTTTTGAGGAAGATATAAGGAGGTTTATGTGTGATAGAGCGCATCATATCACGGGGTTTGGATGCACCGGCGAAGTTTGCACCAACTCTCAAGGTGAGAAAGGGCAATGCACAGTACCGAAGAGGCTAGCAATGATGGAAGGGTGAGAGTGCGTATAATCCATGGACTCAACATTAGTCAAAAGAACTCATATACTTATTGCAAAAATCTACAAGTCATCAAAAACCAAGCACTATGCACATGCTCCTAGGGGGATAGATTGGTAGGAAAAGACCATCGCTCATCCCCGACCGCCACTCATAAGGATGCACAATCTAAGAACACCTCATGTTTCAAATTTGTTACACAACTTTAACCATACGTGCATGCTACGAGACTTGCTAACTTCAACACAAGCATTCTTTAAATTCATAATCACCCAACTAGTATGACTCTAATATCACTACCTCCATATCTCAAAACAGTTATCAAGTATCAAATTGATCATAGCATCCAATTCACTTCCTATGATAGTTTTTATTATACCCAACTTGGATGCCCACCATTCTAGGACCAATTTTATAACCATAGCAAATACCATGCTGTTCTAAGAGACTCTCAAAATAATATAAGTTAAGCAATGAGAGACTAACAATTTCTACAAAATTAAGCCACCGCCGTGCTCTAAAAGATATAAGTGAAGCACTAGAGCAAAAACTATCTAGCTCAAAAGATATAAGTGAAGCACATAGAATATTCTAATAAATTCCAATCAAGTGGGATTCTCCCAAAAGGTGTGTACATCAAGGATGATTGTGGAAAAACTAAAAAGCAAATACTAATATCATATAAGACGCTCCAAGCAAAACACATATCATGTGGCGAATAAAAATATAGCTCCAACTAAAGTTACCGATAAACGAAGACGAAAGAGGGGATGCCTTCCGGGGCATCCTCAAGCTTAGGATTTTGGCTATTCTTGAATATCTTGGGGTTCCATGGGCATGCCCAAGCTTGGGCTCTTGCCACTCCTTATTCCATAGTCCATCAAATCTTTACCCAAAACATGAAAACTCCACAACACAAAACTCAACAGGAAATCTCATAAGCTCCGTTAGTGAAAGAAAGAAAAACCACCACATAAGGTCCTGTAATGAACTAATTATTTATTTATATTGGTGTTAAAACTAATTTATTCCAAGTTCTCTATGGTTCATACCCTTACATACTAGCCATAGATGCATCAAAATAAGCAAACAACACACGAAAGGCAGAATCTGTCAAAAACAGAACAGTCTGTAGAAATCTATAACTCTCGAATACTTCTGGAACTCTAAAACTCCTACCAAAATAGGAAGTCCTGGGAAATTTGTCTATTGATCTACATAAAAAAGAATCAACGCAAAAGCACGTTTCTGTGAATTACTAAAAATATTTTCGTGCGCGCAAAGTTTCTATTTTTCAGCAGAATCAAATTAACTAACACCATAGGTTATCCTATAGGTTCTACTTGGCACAAATGCTAATTAAAACATAAAAACACATCTAAACAGAAGGTAGATGCAAAATTTATTACTAAATAGAAACAAAAACAAAAAACACAAATAAAATTGGGTTGCTTCCCAACTAGCGCTATAGTTTAACGCCCCTAGCTAGGCATAAAAGCTAGGATAGATCTAAGTAGTGTCATCTTTGGCACTCAATTCATAAGTAGCTCGCATGATAGATTCATAAGGTAATTTAACTTTCTTTCTTGGAAAGTGCTCCATGCCTTTCCTTAATGAAAATTGGAATCTAATATTCCCTTCCTTCATATCAATAATCGCACCAATCATTCTAAGGAAAGGTCTACCAAGAATAATAGGGAAAGAAAGATTGCAATATATATCAAGAACGATAAAATCTATGGGCACCAAATTTCTATTTGCAACAATGAGAACATCATTGATCCTTCCCATTGGCTTTTTAATGGTGGAATCCACAAGGTGCAAATTTAAAGAGCAATCATCAAGAATGGAAACCTAGAATATCACATAAAGTTTTCGGAATCGTGGAAACACTAGCACCCAAATCACATAAAGCATAACACTCATGATCTTTAATTTTAATCTTTATAGTAGGTTCCCACTCATCATAAAGTTTTCTAGGTATAGAAACTTCCAAATTAAGTTTTTCATCATAAGATTGCATCAAGGCATCAACAATATGTTTGGTAAAATCTTTATTTTGACTATAAGCATGAGGGGACTTCACAACGGATTGCAACAATGAAATACAATCTTCTAAAGAAAATTATCATAATTAAATTCCTTGAAATCCAAGATAGTGGGTTCAATGCTATTTATAGTCTTGACCTCTCCAATCCCACTTTTACCAAATTTAGCATCAAGATCTAAAAACTCCGAATCATTGGGACGCCTTTTAACTAAAGTTGACTCATCTCCAGTCCCATCATTATTAAGATTCATATTGCAAAACAAAGATCTAATAGGGGACACATCAATAACTTTAAGATCTTCATCATTATTTTCATGGAAACTAGAAGAACACGCCTTTACAAAGAAATCTTTCTTAGCATGCAATCTAGCGGTTCTTTCTTTGCACTCGTCAATGGAAATTCTCATAGCTTTGAGAGACTCATTGATATCATGCTTAGGAGAAGTAGATCTATGTTTCAAAGAATCAACAACAAGCGAAAGTCTATCAACGTTCCTAGCCAAATCATCAACTTTAAGCAATTTTTCTTCAAGCAAGGCATTAAAATTCTTTTGAAAGATCATAAATTCTTTCACACTATTCTCAAAATAAGAGGTCATCTTATTAAAATTACCATAAGAATTATTGTAGGAATTTCCATAGTTATTAGAGGAATTACTAGGGAACGGTCTAGGATTAAAGTTTCCTCTATAAGCATTGCTTCCAAAACTATTCCTACCAACAAAATTCACATCCATAGATTCATTATTATTCTCAATCAAAGTGGACAAAGGCATATCATTGGGATCAATAGGAGCACTCTTATTGGCAAACAATTTCATAAGTTCATCCATCTTTCCACTCAAAACATTAATTTCTTCTATAGCATGCACTTTTTTACTAGTAGATCTTTCGGTGTGCCATTGAGAATAATTAGCCATAATATTATCAAAGAGTTTTGTAGCTTATCCTAAGGTGATTTCCATAAACGTGCCTCCCGCGGCCGAATCTAAAAGATTTCTAGAAGCAAAATTCAATCCAGCATAAATATTTTGTATGATCATCCATAAGTTCAAACCATGAGTAGGGCAATTGCGAATCATTAATTTCATTCTTTCCCAAGATTGGGCAACATGCTGATGATCAAGTTGTTTAAAATTCATAATATCATTCCTAAGGGTGATGATCTTACCGGGAGGAAAATACTTAGAGATAAAAGCATCTTTGCACTTGTTCCATGAATCAATACTATTCTTAGGATAAGATGAAAACCAAACTTTAGCACGATCTCTAAGTGAAAACTGAAATAACTTCAATTTAACAATATCATTATCCGTAACTTTCTTCTTTTGCATCTCACACAAATCAACAAAGTTGTTTAGATGGGTAGCGGCATCTTCACTAGGAAGGCCGGCGAATTGATCTTTCATAACAAGATTCAGCAAAGCACTATTGATTTCACAAGACTCAATGTCATTAAGAGGAGCAATAGGAGTACTAAGGAAATCATTATTATTGGTATTGGAAAAGTCACACAATTTGGTATTATCTTGCGCCATCGCGACAAGTAATCCAACACACAAGCAAACAAAAAAGGCAAGCAAAAGAGAGAGGAGATTGGGAAAGAGAGGGCAAATAAAATGGCAAGGGTGGAGTGGGGGAGAGGAAAACGAGAGGCAAATGGCAAATAATGTAAATGCGAGGGAGATGAGTTTGTGATGGGTACTTGCTATGTCCTAACTTGAGCGAAGACCTCCCCGGCAACGGCACCAGAAATCCTTCTTGCTACCTCTTGAGCTTGCGTTGGTTTTCCTTGAAGAGCAAAGGGTGATGCAGCAATAGTAGCGTAAGTATTTCCCTCAGTTTTTGAGAACCAAGGTATCAATCCAGTAGGAGGCTCCTCAAAAGTTCCACGCACCTACACAAACAAACAAGAACTCGCAACCAATGTAATAAAGGGGTTGTCAATCCCTTCACGGCCACTTGCAAAAGTGAGGTCTGATAGTGATAATATGATAAGATAAATATATTTTTGGTATTTTATACCATAGATTGGAAAAGTAAAGATGCAAATAAAAGTAGATTAAAAGCTTATATGATAAAAGATAGACCCGGGGGCCATAGGTTTCACTAGTGGCTTCTCTCAAGATAGCATAAGTATTACGGTGGGTGAACAAATTACTGTCGAGCAATTGATAGAAAAGCGAATAATTATGAGATTATCTAGGCATGATCATGTATATAGGCATCACGTCCGTGACAAGTAGACCGACTCCTGCTTGCATCTACTACTATTACTCCACACATTGACCGCTATCCAGCATGCATCTAGAGTATTAAGTTCATAAGAACAGAGTAACGCATTATGAAAGATGACATGATGTAGAGGGATAAACTCACGCAATATGATATAAACCCCATCTTTTTATCCTCGATGGCAACAATACAATACGTGCCTTGTTGCCCCTGCTGTCACTGGGAAAGTACACCGCAAGATTGAACCAAAGCTAAGCACTTGTCCCATTACAAGAAATATCAATCTAGTAGGCCAAACCAAACTGATAATTCGAAGAGACTTGCAAAGATAACTTAATCACACATAAAAGAATTAAGAGGAGATTCAAACATTTCTCACAGATAAACTTGATCATAAACCCACAATTCATCGGATCTCGACAAACACACCGCAAAAAGAGTTACATCGAATAGATCTCTAAGAAGATCAAGGAGAACATGGTATTGAGATTCAAAAAGAGAGAACAAGCCATCTAGCTAATAACTATGGACCTGAAGGTCTGTGGTAAACTACTCACAACTCATCGGAGAGGCTATGGTGTTGATGTAGAAGCCCTCCGTGGTTGATTCCCCCTCCAGCGGAGTGATGAACCACAAGTGTAGGGGATCTACCGTAGTCCTTTCGATAAGTAAGAGTGTCGAACCCAACGAGGAGCAGAAGGAAATGATAAGTGGTTCTCAGTAATGTTTTCTCTGCAAGCACTGAAATTTTAGGTAATAGATAGTTTTGTGATAAGATAAATTGTAACGGGTAACAAGTAAATAAAGTAAATAAAGTGCAGCAAGGTGGCCCAATCCTTTTTGTAGCAAAGGATAAGCCTGGACAATTTCTCATAATGAGAAAAGAGCTCCCGAGGACACATGGGGATTATTGTCAAGCTAGTTTTCATCACGCTCATATGATTCGCGTTCGGTACTTTGATTATTTGATATGTGGGTGGACCAGTGCTTGGGTACTGCCCTTACTTGGAAAAGCATCCCACTTATGATTAACCCCTATTGCAAGCATCCGCAACTACAAAAGAAGTACTAAGGTAAACCTATCCACAACATTAAACATATCGATCCAAATCAGCCCCTAACGAAGCAACGCATAAACTAGGGTTCAAGCTTCTGTCACTCTAGCAACCCATCATCTACTTATTACTTCCCAATGCCTTCCTCTAGGCCCAAATAATGGTGAAGTGTCATGTAGTCGACGTTCACATAACACCACTAGAGGAAAGACAACATACATATCATCAAAATATCGAACGAATACCAAATTCACATGACTACTAATAGCAAGACTTCACCCATGTCCTCAGGAACAAACGTAACTACTCACAAAGCATATTCATGTTCATAATTAGAGGGGTAATAATATGCATAAAGGATCTGAACATATGATCTTCCACCAAGTAAACCAATTAGCATCAACTACAAGGAGTAATCAACACTACTAGCAACCCACAGGTACCAATTTGTGGTTTGGATACAAGATTGAATACAAGAGATGAACTAGGGTTTTGAGAGGAGATGGTGCTGGTGAAGATGTGGATGAAGATTGACCCCCTCCCGATGAGAGGATCGTTACTGATGACGATGGTGATGATTTCCCCCTCCCGGAGGGAAGTGTCCCTGGCAGAACAGCTCTGCCGGAGCCCTAGATTGGTTCCGCCTAGTGGCGGCGGAGTTTCATCCCATAAGCTTGCCCACGATTTTTTCCAGGGTAAAGGCCTTCATATAGCAGAAGATGGACACCGGGGGCCACCAGGGGGCCCTGGAGACAGGGGGCATGCCCAGTAGGTGTGGGCGCGCCCCCACCCTCCTGGCCAGGGTGTGGGCCCCCTGAGGTGTTTCTTCCGCTCAATAATTCTTATTAATTCCAAAAATAAGTTTCCTGGAGTTTGAAGATTTTTGGAGCTGTGCAGAATAGGTTTCCAATGTTTGCTCCTTTTCCAACCAGAATTCCAACTGCCGGCATTCCCCCTCTTCATGGTAAGCCTTGTAAAATAAGAGAGAATAGCCATAAGTATTGAGATATAATGTGTAATAACAGCCCATAATGCAATAAATATTGATATAAAAGCATGATGCAAAATGGACGTATCAATTCCCCCTCTTCATTGGAAGCTAACAAACTATAATCTCAGTCATTGAAGCAATTGCAATTTATCATAACATCAGAAAGAGTGAAGAATAGAGCTTTTCAGCAAGTCCACATACTCAACTATCTTGTAGTCTTCTACAATTGCTAACACTCGCGCAATACTTGTGGTTATGGAGTTTCAGCCGGACACTAAGAAAGATAGGGGCTTATTGTGTTGCCTCCCAACGTATTCACCTTTAGGTGATGCCAACAATAATAGTCCATGCTAACTTACATCCAATTGGATATATATATCATGATCTTTCAAACACGAGGAGCTTGCCAAAGGATAAAATGAAAAAAAGGGAAAGGTGAAGATCACCTTGACTCAAGCATAAAGTAAAAACATAAAGTAAAAGATAGGCCCTTCGCAGAGGGAAGCAGAGGTTGTCATGTGCGTTTAGGGTTGGATGCACAAAATCTTAATGCAAAAGAATGTCACTTTATATTGCCTCTTGTATGTGGACCTTTATTATGCAGTCCGTCGCTTTTATTGCTTCCACAACAAGATCGTATAAAGCTTATTTTCTCTGTACTAATAAGTCATACATATTTAGATAGAAATTTTTATTGCCTGCAACATGACAACTTACTTGAAGGATCTTACACAATCCATAGGTAGGTATGGTGGACTCTCAGGGCAAAACTGGGTTTAAGGATATTTGGAAGCACAAGTAGTATCTCTACTTGGTGCAAGTAATTTGGCTAGCATGAGGGGGAAATGCAAGCTCAACATGTTTGGAAGGTCAATGACAATATACTTTAACTGAGATGTGCGAAAACATAAACCATTACATTGTCTTCCTTGTCCAACATCAACTCTTTTAGCATGTCATACTTAATGAGTGCTTCACAATCATAAAAGATGTCCAAGGTAATATATTTGTATTTGAACCTCTCTTTCCTTATTACTTCCTATTAATTGCAACGATGACCAAAACTACGTTTATCAACTCTCAACAACTTTTATGCCTCATACTTTCTATGTGTGAAGTCATCACTAACCATAAGATCAATATGAACTCTTTTGTTCTTTCTACTTTCTCAAGATCATAGCAACATAGCAAAGCCCTTGACTCAACACTAATCTTTATTATAGATAGCTCACGGACTCGATTACAAAAAGAGATCACAAAGCAAAACTCAAAACTACTTGATATCAAAACTTCAATCTACTAGATCAAGATACTACTAAAAGGATCGAACTAAATAAAATGGTAAATATAGGAGTGTGATGGTGATACGATACCGGGGCACCTCCACCAAGCTTGGCAGTTGCCAAGGGGAGTGCCCATACCCATGTGATTATGTCCTCGGAGGTGGTGAAGTAGGAGTTGTTGATGATGTAGGCTTGTCGTCCATCTTCCAAGGCATAGGCTCACCATCATAGAAGGATGATCGAGTCTCCGGGATCCTTAAATCTGCAGCCAAACTCATCCTCTTGAATCTATATTCATACACATAGTTCTTGTTTTGCATGTCATAGATCTGGGCTTGGAGGTGCTCGATTTTCTCTTGAAGCTTGAAGATGGTCTCCCCAATGACCTTGGCATCTAGCTTGTGGTTGTTGGTGAACTCCGTGATCATCATCTGGTTGGCGTTGAGGCCACACTCCACCATCCCTTGGCACTTGAAAACTTGCTGCTCCACGGCTTCGAGCTTTGTCTCCACGCTTCCGGTACGCCTTGGTCCCTCCACATCGCGGATGTGTAGCACTCCCTCACGCATCTCAATGGTTTGAGGGTGTTGCAGCACCTACGCGAGATAGGGGTTGATAACCCTCTTGAAAAACTTGTCCTTGGGAGCGCTTGGTGACACCATGATGCTCTAGATCTAAAACAGAAACAGCTCAAAACGAAAACAGAGGATATTCGCGTGATACGGTGGTCAAAACCTTCGGGAGTTTATATAATGAATTTTTACCGACCAAAATATGTAATGTGCAAGAAAATGGAGTCCGGGAGACACACAAGGTGTCCACGAGATAGGGGGCGCGCCCTCCACCCTCATGGAGGCCTCGTGTCCCTCTCAGACTACTCCTTTCTTCCTAAAATTCTTAAATATTCCAAAACTGATAAAAATTGCCATTGGAGTTGTTTTGGAGTCGGTTTACTTACCGTACCACATACCTATTCCTTTTCGGAGTCTGGAACGTTCTGGAAAGTGTCCCTTATGTATTCCTCCGGGGTTACGGTTTCAATAATGTTAGTTTCAACATTGATAGGATTACCTGAAATATAATGTTTAATTCTTTGACCGTTCACCACCCTTGGACTTGTGCCTTCGAAGTTGTTGATTTTTATGGCACCAGAACGATAGACATCCTCAACAACGTAAGGACCTTCCCATTTAGAGAGAAGTTTTCCTGCAAAAAATCTTAAACGAGAGTTGAATAATAACACATAATCTCCTACGTCAAACTCACGCTTTTGTATCCTTTTGTCATGCCAGCGTTTGACTTTTTCTTTGAATATCTTGGCATTCTCATAGGCTTTGGTTCCCCATTCATCAAGTGAGCTAATATCAAATAACCTCTTCTCACTAGCAAGTTTGAAGTCAAAGTTGAGCTCTTTAATAGCCCAATACGCTTTATGTTCAAGTTCAAGAGGTAAATGACACGCTTTTCCATAAACCATCTTATATGGAGACATACCCATAGGATTTTTGTATGCAGTTCTATAGGCCCATAATGCATCATCAAGTTTTTTGGACCAATTCTTTCTAGATCTATTGACAGTCTTTTGCAAAATTAATTTGAGCTCTCTATTGCTCAACTCTACTTGGCCACTAGACTGTGGATGATAAGGAGATGCAATTATATTATTAACATCATACTTAGCAAGCATCTTACGGAAAGCACCATGAATAAAATGTGAACCACCATCAGTCATAAGATATCTAGGGACTCCAAACCTCGGAAAAATAACTTCCTTAAGCAATTTAATAGAAGTGTTATGATCAACACTACTAGTTGGAATAGCTTCTACCCACTTAGTAACGTAATCAACCACAACTAAAATATGAGTGTAACCATTAGAGGCAGGAAGTCCCATATAATCAAAGCCCCAAACATCAAATGGTTCAATAACAAGAGAATAATTCATAGGCATTTCTTGACGTCTACCAATATTACCAATTCTTTGACATTCATCACAAGATAACACAAACTTACGGGCATCTTTCAAGAGAGTAGGCCAATAAAAACCAGATTGCAATACCTTATGTGCAGTTCTATCTCCAGCATGGTGTCCTCCATATGATTCAGAGTGACACTTGCGTAGGATCTGTTCCTGTTCATGCTCAGGTACACAACGTCTAATAACACCATCTACTCCTTCTTTATAAAGGTGTGGGTCATCCCAAAAGTAATGTCTTAAATCACAAAAGAACTTTTTCTTTTGCTGGTATGTGAAACTAGGTGGTATAAATTTAGCAACAATATAATTAGCATAATCAGCATACCAAGGAGCAGTACAAGAAGCATTAACGACCACTAATTGTTCATCAGGAAAGCTATCATCAATAGGCAGTGGGTCATCAAGAACATTCTCTAACCTAGACAAGTTGTCTGCAACGGGGTTCTTAGCTCCCTTTCTATCAATAATATGCAAATCGAATTCTTGGAGCAAGAGAACCCATCTAATGAGTCTAGGCTTAGCATCTTTCTTTTCCATAAGATATTTAATAGCAGCATGATCAGTGTGAATAGTAAATTTGGAATCAACAATATAAGGTCTAAACTTATCACATGCAAACACAACTGCTAAGAACTCTTTTTCAGTAGTAGCATAATTTCTCTGGGCGGTATCAAGAGTCTTAATAGCATACTAGATAACATTCAATTTCTTATCAACTCTTTGCCCTAGAACAACACCTACAGCATGATCACTAGCATCACACATAATTTCAAAAGGTAAATTCCAATTAGGTGGCTGAACAATAGGTGCAGTGATCAAAGCTTTCTTAAGTATTTCAAATGCTTCTACACAATCATCATCAAAGACAAAAGGAATACCTTTTTGCAATAAATTAGTTAGAGGCCTAGAGATTTTAGAGAAGTCCTTAATGAACCTCCTATAAAAACCAGCAAGACCAAGGAAACTTCTTATACCTTTTATGTCCTTGGGACATGGCATTGATACGTCTCCAACGTATCTATAATTTTTTATTGTTCCATGCTATTATATTACCCCTTTTGGATGTTTATGGGCTTTATTTTACACATTTATATCATTTTTGGGACTAACCTACTAATCAGAGGCCCAACCCGTATTGCTGTTTTTTTGCCTATTTCAGTATTTCGAAGAAAAGGAATATCAAACGAAGTCCAAATGGAATGAAACCTTTGGGAGCATGATTTTTGGAACAAACGTGATCCAGATGACTTGGAGTGCAAGTCAAGAAGCAGCCGAGGACTCCACGAGATAGGAGGGCGCCCCCCCCCCTATAGGGCGCGCCCCCTGTCTCGTGGGCCCCTCGGGCGTCCACCGACATACTTCTTCCTCCTATATAAGCCTACGTACCCCGAAAACATCCGGGGAGCAACCGAAACACAATTTCCACCGCCGTAACCTTCTGTATCCGCGAGATCCCATCTTGGAGCCTTCACCGGCGCTCCACCGGAGGGGGAATCGACCACGAAGGGCTTCTACATCAACATCCTTGCCCCTTCGATGAGTTGTGAGTAGTTTACCACAGATCTACGGGTCCATAGTTATTAGCTAGATGGCTTCTTCTCTCTTTTTGGATCTCAATACAATGTTCTCCCCCTCTCTTGTGGAGATCTATTCAATGTAAACTCCTTTTGCGGTGTGTTTGTCAAGATCCGATGAATTGTGGGTTTATGATCAAGTTTATTTATGAATAATATTTGAATCTTCTCTGAATTCTTTTATGTATGATTGAGTTACCTTTGCAAGTCTCTTCGAATTATCAGTTTGGTTTGGCCTACTAGATTGATCTTTCTTGCAATGGGAGAAGTGTTTAGCTTTGGGTTCAATCTTGCGGTGTCCTTACCCAGTGACAGAAAGGGTTGCAAGGCACGTATTGTATTGTTGCCATCAAGGATAAAAAGATTGGGTTTATATCATATTGCTTGAGTTTATCCCTCTACATCATGTCATCTTGCTTAATGCGTTACTCTGTTCTTATGAACTTAATACTCTAGATGCAGGCAGGAGTCGGTCGATGTGTGGAGTAATAGTAGTAGATGCAGGCAGGAGTCGGTCTACTTGTTAAGGACGTGATGCCTATATACACGATCATGCCTAGATAGTCTCATAATTATTTGCTTTTCTATCAATTGCTCGACAGTAATTTGTTCACCCACCATAATACTTATGCTATCTTGAGATAAGCCACTAGTGAAACCTATGGCCCCCGGGTCTATCTATTATCATATTTGCTTCCAATATACCTTTATTTGCATCTTTACTTTTTGCATCTATATTATAAAATACCAAAAATATATTTATCTTATCATACTATCTTTATTAGATCTCACTTTCGCAAGTGGCCGTGAAGGGATTGACAACCCCTTTATTGCGTTGGTTGTGAGTTCTTTGTTTGTTTGTGTAGGTGCGTGGGACTTTTGAGGAGCCTCCTACTAGATTGATACCTTGGTTCTCAAAAACTGAGGGAAATACTTACGCTACTGTTGATGCATCACCCTTTCCTCTTCAAGGAAAACCAACGCAAGCTCAAGAGGCAGCAAGAAGGATTTCTGGCGCCGTTGCGGGGGAGGTCTTCGCTCAAGTCAAGACATACTAAGTACCCATCACAAAGCCATCTCCCTCGCATTTACATTATTTGCCATTTGCCTCTCGTTTTCCTCTCCCCCACTTCACCCTTGCCGTTTTATTTGCCCTCTCTTTCCCAATCTTCTCCTCTCTCTTTCCGCTTGCCTTTTTCCGTTCGCCCGTGTGCTATTTCGTTTACCTTGTCATCATGGCTAGCTCGGTCTTTATCCCTTCGTCTCCCGACTTTGAAGTTCTTCACTTCAAGCAAGGACAAGGAGAAAATTTAAAAGATGCTTGGTTTAGGATGTTAGAATCTTATCGTAGTTGTGCCGTGGAAGGAGATTTCAAGATTTTAATGCGCAATTTTTATGTTGGGTTAACCCTATCCCATAGACAACTTCTTGATTTTGCCGCAAAAGGATGTTTTATTGAAATTGATCCTAGTTTCGCTTATGAAATTATAGAAGGGATAGTAGGAGTACTTCCCCTAAAAAAGGGATCATCCTTCTCTCTTGAAGGAACTCAAATTTTAGAGAAACTTTGTGAATTGCAAAAAATTGTTGAACCACTTAAGAATATTGGTGGGAGTATTAACCACATGAATAACTTGATTGTACTTTGTAATGAGCGGTTGGATGCCTTAGATCAAAGGATCTCTGAGCATGAAGGGAAACGCAAAGAGCCTCCCGGACCTGAGCACAACTCCATTAAAAAGTTGAGTGCCAAAGATGGCACTACTTGAATCTATCTTCGCGTTTATGCCTAGCTAGGGGCGTTAAACGATAGCGCTAGTTGGGAGGCAACCCAATTTTCCTTATGTTTTTTTGTTTTTGCTCCTTTTTAGTAATAAATCTTGCATCTACCTTCTGTTTAGATGTGTTTTTATCTTTTAGTTAGTGTTTGTGCCAAGTAGAACCTATAGGATAACCTATGATGATAGTTGATTTGATTCTGCTGAAAAACAGAAACTTTGCATGCACGAATTTAGTTTTGTTAAATCACAGAAACGTGTTTTTGCGTTGATTCGTTTTGCTGCTGATCAATAAAAAATTGTCCAGGACTTCCTATTTTGGTAGGATTTTTAGAGTTCCAGAAGTTTGCGTTAGTTACAGATTGCTACAGACTGTTCTGTTTTTGACAGATTCTGTTTTTCGTGTGTTGTTTGCTTATTTTAATGCATCTATGGCTAGTAAAATAGTTTATAAACCATAGAGAAGTTGGAATACAGTAGGTTTAACACCAAAATAAATAAATAATGAGTTCATTACAGTACCTTATGTGGTGGTTTTGTTTTCTTTCACTAACGGAGCTTATAAGATTTCCTGTTGAGTTTTGTGTTGTGAAGTTTTCAAGTTTTGGGTAAAGCTTTTATGAACTATGGAATAAGGAGTGGCAAGAGCCTAAGCTTGGGGATGCCCAAGGCACCCCAAGGTATTCAAGAATAGCCAAAAGCCTAAGCTTGGGGATGCCCCGGGAAGGCATCCCCTCTTTCGTCTTCGTTCATTGGTAACTTTACTTGGAGCTATATTTTTATTCACCACATGATATGTGTTTTGCTTGGAGCGTTGTGTATAATATTAGTCTTTACTTTTTAGTTTACCACAATCATCCTTGCTGTACACACCTTTTGGGAGAAGCCTTTTGATTAGAATTTGCTAGAATACTCTATGTGCTTCACTTATATCTTTTGAGCTTGATAGTTTTTGCTCTAGTGTTTCACTTATATCTTTTAGAGCACGGCGGTGGCTTATTTTTGAAGAAATTGCTAGTATCTCATGCTTCACTTATATCTTTTTGAGAGTCTTTTAGAACAGCATGGTATTTGCTTTGGTTACAAAGTTGGTCCTAGAATGTTGAGCATCCAAGTTGGGTATAATAAAAACTATCATAGGAAGAGAATTGGATACTATGATCAATTTGATGCTTGATAATTGTTTTGAGATATAAAGGTAGTAATGTTAGGCTCATGCTAGTGGGTAATTATGAAATTGAGAAATACTTTTGTTGAAGTTGGCAAGTCCCGTAGCATGCACATATGGTAAAAGTTGTGTGACAAATTTGTTGCATGAGGTGCTCTTTTGATTGTCTTCCTTATGAGTGGCAGTCGGGGACGAGCGATGGTATTTTCCTACCAATCTATCCCTCTTGGGGCATGCGTAGTAGTACGTTGCTTCGAGGGCTAAGTAGACTTTTGCCATAAGTATATGAGTTCTTTTTGACTAATGTGAGTCCATGGATATACGCACACTCATCCTTCCACTTTGTTAGCCTTTATTATTTCCGTGCAACTTTCGTCGGTATCATGAACCCTTTATTTACCTCCCTCAAAACAGCCACCATACCTACCTATTATGGCATTTCCATAGCCATTCCGAGATATATTGCCATGCAACTTTCCACCGTTCCGTTTATTATGACATGTTCCATCATTGTCATATTGCTCTTTGCATAATCATGTAGTTGACATCATATTTGTGGCAAGGCCACCTTCATAATTTTCATACATGTCGCTCTTGATTCATTGCATATCCCGGTACACCGCCGGAGGCATTCATATAGAGTCATATCTTGTTCTAGCTTTGAGTTGTAATCTTTGAGTTGTAAATCAATAGAAGTGTGATGATCTTCATTATTAGAGCATTGTCTCAGTGAGGAAAGGATGATGAAGACTATGATTCCCCCACAAGTCGGGATGAGACTTCGGACTTTACAAAAAAAAGAGAAAAAAAGAATAAAAAGAGAGAAAGGCCAAAAAGAAAAAAAGAAAGGCCAAAGAGAAAAAAAGAGAAAAAAATAAGAAAAGAAGAAAAAAAGGAAAAAAAATAAAAAGAGAGAAAAAGAGAGAAGGGACAATGCTACTATCTCTTTTTCCACACTTGTGCTTCAAAGTAGCACCATGATCTTCATGATAGAGAGTCTCCTATGTTGTCACTTTCATATACTAAGTGGGAATTTTTCATTGTAGAACTTGGCTTGTATATTCCAATGATGGGCTTCCTCAAAATGCCCTAGGTCTTCGTGAGCAAGCGAGTTGGATGCACACCCACTTAGTTTCTTTTGTTGAGCTTTCATATATTTATAGCCCTAGTGCATTCGTTGCATGGCAATCCCTACTCACTCACATTGATATCTATTAATGGGCATCTCCATAGCCCGTTAATATGCCTAGTTGATGTGAGACTATCTTCTCCCTTTTTGTCCTCACAACGACCACCATATACCACCATAGTGCTATGTCCATGGCTTGCGCTCATGTATTGCGTAAGAGTTGAAAAAGCTGAAGCGCGTTAAAAAGTATGAAACAATTGCTCGGCTCGTCATCGGGGTTGTGCATGATGGGAGTATTTTGTGTAATGAAAATGAAGCATGGCCTAACTATATGATTTTGTAGGGATAAGCTCTCTTTGGCTATGCTATTTTGATAGGACATGATTATTTGTTAGTATGCTTTGAAGCATTATTATTTTTATGTTTTATAAGCTTTTATTTTGAATCATTTGGATCTGAACATTCATGCCACAATAAATAAAATTACATTGAGAATTATGCTAGGTAGCATTCCACATCAAAAATTTCTTTTTTATCATTTACCTACTCGAGGACGAGCAGGAATTAAGCTTGCGGATGCTTGATACGTCTCCAACGTATCTATAATTTTTGATTGTTCCATGCTATTATGTTACCCCTTTTGGATGTTTATGGGCTTTATTTTACACATTTATATCATTTTTGGGACTAACCTACTAACCGGAGGCCCAACCCGTATTGCTGTTTTTTTTGCCTATTTCAGTATTTTGAAGAAAAGGAATATCAAACAGAGTCCAAACGGAATGAATCCTTCGGGAGCGTGATTTTTGGAACGAACGTGATCCAAAGGACTTGGAGTGCAAGTCAAGAAGCAGCCGAGGACTCCACGAGATAGGAGGGCGCCCCCCCTTATAGGGCGCGCCCCCTGTCTCGTGGGCCCCTCGGGCATCCACCGACATACTTCTTCCTCCTATATAAGCCTACGTACCCCAAAAACATCCTGGGAGCAACCAAAACACAATTTCCACCGTCGTAACCTTCTGTATCCGCGAGATCCCATCTTGGAGCCTTCGTTGGTGCTCCGCCGGAGGGGGAATCGACCATGGAGGTCTTCTACATCAACATCCTTGCCCCTCCGATGAGTTGTGAGTAGTTTACCACAGACCTACGGGTCCATAGTTATTAGCTAGATGGCTTCTTCTCTCTTTTTGGATCTCAATACAATGTTCTCCCCCTCTCTTGTGGAGATCTATTCGATGTAAACTCTTTTTGTGGTGTGTTTGTCGAGATCCGATGAATTGTGGGTTTATGATCAAGTTTATCTATGAATAATATTTGAATCTTCTCTGAATTCTTTTATGTATGATTGAGTTATCTTTGCAAGTCTCTTCGAATTATCAGTTTGGTTTGGCCTACTAGATTGACCTTTCTTGCCATGGGAGAAGTGTTTAGCTTTGGGTTCAATCTTGCGGTGTCCTTACCCAGTAAAAGAAAGGGTTGCAAGGCACGTATTGTATTGTTGCCATCGAGGATAACAAGATGGGGTTTATATCATATTGCTTGAGTTTATCCCTCTACATCATGTCATCTTGCTTAATGCGTTACTCTGTTCTTATGAACTTAATACTCTAGATGCAGGCAGGAGTCGGTCGATGTGTGGAGTAATAGTAGTAGATGCAGGCAGGAGTCGGTCTACTTGTTACAGACATGATGCCTATATACATGATCATGCCTAGATAGTCTCATAATTATTCGCTTTTCTATCAATTGCTCGACAGTAATTTGTTCACCCACCGTAATACTTGTGCTATCTTGAGAGAAGCCACTAGTGAAACCTATGCCCCCCGGGTCTATCTCTTATCATATTTGCTTCCAATCTACCTTTATTTGCATCTTTACTTTTTTGCATCTATATTATAAAATACCAAAAATATATTTATCTTATCATACTATCTTTATTAGATCTCACTTTCGCAAGTGGCCGTGAAGGGATTGACAACCCCTTTATTGCGTTGGTTGTGAGTTCTTTGTTTGTTTGTGTAGGTGCGTGGGACTTTTGAGGAGCCTCCTACTGGATTGATACATTGGTTCTCAAAAACTGAGGGAAATACTTACGCTACTATTGCTGCATCAACATTTCCTCTTGAAGGAAAATCAACGCAAGCTCCAGACGTAGTAGGCATCTTTTCAATGGCATCAACTTTAGCTTTATCAACTTCAATACCTCTCTCGGAAATCTTATGCCCCAAAACAATGACTTCATTAACCATAAAGTGACACTTTTCCCAATTCAAGGCGAGACTAGTGTCTTCGCATCTCTGCAAAACTCGATCAAGGTTGCTCAAGCAATCATCAAAAGAGGATCCATAAACGGAGAAATCATCCATGAATACCTCACAAATCTTTTCACAAAAGTGAGAGAATATAGCCATCATACATCTTTGAAAGGTAGCAGGTGCATTACCTAAACCAAAAGGCATACGTCTATAAGCAAAAGTACCGAAAAGGCAAGTAAAAGTAGTTTTAGATTGATCCTTCGCTGACACGGGTATTTGAGAGAAACCCGAATAACCATCTAGAAAGCAGAAATGTGTGTGTTTGGATAGTCTTTCTAGCATTTGATCAATAAAAGGTAAAGGGTAATGATCTTTCTTAGTAGCTTTATTTAATTTACGGAAATCAATTACCATCCTATAACATGTAATAATTATTTGCGGGATCAATTCATCTTTATCATTAGGAACAACGGTAATACCTCCCTTTTTAGGAACACAGTGGACAGGGCTTACCCATTCACTATCAGCACGGGATAAATTATACCTGCCTGAAGGAGCTTTAGTATCTCCTTTCTTACCACTTCTTTCATTTTGGGATTCAATCGTCATTGAGGATCTCTAACTGGTTTAGGATCGGCCTCCAAATTAATTTTGTGTTGGCATAACGTGGGACTAATGCCCTTGAGATCATCCAAAGTATATCCAATAGCAGCGCGGTGCTTCTATAGAGTTTTCAATAATCTTTCTTCTTCTTGCTCTGAAAGGTTAGCACTAATAATAACAGGATATATTTTCTTTTCATCAAGATAAGCATACTTAAGATTATCAGGTAATGGTTTGAGTTCAAACGTGGGATCACCCTTGGGTGGAGGGGGATCCCCAAGAATTTCAACGGGAAGGTTGTGTTTCAGCATAGGTTCCTGTTTAAGGAACACTTCATCTATTTCCCTTCTTTCATTCATAAACATATCATTTTCATGGTCAAGCAAATATTGTTCTAACGGATCAGTAGGAGGCACGACAATAGAAGCAAGACCAATAATCTCATCCTTACTAGGTGATTCTCTATCACGAGGTTGTTTACAAAACTTAGCAAAATAAAACTCATGAGACATACCATCTAAGCCAATTGTGAGTGTCCTTTTCACAATCAATCCTAGCATTAACTGTATTTAAGAAGGGTCTACCAAAAATAATGGGACAAAAATCATCTTGTGGGGAACCAAGAACAAGAAAATCAGAAGGATATTTAACCTTCCCACACAAGACTTCAACATCTCTAACTATCCCAACTGGTTTAATGGTGTCTCTATTAGCAAGCTTAATAGTAACATCAATGTCTTCCAATTCAATGGGTGCAATGTCGTGCATAATTTCTTTATATAAATCATAGGGTATCGCACTAGCACTAGCACCCATATCACATAAGCCATGATAACAATGATCTCCTATTTTAACAGAAATAACAGGCATGCCTACCACAGGTCTATGTATCTTAGTATCTGGTCTAGCAATATTAGCACTCTCACCACAGAAATAAATAACATGCCCATCTAAATCATCATCCAAGAGATCTTTAAACATAGCAATACTAGGTTCAACTTTGATTTGCTCAGGAGGTGTATAAGTCCTAGTATTACTCTTACAAACAATAGTCGAAGTTTTAGCATGATCCTTTATCCTAACAGGAAAAGGAGGTTTCTCAACATAACTAGTATGAACAATAGGATCATTATTGGTGACAGTCTTTTCTTCAACTGTAATAGGTGCAACTACCTTTACTTCAATGGGAGGATTATATTTAAACCACTTCTCTTTAGGGAGATCAATGTGAGTAGCAAAAGATTCACAAAAAGAAGCTACTATCTCAGACTCAAGTCCATACTTAGCGCTAAATCCACGAAAAGCATCGGTATCCATAAAAGATTTAACACAATCGAACTTACGTGTCATACCTAACTCCTTACCATCGTCGGAACCACAATCTTCATAGTTGCGTTTAATTCTTTCCAATAAGTCCCATTTGAAATCAATAGTCTTCAGCATATAAGAACGAGCACAGGAAGTATCGAGCAGGTTGCGATCATTGAGAGAAAGCCGAGCATAAAAATTTTGAATAATCATTTCTCTGGAGAGCTCATGATTGGGGCATGAATATAACATTGACTTAAGCCTCCCCCAAGCTTGAGCGATAATTTCTCCTTCGCGAGACTAGAAATTATATATGTAATTACGATCACGATGAACAAGATGCATAGGGTAGAACTTCTTGTGAAATTCCAACTTCAATCGTTTATAATTCCAATATCTCGTATCATCACATAGCCTATACCATGTCAATGCATTTCCCTTCAAAGATAAAGGGAAGACCTTCCTTTTGACAACATCATCGGGAATACCTGCAAGCTTAAATAATCCACAGACTTCATCCACAAAGATAAGGTGTAAATCGGGATGCAATATTCCATCTCCTGCAAATGGATTAGCTAGCAGTTTCTCTATCATACCCGAAGGAATCTCAAAGTAAATATTTTCAAAAATTTCATTAGGTTGAGGAGAAACTCTTTGCTCTTCTGGTCGAGGTGAAGATACCCCGAACAAGCCCCTCAAAGTATTAGTTTCCATAGTGACAAGTAACAGAAAATTTCAGCACACTATATAAATGTTTCCTTAACAAGTTCCACTCACCAAAAGCGCTACACTCCCCGGTAACGGCGCCAGAAAAGAGTATTGATGACCCACAAGTGTAGGGGATCTATCGTAGTCCTTTCGATAAGTAAGAGTGTCGAACCCAACGAGGAGAAGAAGGAAATGATAAGCGGTTTTCAGTAAGGTTTTCTCTGCAAGCACTGAAATTGTAGGTAATAGATAGTTTTGTGATGAGATAATTGTAACGAGTAACAAGTAAATAAAGTAAATAAAGTGCAGCAAGGTAGCCCAATCCTTTTTTTAGCAAAGGATAAGCCTGGACAATTTCTTATAATGAGAAAAGAGCTCCCGAGGACACATGGGGATTATCGTCAAGCTAGTTTTCATCACGCTCATATGATTCGTGTTTTGTATTTTGATAATTTGATATGTGGCTGGACCGGTGCTTGGGTACTGCCCTTACTTGGACAAGCATCCCACTTATGATTAACCCCTATTGCAAGCATCCGCAACTACAAAAGAAGTATTAAGGTAAACCTAACCACAACATTAAACATATGGATCCAAATCAGCCCCTAACGAAGCAACGCATAAACTAGGGTTTAAGCTTCTCTCACTCTAGCAACCCATCATCTACTTATTACTTCCCAATGCCTTCCTCGAGGCCCAAATAATGGTGAAGTGTCATGTAGTCGACATCCACATAACACCACTAGAGGAAAGACAACATACATCTCATCAAAATATCGAACGAATACCAAATTCACATGACTACTAATAGCAAGACTTCAACCATGTCCTCATGAACAAACGTAACTACTAACAAAGAATATTCATGTTCATAATCAGAGGGGTAATAATATGCATAAAGGATCTGAACATATGATCTTCCACCAAGTGAACCAATTAGCATCAACTACAAGGAGTAATCAACACTACTAGCAACCCACAGGTACCAATTTGTGGTTTGGATACAAGATTGGATACAAGAGATGAACTAGGGTTTTGAGAGGAGATGGTGCTGGCGAAGATGATGATGAAGATTGACCCCCACCCGATGAGAGGATCATTGGTGATGACAATGGTGATGATTTCTCCCTCCCGGAGGGAAGTGTCCCCGGCAGAACAGCTCCGCCGGAGCCCTAGATTGGTTCCGCCAAGGTTCCGCCTCGTGGCGGCGGAGTTTTGTCCCGTAAGCTAGCCCACGATTTTTTCCAGGGTAAAAGCCTTCATATAGTAGAAGATGGACACCGGGGGGCCACCAGGGGGCCCAGGAGACAGGGGCGCGCCCAGTAGGGGTGGGCGTGTCCCCCACCCTCCTGGCCAGGGTGTGGTCCCCCTGAGGTGTTTCTTCCGCTCAATAATTCTTATTAATTCCAAAAATAAGTTTCGTGGAGTTTTAGGATTTTTGGAGCTGTGCAGAATAGGTTTCCAATGTTTGCTCCTTTTCCAGCTAGAATTCCAGCTGCTGGCATTCCCCCTCTTCATGGTAAACCTTGTAAAATAAGAGAGAATAGCCATAAGTATTGAGATGTAATGTGTAATAACAGCCCATAATGCAATAAATATTGATATAAAAGCATGATGCAAAATTGACGTATCACGAAGCACCGACGAAGGCTCCAAGATGGGATCTCGCGGATACAGAAGGTTATGGTGGTGGAAATAGTTTTTCGTGGTCGCCTGTCATGTTCTCGAGGTACGTGGGTACATATAGGAGGAAGAAGTAGGTCGGTGGTTGCCCGAGGGGCCCACGAGATAGGGGGGCGCGCCCAGTAGGGGGGGCACCCTCCACCCTCGTGGCCGCCTTGGCTGTTGCCTGACTTGCACTCCAAGTCCTCTGGATCACATTTGTTCCAAAAATCACGCTCCCGAAGGTTTCATTCCGTTTGGACTCCGTTTGGTATTCCTTTTCTTCGAAACACTGAAATAGGCAAAAAAACAGCAATACGGGCTGGGCCTCCGGTTAGTAGGTTAGTCCCAAAAATGATATAAAAGTGTAAAGTAAAGCCCATAAACATCCAAAACGAGTAATATAATAGCATGGAACAATCACAAATTATAGATATGTTGGAGACGTATCAGGCGCCGACATTGCACTCGAGATAAACCCTAGCGGCACGAGGAATCGAGGTTTTTTTAGGCCTGGGTGGGCGTCGGTGAGGTCGGGCAGCGAGAAGTGGGAGGTGTGAGACAAATGATTGAGGATTCGTGTGCGAGGCGATACGATGCCAGTATATATGCGTGAGCCTGGCATAGCACGGCCCACGGAGGCATGATTAGCATACGGCCCGTGTCGTGCTGGCCCGCTAGCACAACTTTGCGGCCTAAGCATGACCCCTTTGCTAATCGGGCCGACCTATCGGCACGCTGGCCCAGTAGCTGTTTGGCCCACTAGGCTATTTTTGGGCCTCTTTTACCTACATGGCTGGTATTAAGCCATATAATATATATATATATATATAATCAAAAAACTTAAAATATAAGATAAATGGGCGGGGTCGTGTTGGTCCGTGTGCTCAGCCTAGCAGCTGAAACACGGCCCAAGGCGTGCTGCGTGCCTGGCACGGCCCGATTAGAGTGTGCCTGGCCTGGACCATCACGTGTTGTGCGAGCATGCTCGCGGATCGACATTTCCAGGCCCGACCCATTTGGCCAGCTTTGGGGGCACCTCACTAACCTGGCGAAGTGAAACACGGGAAACTTTTTTTAACGAGGTTAATGGGCTTCCGACCCGTAACTGGATACCGTGTCTGTCCGCATACAGAACTAGATCACGGACACGGATGCGGGAGTCGGACGTTCAAAGCTAGTTGCATACATTTCAAGCCAAAATTTAGGCACTCACTCCTAGGCTTTTCCCACGCTCTCCCTCTGCCTCATGCCACTCCATCGAGGTGTCCACCCAACAATCGTCAGCGGCCACTCCAGCATCGGCGCCCAGATAACCTTTGGAGATCTGCTGTTATATATGCTCCTCTGGGCATGGTCTCCCCCCTTCCTCGCTGGCTCACGCGGTGCTCAGCTTTCCCATGTGGGGGGGGGGGCTCTCCTCCGATGAAGATGACAGTGAGGTGGCACTGCAGCACTCGTACTGTGAGGTTCTCAGGAGCAGGATGCCTTCTTCCCCGCCAGTAGTCAGATCTCCCTCTGTTGGAAATATGCCCTAGAGGAAATAATAAAGTGGTTATTATATATTTCCTTGTTCATGATAATCATTTATTATCCATGCTATAATTGTATTGACCGGAACTCAAATACATGTGTGGATACATAAACAACAACTTGTCCCTAGTAAGCCTCTACCTGACTAGCTCGTTGATCAAAGATGGCTGTGGTTTCCTAGCCATGAACATGAGTTTTCATTTGATAACAGGATCACATCATTAGGAGAATGATGTGATGGACAAGACCCAAACTGTGAACGTAGCATATGATCGTGTCAGTTTACTGTTATTGTTTTTTGCATGTCAAGTATATGTTCCTATGACCATGAGATCATGCAAACTCAATGACACCGGAGGAGTACCTTGTCTCTCTCTCTTTCTTTCTTTCTTTCTCTTTCCTCTCATTTACCTAGAAGCACGTGAAGAGCTTGGGCATTTGTTACCTCCCACTATGTGGTCGATGCCATATTTCGCAAAAGTATGCCACATAATACACATCGATGTCAAATCAAAATATTTTGGCACCGCTCTCGCAATGTGAGAGAGTTGGCACCGCTGTGCACACAGACCCACATGTATAAACAAATCAATCAAACCAACTACATCAGCCTCTCACTCTCCCAAACAAGTGCTTTTTATTGCCTCAGTCCTCTCTCTCTCCCACGCAAGTGTTTTTTCATTGCGTGAGTTAATTTGGCATCGGAGCAAAGTAGGTGATCCAGATTGGGGCACCAGGTGAGCAATGGAGGGGCATTGATGCCAAATGCATCACAAGTGAATTTGGCACGTGTTTTGGCCTACATAGTGGAGGGCCGTTATAGCCCACTTTTGTACTACCTCGTATTTAGTATAAAAGTTTGACCATAGATTTACCTAAGAAAATGCCAATGCATGTCACTAAAAATTATACCATTTGAAATTATGTTCAAATACGAATACAATGATATAGTTCTTAGAGCATCACCAACAGCCGCGCTAAACTAGCGCTGCGCCGCAAATTAGTCCGTTTTAGCACGCGTGCAACGCGGAGGGTTGCTCCAGCGGGCGCGCAAAAACGGCGCGCGCGCTATAACGAGTTGGGAGCGCGGTCGGAAGCACTATCCCGCGCGGTGTATTTCGAGCGCCCGCTACAGCGCGCGGCACAGTCGAGCACTCGTGCCGCACTCTCTCCTCTCCTCCTCCTACGCCCCGCGCGCACCGACACCGGAGCCCTTCCACCCATGGACGCGCACACCGGCACCCC